>NC_141877.1:506547087-506850118 GCF_056163025.1 Triticum urartu
CAAGCATACAATAAGTACTCATCTAATGCATAAGTAAAACTCAAATAAGAGATCTAACCACAAGGTTCAACTTAAGAACTCCGGTTGGCAAAAAGAATCAAATCGAACGAAGCAACGAAAGTCAAACTGCGAAAGAAAACAACTTCGTTCTAATAATCTGGATCTAGGGCAAATTTTACAGTAGCAAAATCTCGTTTAAGTTGGTTAAACGGATAAAGGGTTTCGAGACGAATCCCTAGGCGCTTGAATCGCCTGATTTCGATAAACGAGCGAAAAGTTAAACTAAAACGAAAATCGGATTAGGAATCGCGATCAGAAAAATCGCGAATTTAATCTGAGAAAAAGAAAAACGACGAATGCCGAATTTTTTTTCTCTTTTTTTTCGGCACGGAAAACGAGGCGCGACAAACCTCGGGCGGCGGGATCGTCGGCGGCGGCAGCGGCCGCTCCGGCGGCGCGCGCGGATCGAGGTGGGGCTGATGGGCTGGGGCGGCGCTATTTAAAGGCTGCCCCCGGGCGGTGTCCCGCTCGGGTACGGCCCAAAGTCGGTTTGTTTTTTTATTATTCCGCTCGGAAGAAAAATAAAAAGAAATACTAAACGGACTCCAAAAATTCCGAAATAAATTTTCTCGGGCTTCTAAAATCAAGCCGCGCAAGGTGAACATTTATTTGGGCTCTAAATGCAAATTGGAAAACGCACATTTTTCCTAAATTCAAATAAAACACCGAAAAGCTCCGAAATAAAATCTTATTTGATTTTTTATTAAATCCTCAATATTTCTTTATTTTGGGAAAGTCATTTTATTCCCCCTCTCATATTTTTGTAATAGAAATAATTGATGATAAAATAAATAAAATCAAATGATCCTATTCTCAACATTTGAGAAAACTCAAATATGAAAATAACGAAATCCCCAACTCTCTCCGTGGGTCATTGAGTTGCGTAAAGTTTCAGAATTGGAAATATTTTCCAAATGAAATTCAAATATTTTCAACACCCCATGTCATTTAAATAAATGGAAGAAGTCATGTCATCTTCTCTTCAGGGTTTTGTGATGAAAAGAATTTGAATTCTCGGGGATCAAAAGAAAAAGGTGAAAGTTTGGGAAAGTCCTTTTATTTCCTCTCATTTAACTTCCAAAAGTTTCGAACTTCACTCACTTTCAGACAATCAATCAACCAATCAATCAAATCTATCTATTTGTTTATAACATTCCAAAATTTAGAATTTTGGGATGTTACATCTTCTATGTAGCAATAAGGATAATCCTCAGATCACGGACCAAGTCCACATCATTGCTACTATCATCTTTCAACATAGTTTTCTCTAGGAACATATCATAAATAAAACGGGGAAGCTATACACGAGCAATTGATCTACAACATAGATATGCAAATACTATCAGGACTAAGTTGATGATAAATTTAAGTTTAATTAATCATATTACTTAAGAACTCCCACTTAGATAGACATCCCTCTAATCATCTAAGTGATCACGTGATCCATATCAACTAAACCATGTCCGATCATCACGTGAGATGGAGTAGCTTTCAATGGTGAACATCACTATGTTGATCATATCTACTATATGATTCACACTCGACTTTTCGGTCTCAGTGTTCCGAGGCCATATCTGCATATGCTAGGATCGTCAAGTTTAACCGGAGTATTCTGCGTGTTCAAAACTGGCTTGCACCCGTTGTATGTGAACGTAGAGCTTATCACACCCGATCATCACGTGGTGTCTCAGCACGACGAACTGTACCAACAATGCATACTCAGGGGGAACACTTATACCTTGAAATTTAGTGAGAGATCATCTTATAATGCCACCGCCGAACTAAGCAGAAATAAGATGCATAAAGGATAAACATCACATGCAATCAATATAAGTGATATGATATGGCCATCATCATCTTGTGCCTTTGATCTCCATCTCCAAATCACCGTCATGATCACCATCGTTACCGGCATGACACCATGATCTCCATCATCTTGATCTTTATCAATGTGTCGTCAGATGGTCGTCTCGCCAACTATTGTTTTTGCAACTATTGCTATCGCATAGCGATAAAGTAAATCAATTATATGGCGCTTGCATCTTATGCAATAAACAGACAACCATAAGGCTCCCGCCAGTTGCCGATAACTTTAACAAAACATGATCATTTTATACGACAATTTATATCTCATCATGTCTTGACCATATCACATCACAATATGCCCTGCAAAACAAGTTAGACGTCCTCTACTTTGTTGTTGCAAGTTTTACGTGGCTGCTACGGACTGAGCAAGAACCGTTCTTACCTACGCATCAAAAACCACAACGCGGTATCGTGATTGCTTTTTGATCTTCAGAAAGAACCCTATTCATTGAATCCGATTCAACTAAAGCTGGAGAAACAGACATCCACTAGCCACCTATGTGCGAAGCATGTCGGTAGAACCAGTCTCGCGTAATCGTACGCGTAATGTCGGTCTGGGTCACTTCATCCAACAATGCCGCTAAATCAAGAATCAACTAGTGACGGCAAGCAATATGTATATACCCACACCCGCAACTCCTTTGTTTTCTACTCGTGCTTATAACATCTACGCATAGACCTCGCTCTAATACCACTGTTGGGGAACGTAGTAATTTCAAAAAAAATCCTATGCACACGCAAGATTATGGTGATGCATAGCAACGAGAGGGGAAGAGTGTTGTCCACGTACCCTTGTAGACCGTAAGCGGAAGCATTATGACAACGTGGTTGATGTAGTCGTACGTCTTCACGATCGACCGATCCTAGTACCGAAAGTATGGCACCTCAGCGATCTGCACACGTTCGGCTCGGTGATGTCCCACGAACTCACGATCCAGCAGAGTGTCGAGGGAGAGCTTCGTCAACACGACGGTGTGATGACGGTGATGATGATGCTACTGGAACAGAGCTTCGCCTAAGCACCACTACGATATGACCGAGGTGGATTATGGTGGAGGGGGGCACCGCACACGACTGGAAACAACCAACTTGTGTGTCCTAGGGTGCCCCCTGCCCCCGTATATAAAGGAGCAAGGGGGAGGCCGGTCGGCCCATGAGGCGCTCCAGGAGAGGAGTCCTCCTCCTAGTAGGAGTAGGACTCCCCTTTTCCTACACCTACTAGGAGGGGGAAAGGAAGGACGAGAGGGAGAAGGAAAGGGGGGCGCCGCCCCCCTTCCCTAGTCCAATTAGGACCAGAGGGGGAGGGGGCGTGTGACCTGCCCTAGCCGGCCCTCTCGCTCTCTCCACTAATGCCCATGTGGCCCATTAGTTCTCCGGGGGGTGTAACATCCCAAATTCTCAATTTGGAATGTTATACATAGATCATTCTTGCATATCATATTTTATTGCATTTCGTCTCGCGATCCTCGAAATCCTGAGCAACTCAAGGACCCTCAGAGAGAGTTGGGGATTTCCCCGGTTTTCAAATTTGATTTTTATCAAATTTTGGAACGAGGATTTTGGTTTTAATTATTTTCTCTCCGAAAAATATTTCATATTAAAAATATATGAGAGGAGATAATATGACTTCTCCAAAATAAATGAAATATGGGAGGAAAACTATTAAAATCAAATATTTGTTTTTATTTGGATTTTATTGCAATTTTATTTGCATTAGAAAAGAATTGCACGTTTTTCAAAGTTGCATTTTAGGGCCAAGAAAATGTTCATCTCGTTCTAAATATTTTATTTAGACGGTCAAAAATTGTTTTGGCATTTTTAGATTTTTATTTTACTTTCTAAGATTTTTTTCTGTTCGGCGGAATTGTTTTTTTAAATAAAAAAATCGCGCAATGGCCAGCTGGGCCAAAGCCCAGCCGCCGGCCCGCCTCCCCGCGCGCCGTCTCCCCTAGGAGACCGAGCCGCCGCCGCCTCGGACGAGGAGTCCGGCCGGGACTCCTCCTCACCGCCGCCTTGGCCCCTCCCCCAAGCCGTCGTCCCCCCTCCTTTAAATACCCCGCCACTGCCACCACCACCCACCCCGCCCGCAGCTGCGCCCCGCCTGCAGCCGCGCCTCGCCGCCGCCGCTGCTCCTGCGCCGCGCCGCCGCCGCCCCGCCCCGCGCCGGAGCCGCCCATCGCGCCGGACTTCGCCGAAGGTAGAACCGTTTAGTTTTTTTTAAACCGCTTCGGTTTTTTAGAAACCCTAGTTTTTTTGGATAGATCGGTTCGCCGGTTTTTCCCGGTTCTTCTCTTTAGCGGACGTTCGTCCGTACGTTCGTTTTAACGAATGGTTTTCACCCGTTAGTAACAGACAACGAACGCTCGTTCGTTAGCCTGTTCGTCAGTTTTCTTTTATCGGATTTTTCCGCGATTATTTGTGATCGTGATTTCTGATCCGATCTTCGTTCTAGTTTATGTTTTCGCTCGTTTGTCAGAATCAGATGATTCAAGCGCCTAGATCTTCGTCTCGAGACCCTCTTTCTGTTTAACCAACTTGAACAAGCTTTTGCTACTGTAAAATTTGACCTTAGTCCAGATTAGTAAACAGATCTTGTTTCTTTCGCAGTTTGAGTTTCGTTGCTCCATTTGATTTGATTCTTTTTGCTAACCGGAGTTCTTAAGTTGAACTTTCTGGTTAGATCTTCTTATTTGAGTTTTACCCGTGTTTCTTTGCTTGTTTGCTTATGTATGCTATTGTTTGTTTGCGATAGAATTCCCGGAGTGCGAAGCGTGTTATTTGGAGTCCCTAGGTTTCGCGGATCGTCAGCAAGGCAAGTAACACTTTGATCATATCCCTTTATCACCCAGTTTTTATGCATTAGTTCCAATCCTCAAACATTGCATGGTTAGGATGTCATTAACCTATGGGTTGGGAAGTAGTTGATGAGGCAGAACCTATTGCCCTGTTATATTCAAACCTTGAGAGTTACTTATATGAATTGCTTATACTGTTATGTTATGCTCGTAGACATGGTTTGGGTGAGTGAAATCCATGACAGATGTGAGATTGTTAAATAATGGTTTAACTTAAGGTGGCAACTTGAATACACATCTGGGTGGATTGAGGCACCTGGAGTACCCAGTGTTGCCTGTATTTTTGGAGATCCCGGGGTTCCGTGTGATTTTCCTATGGACTGCCACCCAGGCTCAAAGAGAACTGAGATGATTCATGCTAGAAACTTCCGTGTGCAGCCACAAGCTATTATGGGCTCTAGCATAGTTGAGTAAGTTACGTGAAGCTCTTGAAGAGGTGGATCAGCAGGTAGTGGGTTGTAGGTTTGGTATGATCTGCCCGGAGTAGAGAGTTAATGTTTCTGAAAGACTGTGTCTCGGTCATCCGTTTCTCAAACATCATGTAGTGCGAGAAATTCAACAGAGGCGATCGAGTCTTGTGGGGAGAAGTGCGCAAACCTCTGGAGAGTGTACAATCTAATCATGGTTAGCCGTGTCCCCAGTTATGGACATCTTGAGTATCTAGTACTTGGAGTATCTTAAGTATCTCATCACTTTTAACTTAATACTGTTGGGTTGATAAATACATTAATTGGGATTGAGTTGGAGGAACCTTCTCAATGATGTTTCAACTACCATGATAATTAACTAAAAATCTATTCCTTTGTTGTAGGAAAAAATTGGCTTTTCGAAAAAACTATAACCATAGAGCTTTCCACCAGCCAAATATGCATGTAGTGATAGCATTATTCTGTTCTTGCTCTATTGTGTTACTTTGCCAGCATATTCCATGTGCTGACCCGTTTTCGGGTTGCAACGTATTATGTTGCAGACTTTTCAGACGAGGAGTAAGGTTCGTTAGGTCGTTGCCGTGCAGCTCAGCTATGCGGTTGGAGTTGATGGACTCACTTTATCTTCCAGGCCTTCCGCTGTTAACGTATTAGATGGCCTTAAGCCATATTTATTGTAATAAGTTCTCTTTGGAGACATTCGATGTAATAAGTGTGTGATTGCTACTCTGTTATAAATCCTCGAGTACTATGTGTGTCAGCATTACTGATCCAGGGATGACACTGAAGCACAGAGACTTGACCGTTTGAGTTCGGGTCGCTACAAGATGGTATCAGAGCACACGTTGAGTGTAGGACACGACCACTAAGCTAAAACCATAGATCACTATTCTCTTCTCATTTCTGACTCCTCTCCATTTTCCACTCTTTAGGATGGCAGATGCAAGGAACAAGTTTGCACAACCGGATGATGAAGCACCTTTTGGACGACACTTGAAGGAAGTCACTAGGTACCTGAACATAGGAATACCAAGCTTCACCGGGACTTACAACACCACTTTACCAGAAGAGGAGCGATGGATGATTCAAGTTCAAGTTCCAGGAAGGACCTTCACTCCAGTCACTAAGCCCATAGAGTTTTCCTTTGATGCACCAACTTGGAGTCTAGGAAAGAGTATGGCAGCTCACATCACCATGGGACACATTGGAGAAGTTTACCAAAAGGAGCTTAAGGATACTATCTATCAGATTTGTGGGCGCCGAGACGAGCAATGGGAGATGATCAGCACCAGGAAGGATAGATCAATTGCAGCTTTCATCCAGGAACTAAACCAGCACATTCGATGCCAGGAGAATCAGATGTGCGCAGGCATGATAGATCTGAAGAAGGCAATGACTAGGATCATGGAATTGGAGGAAGAACTCAAGGCTACACGTGAAGATTATGAGGAAGAAATCGTCGTACTAGTGGAGAAGAATGACGATCTAGAAAGGAAGCTAGGAATATTCCTAGGAGACCCCGCACCAGGAGGAGAAGACAAAGAACCCAAGGAGATTCGCCCGGAGGACTACATCATCACCGACGACACCGACTCCGACCTTAGCGATGATGACTTTGAAGACGAAGCTGGAGCAGACATCATGGAGTCTTCAACCGAGGAATATTTTTAGTAGACCACCACATCAGTAGTAGTATTCCACCATGTAAATACTGTAGTCTGAGCACTTTTGCGATAGTTCTAGACCGATTGTATGCCTTGCTTGATTGATTGAGTGAAATGTTTGTGTTTGTCTCATGTGCATATGGGTAGTGCTTTCTCATTAGACCTCATTCTATTCTAATCTCTCCCCTCTAAACCCATCAGATGCCTCCGAGACGTGACCCCGGATTTACCTTCCCACCGGAGCTCACTCAGTTGATCCAGCAATAGAATACCCTGATGCAGTTGTTAGTCCAGAACCAAGGCAACAACAGCAACAATCCACCACCACCACCACCAGTTGACAACTTAGCCCGTTTTCTGAGGTTGCAGCCGCCGGTGTTTTCCAGTAGCACCGAACCTATAGTAGCAGATGATTGGCTCCGCAGGATTGGAAGGGAGTTAACCACTGCAGGATGTACTGATGCTGAGAAGGTGTGTTTTGTCGCACATCAGTTGGATGGACCAGCAGCTGATACGTCTCCGTCGTACCTTCTTTTTCAAACACTTTTTCCCTTGTTTTCGACTCTAACTTGTATGATTTGAATGGAACTAACCAGGACTGACGCTGTTTTCAGCAGAACTGCCATGATGTTGTTTTATGTGCAGAAAACAAAAGTTCTCGAAATGACCTAAAACTCCACGGAATATCTTACAATAAATAATAAAAAATCCTCGCCAAGGATGAAGACCAGGGGCCCACACCCTGTCCACGAGGGTGGGGGCGCCCCCCCTAGGGCGCGCCCCCTATCTCGTGGGCCCCCTAGAGACCTCCCGACTCCAATTCCAACTCTATATATTTGCTTTCGGGGAGAAAAAAACAGGAGAGAAGATTTCATCGCGTTTTACGATACGGAGCCGCCGCCAAGCCCTAAAACCTCTCGCGAAGGCTGATCTGGAGTCCGTTCGGGGCTCGGAGAGGGGGATTCATCGCCGTCGTCATCATCAACCATCCTCCATCACCAATTTCATGATGCTCACCGCCGTGCGTGAGTAATTCCATCGTAGGCTTGCTGGACGATGATGGGTTGGATGAGATTTACCATGTAATCGAGTTAGTTTTGTTAGGGTTTGATCCCTAGTATCCACTATGTTCTCAGATTGATGTTGCTATGACTTTGTTATGCTTAATGCTTGTCACTAGGGCCCGAGTGCCATGATTTCAGATCTGAACCTATTGTGTTTTCATCAATATATGAGAGTTCTTGATCCTATCTTGCAAGTCTATAGTCACCTATCAATATATGAGGAGTTCATGTATTCACTATGTGCTAATGCTTTGTTCCGGTTATCTATTAAAAGGAGGCCTTAATATCCCTTAGTTTCCATTAGGACCCCTCTGACACGGGAGGGTAGGACAAAAGATGTCATGCAAGTTCTTTTCCATAAGCACGTATGACTATATTCAGAATACATGCCTACATTACATTGATGAATTGGAGCTAGTTCCGTGTCACCCTATGTTATGAATGTTACATGATGAACCACATCCGGCATAATTATCCATCACTGATCCGATGCCTACGAGCTTTCCATATACTGCTTTACGCTTATTTACTTTCCCGTTGCTATTGTTACAATCACTACATAATACCAAAAATATTACTTTGCTTTCATTACTCTTTTGTTACCGTTACCACCACTATCATATTACTTTGCTGCTAAACACTTTACTGCAGATACTAAGTTTCCAGGTGTGGTTGAATTGACAACTTAGCTGCTAATACTTGAGAATATTCTTTGGCTCCCCTTGTGTCGAATCAATAAATTTGGGTTGAATACTCTACCCTCAAAATCTGTTGTGATCCCCTATACTTGTGGGTTATCAAGACTAATTTCTGGTGCCGTTGCCGGGGAGCATAGCTCTATTCTTTGAGTCACTAGGGATTTATATCTGCTTGACACTATGAAGAATTTGAAAGACGCTAAGACAACAATTTATCCCTCAACTACGAGGGGAGGTAAGGAACTGCCATCTAGCTCTGCACTTGATTCACCTTCTGTTATGAGTAAGCTTGCGACACCTAAACCTGCTTCTGCTATTCGTTCTGATATGTCGTATGTTATTGCTGATGCTACTTCTGCTATACATGATACTTATGATGAAACTACTTCTATGCTTGATACTACTGTGCCACTTGGTGATTTTCTCGAGGAATGACTTGCTAGGGCTAGAGAGATTCAAAATATTGAATCTGGTTATGATGATGAAAGTGATGATGAAGAATCACTTGTTATTCCTGAGGGTTATTTATTTGATCAAGAAGCTTCTTTAGCTATTTTAGCTTGCAAAGATAGATATGAACTCAAAAGGTTATTAGCTAAATGGAATAAGCAATCTCTAAATCCTAGGATGAAACCTGACCCTGCTTTTGCTACTTCACCTATCTGTGTTACTGACAAGGATTATGAATTCTCTGTTGATCCTGATATAATTACTTTAGTTGAATCTGATCCTTTTCATGGCTATGAATCTGAAACTGGTGTGGCACATCTTACTAAATTAAATGATATAGCCACCCTGTTCACTAATGATGAGAGATCTCGCTACTTTTATATCCTCAAAATATTTTCGTTCTCATTAAAGGATGATGCTAAGATATGGTTTAATTCTCTTGATCCTGGTTGTGTGCGTAGCCCCCAGGATATGATTTACTACTTCTCTGCTAAATATTTCCCTGCTCATAAGAAACAAGCTGCTTTAAAGGAAATATAAAACTTTGTGCAAATTAAAGAAGAGAGTCTCCCACAAGCTTGGGGGAGGCTTCTCAAGTTACTTAATGCTTTGCCTGATCATCCTCTTAAGAAAAATGAAATACTTGATATCTTTTATAATGGACTAACTGATGCTTCTAGAGATTACCTGGATAGTTGTGTTGGTTCTCTTTTCAAGGAAAGAACACCGGATGAAGCTGACATCTTATTGAATAATATGTTGACAAATGAAAATAATTGGGCACCTCCTGAGCCAGCTCCTGCTCCAATTAATGATCCTATTCCTAAACCAACTCCGAAGAAGAGAGGTGTTCTATTTCTCAGTCCCGAAGATATGCAAGAGGTAAAGAAATCTATGAAAGAAAAAGGTATTAAAGCTGAAGATGTTAAGAATTTACCTCCCATTGAAGAAATACATGGTCTTAATTTACCGCCTGCCGAAGAAACATATGATCTTGATCCTTTACTTATTGAAGAACCTCCAGACCTCGATAACCCGACACGGGTAGTAAAGGTAAATTCTCTCTATAGATATGATACAGCTGAAATCCCTCCTACTAAAATTGCTAGTCAATGCTTGGATGAGTTTGATAATTTTATGTTTAAGCAAGAAGACATCAATGCTTATTTTGGTAGACAATTAAAACAAGATGCTGATATGATTAAATACTTGGGTGATTATATGGCTAATATTAGAGGTGAACTTAAACTTGTTAGCAAACATGCTTCTATGGTTACCACTCAAGTAGAACAAGTACTTAAAGCTCAAAAGGAATTGCTCAATGAGATGAATAGTAAGAAAAATGATTATGCTGTTAAAGTGGCTACTAGAACTGGTAGAATGACTCAGGAACCTTCATATCCTGAAGACCACCCTAAGAGAATTGAGCAAGATTCTCAGAGAAATAATATTGATGCACCTAGTTCTTCTAAAAAGAAGAAAAAGAAAAATGATAGAACTGTGCAAACTTCTAGTGAACCTATTGTTGAACCACCTGATAATCCAAATGATATCTCTATGTATAATGCTGAAACACAATCTGGCAATGAACATGAACCTAATGAAAATGTAAATGATGATGTTCATAATGATGCTCAACCTAGTAATGATAATGATGTGAAATTGAACCTGCTGTTGATCTTGATAACCCACAATCAAAGAATCAAAGTTATGATAAGAAAGACTTTGTTGCTAGGAAACATGGTAAAGAAAGAGAGCCTTGGGTTCAGAAACCCATGCCTTTTCCTCCCAAACCATCCAAGAAAAAGGATGATGAGGATTTTGAGCACTTTGCTGAAATGATTAGACCTATCTTTTTGCGTATGCGATTGACTTATATGCTCAAAATGAATCCTTATGCTAAGTACATGAAAGATATTGTTACAAATAAAAGGAAGATACCAGAAGCTGAAATTTCCACCATGCTTGCTAATTATACTTTTAAGGGTGGAATACCAAAGAAACTTGGAGATCCAGGAGTACCTACTATACCATGCTCCATTAAAAGAAACTATGTTAAAACTGCTTTATGTGATCTTGGAGCCGGTGTTAGTGTTATGCCTCTCTCTTTATATCATAGACTTGACTTGAATAAGTTGACACCTACTGAAATATCTTTGCAAATGGCTGATAAATCAACTGCTATACCTGTCGGTATTTGTGAGGATGTGCCTGTTGTGGTTGCAAATGTTACTATTTTAACGGACTTTGTTATTCTTGATATTCCCGAGGACGATAGTATGTCTATTATTCTTGGAAGACCTTTTCTTAACACTACAGGGGCTGTTATTGATTGCAACAAAGGCAATGTCACTTTTCATGTTAATGGTAATGAGCATACGGTACAATTTCCGAGGAAACAACCTCAAGTTCATAGTATCAATTCTATCAGAAAAATTCCATCAATTATATTTGGAGGTTTTGAATTTCCTCTTCCTACTGTCAAGAAGAAATATGATATACTTATTATTGGGGATGTGCATATCCCCGTTGAGGTAACCTAGTGTTATTCGAAATTTCTCCGATTTCATGTTAATCGGAATGAGTTTGTTAACAAGACTTGATCAACCTTGTTAGTGGATTCCTTTTGATGAGCATGAGATGGATGAAACTAGAAGCACAACCTTCTGTACCCTCTCTATACTTTCTGTTATTTAGTTGAAATAAAGTAAAATTAGTATTTTTCTGTCTGTTTCCTGATTTATCCGTGCAATATAAAAATGTCCCGAAAATAAAAGTCCTCATAATGACATGCCAATTTAATATGATTTTTTCGGTAATATTTGAGGACTTATGGTGCAAAAATTACCGCGGGGGGAGGTGCCACCTGGTCACGAGGGTGGAGGGCGCGCTCTACCCCCTGGGCGCACCCCCCTGCCTCATGGTCCCATGGTGGCCCTCCTCCACTTATTCCTGCACCCATCCTCTTCTTCTTCCTCCCACAAACACGAAAAACCAACTCAAGCACGAGTTCGAGCCCTCTTTGCTGCCATTTTCGATCTCCTTGCTCAAAGCACCTCTCACAAAACTGCTTAGGAAGATGTTCCAAGGTGGTTCTTCAAAGAAGCAAGGACCCAGGCTTGCAATGCGTGATGCTGACGAAGAGCCACCAAGAGACGCTCCAGTGCGTCCTTGTGAGTGGCCTTCTGAAAATTTTATGGATTGAGCGGGAATAAAAGAAGAATTCAACGCATATTTGCGTAACGCTGATCTTGTGAGCTTCGAGGAAGAGAAGTGCAGTCAGTATCATAACCTCACTAGTTCCTTTGTGAGGAGGTTTGAATTTTCCACTTCACGTAATTCTCCAACTGTCCTGTTTGATCTTTATGATAAATCTTATACCACGGACTTAGAGGATTTTACCACTGCATGCAAACTTCCACAATGGGGTAGTATAAGGGATCCTCGCAAATCTGAATTTAGAGATTTTCTTGCTAATATAACTATGGGAGAATCTAGAGATATTACACAAGCTACCATAGGGAGCATCCACTTTCCTGCTATACATTATTTTGCTCTCTTCATAGGTAGATGCATAAATGGTAAAGATGAGGCATGTCACGTGTGTGTCACTGACCTCAGTATTCTTAGGAGTGCTGTGTTAGGAGACAAATCATATAATTTGGGAGCCATTGTTGCACGTAGGTTGCATCTTAATAGACTTAATGGAGATTTCTTTGGTGGAATTTATGCAACTCGCGTAGCTAATTTTCTTGGTATAGATGTTCGCGAAGATGATATTGAATTACCTCCTGCTTATCTAGATTTTAATGCTATGGTTCACCACCATTTTGTCGAGAGGAACGAATCACCTCTCCAGTACCGACTAATCTTTGACAAACATCATGATGTCCGTATTACTCTCCCTGCTCCTGCTTTGTTTGATTATCAGGCAAGAGGAGGATATACTATTACCAGAGAGGAGGCAGATGAGTACGAGAGGAGGGCGGAGGCCGCTCGTTGCCACACTGCAGCTCAGGAGGCGATAGTCGCTGCATCACAGTACGACCCCAACAACTATTATTATGGATATCAGCCAGGCCAGCCGTGGCCATAGACCAACTTAGGCCAAAAGCCTAAGCTTGGGGGAGTACGTATTTCTCACCGACATTACATTTATGTTCACACACACTCATTGCTAGATGTCGGGGTTCATACTTTTTCATTGTATCATCCATGCTAGTTTATTTCCTTTTATGCTTTATTCTTGTGTGTTTGATAAACCTTAAGAAAAACCAAAAAATAGTAGTAGTTTACTTTTCTTGTTGTAGTAATAATTAAAAAGAAAACCCAAAAATATTTCCCGTTCTTCTTTTGCTTGTTGGGAGCTTTCCCGTGTAAATAGTTTTATTTCTTTTCTTTTCTTTGGGGTCAGTAGGAGAAGACCATGATTAAATTGTTGAAGTGGCTCTTATATGCTTTATTGTTGATTTAACTAAGAGCCCATATTGCTTTGTCTTCTCCTATTTATTGAATGCTCGCAGATTCCAGCTTAGTCCAATGCATGTGCACTCTTATTATTATTCACATCGTTCGGTCGTGCAAGTGAAAGGCAATTATGATGATATATGATGGACTGACTGAGATGAGAAAAGCTGGTATGAACTCGACCTCTTTTGTTTTTGTAAATATGATGAGTTCATCGTTCTTGATTCAGCTTGTTATGAATAAACATGTCTGCGATGACAATTAGAGATCATAGTTGCTTGTGCCATGCTTGATTAGCTATGAGTTATAATGGTTTACCTTGCGTGCCAACATGCTATTGATATGGTTATGATGTGGTATGATGGGGTGGTATCCTCCTTTGAATGATTTAAGTGACTTGACTTGGCACATGTTCACGCATGTAGTTGAAACAAATCAACATAGCCTTCACGATATTTATGTTCATGGTGGATTATATCCTACTCATGCTTGCATCCAATGTTTATTAATTTTAATGCATGTACATGGCTGTTGTCGCTCTCTAGTTGGTCGCTTCCCAGTCTTTTGCTAGCCTTCACCTGTACTAAGCGGGAATACTACTTGTGCATCAAATGCCTTAAACCCCAAAGTTATTCTAGATGAGTCCACTATACCTTCCTATATGCGGTATCTACCTGCCATTCCAAGTAAATTTGTATGTGCCAAACTCTAAACCTTCAAATAATCATCTTGTTTTGTATGCTCGAATAGCTCATGTATCAACTAGGGTTGTATGTATCTTCCACGCTAGGCGGGTTATTCTCAAGAGGAGTGGACTCCGCTCCTCACTCACGAGAAAATGGCTGGTCACCGGGATGCCTAGTCCCATGCTTTATGCAAACTAAATCAAAATAATTGCAAAACAAAACTCCCCCTGGGACTGTTGTTAGTTGGAGGCACTCGTTGTTTCGAGCAAGCCATGGATTGATGTTTGATTGGTGGAGGGGGAGTATAAACTTTACCATTCTGTTTGGGAACCGCCTATAATGTGTGTAGCATGGAAGATATCGCCATCTCTTGGTTGTTATGTTGACAATGAAAGTATACCGCTCAAAATATTATTCACCTTTATTTCAAAACCGAGCTCTGGCACCTCTACAAATCCCTGCTTCCCTCTACGAAGGGCCTATCTATTTACTTTTATGTTGAGTCATCACCCTCTTATCAAAAGCACTAGCTGGAGAGCACAGCTGTCATTTGCATTCATCACTGTTAATTTATATTGGGTGTGACTATGATTGGGTCTATTTTACCATGAATTACAATGTCTAGTCAGTCCTTGATCTTTAAAGGTGCTCTGCATTTATGTTTTGCGGTCTCAGAAAGGGCTAGCGAGATACCATCTTGTTATATCATATTATGATTGTTTTGAGAAAGTGTTGTCATCCGAGATTTATTATTATGGCTTCTAGTTGATTATGCTATTGATATGGGTAATCATGAGACCTGAGAATTATTACAAATGTGGTTAGTTATAATCTTTGCTGAAAACTTGAATGCTAGCTTGACATATTTATAACAACAAGAGCAAACATAGTTTGTAAAAGTTTTTCTTTATTTCTTTCAGTTTGTCAACTGAATTGCTTGAGGACAACCAAGGGTTTAAGCTTGGGGGAGTTGATACGTCTCCGTCGTATCTACTTTTCCAAACACTTTTGCCCTTGTTTTTGACTCTAACTTGTATGATTTGAATGGAACTAACCAGGACTGACGCTGTTTTCAGCAGAACTGCCATGATGTTGTTTTATGTGCAGAAAACAAAAGTTCTCGGAATGACCTGAAACTCCACAGAATATCTTAAAATAAATAATAAAAAATCCTCGCCAAAGATGAAGACTAGGGGGCCCACACCCTGTCCACGAGGGTGGGGGGCGCCCCCCTAGGGCGCGCCCCCTACCTCGTGGGCCCCTTGGAGACCTCCCGACTCAAACTCCAACTCTATATATTTGCTTTCGGGGAGAAAAAAATATGAGAGAAGATTTCATCGCGTTTTACGATACGGAGCCGCCGCCAAGCCCTAAAACCTCTCAGGAGGGCTGATCTGGAGCCCGTTCGGGGCTCCGGAGAGGGGGATTCGTCGCCGTCGTCATCATCAACCATCCTCCATCACCAATTTCATGATGTTCACCACCGTGCGTGAGTAATTCCATCGTAGGCTTGCTGGACGGTGATGGGTTGGATGAGATTTACCATGTAATCGAGTTAGTTTTGTTAGGGTTTGATCCCTAGTATCCACTATGTTCTCAGATTGATGTTGCTATGACTTTGCTATGCTTAATGCTTGTCACTAGGGCCCGAGTGCCATGATTTCAGATCTGAACCTATTATGTTTTCATCAATATATGAGAGTTCTTGATCCTATCTTGCAAGTCTATAGTCACCTATTATGTGTTATGATCCGTAACCCCGAAGTGACAATAATCGGGATATCTACCGGTGATGACCGTAGTTTGAGGAGTTCATGTATTCACTATGTGCTAATGCTTTGTTCTGGTTCTCTATTAAAAGGAGGCCTTAATATCCCTTAGTTTCCATTAGGACCCCGCTGCCATGGGAGGGTAGGACAAAATTTGTCATGCAAGTTCTTTTCCATAAGCACGTATGACTATATTTGAAATACATGCCTACATTACATTGATGAATTGGAGCTAGTTCTGTGTCACCCTATGTTATGACTATTACATGATGAACCACATCCGGCATAATTATCCATCACTGATTAGATGCCTACGAGCTTTCCATATACTGGTTTACGCTTATTTACTTTCCTGTTGCTATTGTTACAATCACTACATAATACCAAAAATATTACTTTGCTTTCATTACTCTTTTGTTACCATTACCACCACTATCATATTACTTTGCTGCTGAACACTTTACTGCAGATACTAAGTTTCCAGGTGTGGTTGAATTGACAAGTCAGCTGCTAATACTTGAGAATATTCTTTGGCTCCCCTTGTGTCAAATCAATAAATTTGGGTTGAATACTCTACCCTCGAAAGCTGTTGCGATCCCCTATACTTGTGGGTTATCAGCAGCCCCATGGTGGGAGAATTACACTGTCACCTACCCTATAGCCATGGTGACATGGGACCAGTTTCAGCAAGCCTTCCGTACAGCCCATGTCTCAACTAGAGCAATGAGTATGAAGAAGCGTGAGTTTCGCAACTTACGCCAGGGGAACCGTACTGTGGGTCAGTATGCAGATGAGTTTAGCAAGTTAGCTCGCTATGCCCCTGATGATGTGGCCACAGATGCCGCAAAGAAGGAGAAGTTTATGGAAGGGCTAAATGATGAGATGAGCATGCAGTTGATGGTGGCAACATTCAACAACTACCAGGAGTTGGTAGATAAGGCTCTTATGATTGAAGAAAGCAACAGCAGATTGAGAACCATAAGAGGAAATATGGACAAGGGAGGTATAACTCAGGAGCTCAGCAGAAACCTCGCCTAACCCCGAACTCGGGAGGACTTGTTCATAACCATGGAGGCCACACCCATAATGGAGGAAGTAAGCATAACCATACTGGCCCAAGGAATGGGAATGGGAATGGAGCAAGCAACAATCAGAACCGCTCCAATCCAGCCACACCCGCGAAGAGAGACCTAAGCCACGTTACTTGTTTCAAGTGTGGGAAGACTGGACACTATGCCACGGAGTGCCCTGAAGGGAAGAATGGAAATGGAAATGGGAGCGCTGGGAAGAAGCCCAATTCATTCAACAAAGGACAAGTGAACCACGTTAACGTGGAGGAGGTTGAAGAGCAGCCAGACGCGGTTATGATCATGTTTTGCTCGTGGAAGAGGCTTAGTCAATGGGTTTGCAACATTCAGATCCATATGTATCTTGCAAATCTCTATGTCTCCCACCTGGATTTGATCCCGGATGGAGTTGAAGCGTCTCTTGATGTGCTTGGTTCTCTTGTGAAATCTGGATTCCTTTGCCAAGGCAATTGCACTAGTATTGTCACAAAAGATTTTCATTGGACCCGATGCATTAGGTATGGCACCTAGATCAGATATGAACTCCTTCATCCAGACTCCTTCATTTGCTGCTTCCGAAGCAGCAATGTACTCTGCTTCACATGTAGATCCCGCCACGATGCTCTGTTTAGAACTGCTCCAACTGACAGCTCCACCGTTTAATATAAACATGTATCCAGTTTGCGATCTAGAATGGTCCAGATTAGTATCAAAACTTTCATCAACGTAACCATTTACGATGAGCTCTTTGTCACCTCCATAAAAATGAGAAACAAATCCTTAGTCCTTTTCAGGTACTTCAGGACGTTCTTGACCGCTGTCCAGTGATCCACTCCTGGCTTACTTTGCTGCCTCCCTGCTAAACTAATAGCAAGGCACACATCAGGTCTGGTACACAGCATTGCATACATGATAGAGCCTATGGCTGAAGCATAGGGAACATCTTTCATTTTCTCTCTATCTTCTGCAGTGGTCGGGCATTGAGTCTTACTCAACTTCACACCTTGTAATACAGGCAAGAACCCTTTCTTTGCTTGATCCATTTTGAACTTCTTCAAAACTTTGTCAAGGTATGTGCTTTGTGAAAGTCCAATTAAGCGTCTTGATCTATCTCTATAGATCTTGATGCCCAATATGTAAGCAACTTCACCGAGGTCTTTCATTGAAAAACTTTTATTTAAGTATCCTTTTATGCTATCCAGAAATTCTATATTATTTCCAATCAACAATATGTCATCCACATATAATATTAGAAATGCTATAGAGCTCCCACTCACTTTCTTGTAAATATAGGCTTCTCCAAAAGTCTGTATAAAACCATATGCTTTGATCACACTATCAAAACGTTTATTCCAACTCCGAGAGGCTTGCACCAGTCCATAAATGGATCGCTGGAGCTTGCACACTTTGTTATCACCTTTTGGATCGATAAAACCTTTACGTTGCATCATATACAACTCTTCTTACATAAATCCATTCAGGAATGCAGTCTTTACATCCATTTGCCAAATTTCATAATCATAAAATGCGGCAATAGCTAACATGATTCGAACGGACTTAAGCATCGCTACGGGTGAGAAGGTCTCATTGTAGTCAACTCCTTGAACTTGTCGAAAACCTTTCGCAACAAGTCGAGCTTTGTAGACAGTAATATTACCATCATCGTCTGTCTTCTTCTTAAAGATCCATTTATTCTTGATGGCTTGCCGATCATCGGGCAAGTCAACCAAAGTCCACACTTTGTTCTCATACATGGATCCCATCTCAGATTTCATGGCCTCAAGCCATTTTGTGGAATCTGGGCTCATCATCGCTTCCTCGTAGTTTGTAGATTCGTCATGGTCTAGCAACATGACCTCCAGAACGGGATTACGGTACCACTTTGGTGTGGATCTTACTCTGGTTGACCTACGAGGTTCGGTAGTAACTTGATCTGAAGTTTCATGATCATCATCATTAGCTTCCTCACTAATTGGTGTAGGTGTCACAGGAACCAGTTTCTGTGATGAACTACTTTCCAATAAGGGAGCAGGTACAGTTACCTCACCAAGTTCTACTTTCCTCCCACTCACTTCTTTCGAGAGAAACTCCTTCTCTAGAAAGGATCCATTCTTAGCAACAAATGTTTTGCCTTTGGATCTGTGATAGAAGGTGTACCCAACAGTTTCCTTTGGGTATCCTATGAAGACACATTTCTCCGATTTGGCTTCGAGCTTATCAGGTTGAAGCTTTTTCACATAAGCATCACAGCTCCAAACTTTAAGAAATGACAACTTTGGTTTCTTACCAGACCATAGTTCATAAGGCGTCGTCTCAACGGATTTTGATGGTGCCCTATTTAACGTGAATGCAGCCGTCTCTAAAGCATAACCCCAAAACGATAGCGGTAAATCAGTAAGAGACATCATAGATCGCACCATATCTAATAAAGTACGATTACGACGTTCGGACACACCATTACGCTGTGGTGTTCCAGGTGGCGTGAGTTGCGAAACTATTCCGCATTGTTTCAAATGTAGACCAAACTCGTAACTCAAATATTCTCCTCCAGGATCAGATCGTAGAAACTTTATTTTTTTTTGTTACGATGATTTTCCACTTCACTCTGAAATTCTTTGAACTTTTCAAATGTTTCAGACTTATGTTTCATTAAGTAGATATACACATATCTGCTCAAATCATCTGTGAAGGTGAGAAAATAACGATACCCGCCGTGAGCCTCAATATTCATCGGACAACATACATCAGTATGTATGATTTCCAACAAATCTGTTCCTCGCCCCATAGTTCCGGAGAATGGCGTTTTAGTCATATTTCCCATAAGGCATGGTTCGCAAGTACCAAGTGATTCCAAAAGTCCATCAGTATGGAGTTTCTTCATGCGCTTTATACCAATATGACCCAAACGGCAGTGCCACAAATAAGTTGCACTATTATTATCAACTCTGCATCTTTTGGCCTCAACATTATGAATATGTGTATCACTACTATCGAGATTCAACAAAAATAGACCACTCTTCAAGGGTGCATGACCATAAAAGATATTACTCATATAAATAGAACAACCATTATTCTCAGATTTAAATGAATAACCGTCTCGCATCAAACAAGATCCAGATATAATGTTCATGCTTAACGTTGGCACCAAATAACAATTATTTAGGTCTAAAACTAATACCGAAGGTAGATGTAGAGGTAGCGTGCCGACGGCGATCACATTGACTTTGGAACCATTTCCCATGCGCATCGTCACCTCGTCCTTAGCCAGTCTTCGCTTAATCCGTAGTCCCTGTTTAGAGTTGCAAATATTAGCAACAGAACCAGTATCAAATACCCAGGTGCTACTGCGAGCTCTGGTAAGGTACACATCAATAACATGTATATCACATATACCTTTGTTCACCTTGCCATCCTTCTTATCCGCCAAATACTTGGGGCGGTTCCGCTTCCAGTGACCAGTCTGTTTGCAGTAGAAGCACTCAGTCTCAGGCTTAGGTCCAGACTTGGGTTTCTTCTCTTGAGCAGCAACTTGTTTGTTGTTCTTCTTGAAGTTCCCCTTCTTCTTCCCTTTACCCTTTTTCTTGAAACTGGTGGTCTTGTTGACCATCAACACTTGATGCTCCTTCTTGATTTCTACCTCCGCTGCCTTTAGCATTGCGAAGAGCTCGGGAATTGTCTTGTTCATCCCTTGCATATTATAGTTCATCATGAAGCTTTTGTAGCTTGGTGGCAGTGATTGAAGAACTCTGTCAATGACACTATCAATAGGAATATTAACTCCCAGTTGAGTCAAGTGATTATGATACCCAGACATTTTGAGTATATGTTCACTGACAGAACTATTCTCCTCCATCCTGCAGCTATAGAACTTATTGGAGACTTCATATCTCTCAATCTGGGCATTTGCTTGAAATATTAACTTCAACTCCTGGAACATCTCATATGCTCCATGACATTCAAAATGTCGTTGAAGTCCCGGTTCTAAGCTGTAAAGCATGGCACACTAAACTATCGAGTAGTCATCAGCATTACTCTGCCAAATGTTCTTAACGTCATCAGCAGCATCTGCAACAGGCCTGGCACCCAGTGGTGCTTCCAGGACGTAATTCTTCTATGCAGCAATGAGGATAATCCTAAAGTTACGGAACCAGTCCGTGTAATTTCTACCATCATGTTTCAACTTTGCTTTCTCAAGGAACACGTTAAAATTCAATGGAACAACAGCACGGGCCATCTATCTACAATCAACAAAGACAAGCAAAATACTATCAGGTACTAAGTTCATGATAAATTTAAGTTCAATTAATCATATTACTTAAGAACTCCCACTTAGATAGGCATCCCTCTAATCATCTAAGTGATCACGTGATCCAAATCAACTAAACCATATCCGATCATCACGTGAGATGGAGTAGTTTTCAATGGTGAACATCACTATGTTGATCATATCTACTATATGATTCATGATCGACCTTTTGGTCTCAATGTTTCGAGGCCATATCTGCATATGCTAGGCTCGTCAAGTTTAACCCGAGTATTTTGCGTGTGCAAAACTGGCTTGCACCCGTTGTAGATGAACGTAGAGCTTATCACACCCGATCATCACGTGGTGTCTTGGCACGACGAACTTTGGCAACGGTGCATACTCAGGGAGAACACTTTTATCTTGAAATTTAGTGAGAGATCATCTTATAATGCTACCGTCAATCAAAGAAAAATAAGATGCATAAAAGATAAACATCACATGCAATCAATATAAGTGATATGATATGGCCGTCACCATCTTGTGTTTTTGATCTCCATCTCCAAAGCACCATCATGATCACCATTGTCACCGGCGTGACACCTTGATCTCCATTGTAGCATCGTTGTCGTCTCGCCAACTATTGCTTCTACGACTGTCACTACCGCTTAGTGATAAAGTAAAGAAATTACAGGGCAATTGCATTGCATACAATAAAGCGACAACCATATGGCTCCTGCCAGTTACCGATAACTCCGTTACAAAACATGATCATCTCATACATTAAATATAGCATCATGTCTTGACCATATCATATGACAACATGCCCTGCAAAAACAAGTTAGACATCCTCTACTTTGTTGTTGCAAGTTTTACGTGGCTGCTATGGGCTGAGCAAGAACCGTTCTTACCTACGCATCAAAACCACAACGATATTTCGTCAAGTTAGTGTTCTTTTAAACTTCTCAAGGACCGGGCGTAGCCACACTCGGTTCAACTAAAGTTGGAGAAACTGACACCCGCCAGCCACCTATATGTGCAAAGCACGTTGGTAGAACCAGTCTTGCATAAGCGTACGTGTAATGTCAGTCCGGGCCGCTTCATCCAACAATACCGCCGAACCAAAGTATGGCATGCTGGTAAGCAGTATGACTTGTATCGCCCACAACTCACTTGTGTTCTACTCGTGCATATAACATCTACGCATAAAACCAGGCTCGGATGCCACTATTGGGGAACGTAGTAATTTAAAAAAAAATCCTACGCACACACAGGATCATGGTGATGCATAGCAACGAGAGGGGAGAGTGTGTCCACGTACCCTCGTAGACCGAATGCGGAAGCGTTAGCACAACGCGGTTGATGTAGTCGTATGCCTTCACGATCCGACCAATCCAAGTACCAAACGCACGGCACCTCCGAGTTCTGCACACGTTCAACTCGATGATGTACCGCGAGGTCTGATCCAGCAAAGCTTCATAGGGGAGTTTCGTCAGCACGACGGCGTGGTGACGGTGATGATGATGCTACCGACGCAGGGCTTCACCTAAGCACCACTACGATATAACCGAGGTGGAATATGGTGGAGGGGGGGCACCGCACACGGCTGGAATAGATCAACCGATTAACTTGTGTGTCCAGAGGTGCCCCCCTGCCCCCGTATATAAAGGAGCAAGGGGGGAGGCCGGCCGGCTCTCTATGGCGCGCCAGGAGGAGGAGTCCTCCTCCTAGAAGGAGTAGGACTCCCCTCTTTCCTACTCCTACTAGGAGGGGAAAGCAAGGGGGAGGGAGAAGGAAAGGGGGCGCCGCCCCCCTCTCCTAGTCCAATTCGGACCAGAGGGGGAGGGGCGCGTAGCCTGCCCTAGGCCAGCCCTCTCTCTCTCCACTAAGGCCCATAAGGCCCATTACTTCTCCGGGGGGTCCGGTAACCCTCTAGCACTCCGGTTTTCTCCGAAATCACCCGGAACACTTCCGGTGTCCGAATATAGTCGTCCAATATATCGATCTTTACGTCTCGACCATTTCGAAACTCCTCGTCATGTCCGTAATCATATCCTGGACTCCGAACTACCTTCGGTACATCAAAACACAAAAAACTCATAATACCGATCGTCACCGAACTTTAAGCGTGCGGACCCTATGAGTTCGAGAACTACGTAGACATGACCGAGACACGTCTCCGGTCAATAACCAATACCGGAACCTGGATGTTCATATTGGTTCCCACATATTCTACGAAGATCTTTATCGGTCAACCCGCATAATGCTACCTCTTGAGCACTGCGTTGGTTTTCCCCGAAGAGGAAGGGATGATGCAGCAAAGTCGCGTAAGTATTTCCCTCAGTTTTTGAGAACCAAGGTATCAATCCAGTAGGAGGCTACGCACGAGTCCCTCGTACCTTCACAAAACAAATAAATCCTCGCAACCAACGCGAATAGGGGTTGTCAATCCCTACACGGCCACTTACAAGAGTGAGATCTGATAGATATGATAAGATAATATTTTTGGTATTTTTGTGATAAAGATGCAAAGTAAAATAAAGGCAAAGTAAAAAAAGCGAAGGAAATAACTAAGTAGTAGAAGATTAATATGATGAAGATAGACCCGGGGGCCATAGGTTTCACTAGTGGCTTCTCTCAAGATCATAAGTATTCTACGATGGGTGAACAAATTACTGTTGAGCAATTGACAGAATTGAGCATAGTTATGAGAATATCTAGGTATGATCATGTATATAGGCATCACGTCCGAGACAAGTAGACCAACTCCTGCCTGCATCTACTACTATTACTCCACTCATCGACCGCTATCCAGCATGCATCTAGAGTATTAAGTTCATAAGAATAGAGTAATGCTTTAAGCAAGATGACATGATGTAGAGGGATAAACTCATGCAATATGATGAAAACCCCATCTTGTTATCCTTGATGGCAACAATACAATACGTGCCTTGCTGCCCCTACTGTCACTGGGAAAGGACACCGCAAGATTGAACCCAAAGCTAAGCACTTCTCCCATTGCAAAAAAGATCAATCAAGTAGGCCAAACCAAACTGATAATTCGAAGAGACTTGCAAAGATAACTAATCATACATAAAAGAATTCAGAGAAGATTCAAATATTGTTCATAGATAGACTTGATCATAAACCCACAATTCATCGATCTCAACAAACACACCGCAAAAAGAAGATTACATCGAATAGTTCTCCACAAGAGAGGGGGAGAACATTGTATTGAGATCCAAAAAGAGAGAAGAAGCCATCTAGATAATAACTATGGACCCGTAGGTCTGAGGTAAACTACTCACACTTCATCAGAGGGGCTATGGTGTTGATGTAGAAGCCCTCCGTGATCCATGCCCCCTCCGGCGGAGCTCCAGAACAGGCCCCAAGATGGGATCTCGTGGATACAGAAAGTTGCGGCGATGGAATTAGGGTTTTGGCTCCGTCTCTGGTCATTTGGGGGTACGTAGGTATATATAGGAGGAAGGAGTATGTCGGTGGAGCAACAGGGGGCCCACGAGGGTGGAGGCCGCGCCTGGGGGGGGGGGGGGTAGGCGCGCCCCCTACCTCGTGGCCTCCTCTATTGTGTCTTGACGTAGGGTCCAAGTCTCCTGGGTCTTGTTCGTTGAGAAAATCACGTTCCCGAAGGTTTCATTCCGTTTGGACTCCGTTTGATATTCCTTTTCTTCGAAACCCTAAAACAGGCAAAAAACAGCAATTCTGGGCTCGGCCTCCGGTTAATAGGTTAGTCCCAAAAATAATATAAAGTGGATAATAAAGCCCAATAATGTCCAAAACAGTAGATAATATAGCATGGAGCAATCAAAAACTATAGATACGCTGGAGACGTATCAAGCATCCCCAAGCTTAATTCATGCTCGTCCTCGAGTAGGTAAATGATGAAAACGGAATTTTTGATGCGGAGTGCTACTTGGCATAATTTTAATGTAATTCTTCTTAATTGTGGTATGAATATTCTGATCCGAAAGATTCAAGACAAAAGTTCATATTGACATAAAGATAATAATACTTCAAGCATACTAACCACTGTTGAGGAAATCGTTAACTGGTAGCTGCTCGGTTGGCTGGCGAGTAGGGGATTAATAGGCTAATCGGCAAGTTAATCGGCCATTTAATCAATTAATCGGATGATTTATCGGTTTATCGGCTACTCGGTGACCCGATGAGTAGGGATTAATCGGCAAGTTAACTGGTTAATCGGACGAATTCTTGAACAGGGATACTAACTAAGCAATTATGTCTTCTCAAAATAACATGGCCAAAGAAAGTTCATCCCTACAAAATCATATAGTTTAGCCATGTTTCATTTTTGTCACACAAGAATGCTCTCATCATGCACAACCCCGATGAAGCAATTGTTTCGTACTTTAGTAATCTCAAACCTATAAACTTTCACGCAATATATGAGCGCGAGCCATGGACATATCACTATGGGTGGAATAGAATATAATGAGGGGAGTTATGTGGAGAAGACAAAAAAGGAGAAAGTCTCACATCCGCAACGAGGCTAATCAACGGGCTATGGAGATGCCCACCGATTGATGTTAATGCAAGGAGTAGGGATTGCCATGCAACGGATGCACTAGAGCTATAAATGTATGAAAGCTCAACAAAAGAAACTAAGTGGGTGTGCATCCAACTTGCTTGCTCACAAAGACCTAGGGCACTGGAGGAGTCCCATTGTTGGAATATACAAGCCAAGTTCTATAATGAAAATTCCCACTAGTATATGAAAGTGACAAAACAAGAGACTCTCTATCATGAAGATTACGGTGCTACTTTGAAGCACAAGTGTGGCGAAGGATAGTAACATTGTCCCTTCTCTCTTTTTCTCTCATTTTTTGGGCCTTCTCTTTTTATGGCCTTTTTTTATATTCCTCACTTGGGACAATGTTCTAAAAAATGATGATCATCACACTTCTATTTATTTACCACTCAATGATTACAACTCGATACTAGAACAAAAGATGACTCTATATGAATGCCTCCGGCGGTGTATCGGGATATGCAATGGACCAAGAGTGACATGTATGAAAGAATTATGAACGGTGGCTTTGCCACAAATACTATGTCAACTACATGATCATGCCAAGCAATATGACAATGATGAATGTGTCATGATAAACGGAATGGTGGAAAGTTGCATGGCAATATATCTCAGAATGGCTATGAAAATGCCATAATAGGTAGGTATGGTGGCTGTTTTGAGGAAGATATAAGGAGGTTTATGTGTAAAAGAGCGTATCATATCATGGGTTTTGGATGCACCGGCGAAGTTTGCGCCAACTCTCAATGTGAGAAAGGGCAATGCACGGTAGCGAAGAGGCTAGCAAGGATGGAAGGGTGGGAGTGTGTATAATCCATGGACTCAACATTAGTCATAAAGAACTCACATACTTATTGCAAAAATCTACAAGTCATCAAAAACCTCGGCACTACGCGCATGCTCCTAGGGGGATAGACTGGTAGGAAAAGACCATCGCTCGTCCCCGACCACCACTCATAAGGAGGACAATCAAATAACACCTTATGTTTCAAATTTGTTACATAACGTTTACCATACGTGCATGCTACGGGACTTGCAAACTTCAACACAAGAATTTCTCAATTTCAAAACTACTCAACTAGCACGACTTTGATATTATTACCTCCATACCTCAAAACAATCATCAAGCATCAAACTTCTCCTAGTATTCAAAACACTCATAAGAAAATTTTACTAATCTTGAATACCTAGCATATTAGGATTTTAAGCAAATTACCTCGCTATTTAAGACTCTCAAAATAATCTAAGTGAAGCATGAGAGATCAATAGTTTCTATAAAACAAATCCACCACCATGCTCTAAAAGATATAAGTGAAGTACTAGAGCAAAACTATATAACTCAAAAGATTTAAGCGAAGCACATAGAGTATTCTAACAAATTCCAAATCATGTATGGCTCTCTCAAAAGGTGTGTATAGCAAGTATGATTGTGGTAAACTAAAAAGTAAAGACTCAAATCATACAAGACGCCCCAAGCAAAACACATATCATGTGGCGAATAAAAATATAGCTCCAAGTAAAGTTACCGATAGAAGTAGACGAAAGAGGAGATGCCTTCCGGGGCATCCCCAAGCTTTGGCTTTTAGGTGTCCTTAGATTATCTTGGGCGTGCCATGGGCATCCCCAAGCTTAGGCTCTTGCCACTCCTTGTTCCATAATCCATCAAATCTTTACCCAAAACTTGAAAACTTCACAACACAAAACTTAAGTAGAAAATCTCATGAGCTCCGTTAGCGAAAGAAAACAAAAGACCACTTCAAGGTACTGTACTGAACTCATTATTTATTTATATTGGTGCTATACCTACTGTATTAAAACTTCTCTATGGTTTACAAACTATTTTACTAGCCATAGATTCATCAAAATAAGCAAACAACACACGAAAAACAGAATCTGTCAAAAACAGAATAGTCTGTAGTAATCTGTAGCTAGCGCAAGATCTGGAACCCAAAAATTCTAAAATAAATTTATGGACGTGAGGAATTTATCTATTAATAATCTGCAAAAATAATTAAATAAATAGCACTTTACAAATAAAAATGGCAGCAGTTCTCGTGAGCGCTAAAGTTTGTGTCTTTTACAGCAAGTTTAACAAGACTTTCCCCAAGTCTTCCCAATGGTTCTACTTGGCACAAACACTAATTAAACACAAAAACACAACCAAAACAGAGGCTAGATAAATTATTTATTACTAAACAGGAACAAAAAGCAAGGAATAAAAACAAAATTGGGTTGCCTCCCAATAAGCGCTATCGTTTAACGCCCCTAGCTAGGCATAACAAGCAAAGATGGATCTAGGTATTGCCATATTTGGTAGGCAATCCAAAAGTGGCTCTCATAATAGATTAATAAGGTAATTTAATTTTCTTTCTAGGAAAGTGTTCCATGCCTTTCCTTAATGGAAATTGTAATCTAATATTTCCTTCCTTCATATCAATAATTGCACCAATCGTTCTAAGGAAAGGTCTACCAAGAATAATAGGACATGAAGGATTGCAATCTATGTCAAGAACAATAAAATCTACGGGCACATAATTCCTATTTGCAACAATAAGAACATCATTAATTCTTCCCATAGGTTTCTTAATAGTGGAATCCACAAGGTGCAAGTTTAAAGAGCAATCATCAAAATCACGGAAACCTAACAAATCACACAAAGTCTTTGGAATCATGGAAACACTAGCACCCAAATCACATAAAGCATAGCATTCATGATCTTTAATTTTAATTTTAATAGTTGGTTCCCACTCATCATAAAGCTTTCTAGGGATAGAAACTTCCAATTCAAGTTTTTCTTCATAAGATTGCATCAAGGCATCAACGATATGTCTAGTAAACGCTTTATTTTGGACTATAAGCATGAGAAGAATTTAGCATGGACTGTAACAAGGAAATACAATCAATCAAAGAGCAATTTTCATAGTTAAATTCCTTTAAATCCATAATAGTGGGTTTAGCAACATCTAGGGTTTTAATTTCTTCAATCCCACTTCTATCAATTTTAGCATTAAGATCAAAAAATTCCGAATTCTTGGAACGCCTTCTAGGTAAAGGTGGATAATATTAAGTCCCATCATTATCAAGATTCATATTGCAAAACAAAGATTTAATAGGAGACACATCAATACCTTTTAGATCTTCATCTTTATTTTCATAGCAATCCGGTTTAGCGGCCATCCTATTAACTAAGGTGGGTTGCTTATCCGAAATTTCAGCGGTCAACTTCTGAAGACGAGCAATTTGGGATATCAAACCATCGAATTCTTTAGACATATCATCAAGCTCTTTATTCATAAAACTCATAAAACTTTTTTGTTCCTTAAGCTCGTTTCTAAAGAAACTATTATGTTCAAATTGCAAAACCATAAAGCTCTTAACATCCCTTTCGATCTCTTCTGATCTTTTAAGGTGAAGATCACCAAATTTAGGTAGAGCCATTGTGACAAGCAAGAAAATTAACACACAAGCAAACAAAAAGCAAGCGGGTAAAAAGAGGCAAACGGGAAAGAAAAGGAGGATAGAGAGAGAGTGCGAATAAAATGGCAAGGGTGAAGTGGGGGAGAGGAAAATGAGAGGCAAATGGCAAATAATGTAGTGTGGGAGATAAGGGTATGTGATGGGTACTTGGTATGTTGACTTTTGCGTAGACCTCCCCGGCAACGGCGCCAGAAATCCTTCTTGCTACCTCTTGAGCACTGCGTTGGTTTTCCCCAAAGAGGAAGGATGATGTAGCAAAGTAGCGTAAGTATTTCCCTCAGTTTTTGAGAACCAACGTATCAATCCAGTAGGAGGCTACGCGCGAGTCCCTCGTACCTGCACAAAACAAATAAATCCTCGCAACCAACGCGAATAGGGGTTGTCAATCCCTACACGGCCACTTATGAGAGTGAGATCTGATAGATATGATAAGATAATATTTTTGGTATTTTTGTGATAAAGATGCAAAGTAAAATAAAGGCAAAGTAAAAAGCGAAGGAAATAACTAAGTAGTAGGAGATTAATATGATGAAGATAGACCCGGGGGCCATAGGTTTCACTAGTGGCTTCTCTTGAGAGCATAAGTATTCTACGGTGGGTGAACAAATTACTGTTGAGCAATTGACAGAATTGAGCATAGTTATGAGAATATCTAGGTATGATCATGTATATAGGCATCACGTCTGAGACAAGTAGACCGACTCCTGCCTGCATCTACTACTATTACTCCACTCATCGACCGCTATCCAGCATGCATCTAGAGTATTAAGTTCATAAGAATAGAGTAATGCTTTAAGCAAGATGACATGATGTAGAGGGATAAACTCATGCAATATGATGAAAACCCCATCTTGTTATCCTCGATGGCAACAATACAATACGTGCCTTGCTTCCCCTACTGTCACTGGGAAAGGACACCGCAAGATTGAACCCAAAGCTAAGCACTTCTCCCATTGCAAGAAAGATCAATCTAGTAGGCCAAACCAAACTGATAATTCGAAGAGACTTGCAAAGATAACTAATCATACATAAAAGAATTCAGAGAAGATTCAAATATTGTTCATAGATAGACTTGATCATAAACCCACAATTCATCGGTCTCAACAAACACAACGCAAAAAGAAGATTACATCGAATAGTTCTCCACAAGAGAGGGGGAGAACATTGTATTGAGATCCAAAAAGAGAGAAGAAGCCATTTAGCTAATAACTATGGACCCGTAGGTCTGAGGTAAACTACTCACACTTCATCGGAGGGGCTATGGTGTTGATGTAGAAGCCCTCCGTGATCGATGCCCCCTCCGGCGGAGCTCCAGAACAGGACCAAAGATGGGATCTCGTGGATACAGAAAGTTGTGGTGATGGAATTAGGGTTTTGGCTCCGTCTCTGGTCGTTTGGGGGTACGTAGGTATATATAGGAGGAAGGAGTATGTCAGTGGAGCAACAGGGCACCCACGAGGGTGGAGGGCGCGCCTGGGGGGGGTAGGCGTGCCCCCCTACCTCGTGGCCTCCTATTTTGTGTCTTGACGTAGGGTCCAAGTCTCCTGGGTCTTGTTCGTAGAGAAAATCACGTTCCCGAAGGTTTCATTCCGTTTGGACTCCGTTTGATATTCCTTTTCTTCGAAACCCTAAAACAGGCAAAAAACAACAATTCTGGGTTGGGCCTCCGGTTAATAGGTTAGTCCCAAAAATAATATAAAAGTGGATAATAAAGCCCAATAATGTCCAAAACAGTAGATAATATAGCATGGAGCAATCAAAAATTATAGATACGTTGGAGACGTATCACATAACAGCATACGTTGTTCCCTTTGTCATCGGTATGTTACTTGCCCGAGATTCGATCGTCGGTATCTCAATACCTAGTTCAATATCGTTACCGACAAGTCTCTTTACTCGTTCTGTAATGCATCTTCCCGCAACTAACTCATTAGTTACAATGCTTGCAAGGCTTATAGTGATGTGCATTACCGAGAGGGCCCAGAGATACCTCTCCGACAATCGGAGTGACAAATCCTAATCTCGAAATACGCCAACTCAACAAGTACCTTCGGAGACACCTGTAGAGCACCTTTATAATCACCCAGTCACATTCTGACATTTGTTAGCACACAAAGTGTTCCTCCGGTAAACGGGAGTTGCATAATCTCATAGTCATAGGAACATGTATAAGTCATGAAGAAAGCAATAGCAAGATACTAAACGATCAAGTGCTAAGCTAACAGAATGGGTCAAGTCAATCACATCATTCTCCTAATGATGTGATCCCGTTAATCAAATGACAACTCATGTCTATGGCTAGGAAACATAACCATCTTTGATCAACGAGCTAGTCAAGTAGAGGCATACTAGTGACACTCTGTTTGTCTATGTATTCACACATGTATTATGTTTCCGGTTAATACAATTCTAGCATGAATAATAAACATTTATCATGATATAAGGAAATAAATAATAACTTTATTATTGCCTCTAGGGCATATTTCCTTCACTACTAACCTGGACTAAAATAAACAAAAAGGGACTGAACCTCTCGCTAGGTGATGGATCAGTAATAGATCTAGACGTCTGAAGTCCAAATTAGGGGATATGAGAGAACCCTTCTTGAGACCTTGACGTCTGAAACAAGAAGCGTACAAACAAAAAATGGACTGACCACTGTATGCTTCAAGGCTACTAATCTGGACTCAAATCCCCTCATATATACGCACTACATTACAACCCCTTGCTGAATAAAAAAAGGACAATTCTATGCTTCAAATCTGGACTTGATCCAAACAATGGGACACAAAAAATCCACTCGGATCTAATGCATCTCACCAACTAACAAACAAAAAAGAAAAAGAAAAGATGGAATTGCACTTACTCCATCAGCAGGGTCGCCCATCCTCTAGTTGGCTGTGGAGGAGCATAGCGATTTCTCTTCGATTCGCTTCAGAGATCTTTCAGATTTTCACAAAGAAAGGATAGAGAGAGACAGAGGATGAAATGGACTGAAGACTGACAATCCCCTCCTCTTAATTACCTAGGGTGCCTATCCCTCTCCCCTCCTCTTAATTACCACGGGGCTGCCACGTCCTCTTCACCTGCCCCAGCCCACAAAAAGAAACACGAGGCGCTCATGCTAGAAAAATCACTCCAAAAAACAAGCAAAATGGGCCGGTCTGTGACGCACACAGGCTGAAACAAAGACAAAAGAGAGCCAGCGTGAATCTACAAGCAACACGAGATCGAACGGCTGCACAGTCGACTGAGACTTCGACTGATTTTTAGCAGCTCCGGAAAAGAATAGGCTCTCATGTTCGGATAAGACTAAATAAGCGAATCTAAGGGGTACAATAATTTTAATTTTCAACCTATCGGGGGGAGGGCAAAAACTAGGTACTAATGCTTGCTAGTGGAGTTTGTCCATACATAACATATGACACTCTTTTTTTGCGGGCCATAACATATGGTACTCAACTTTTTAAAAATAGCATCCACACGTTTCATTAATCATAGAGATTACAACACACAAAGATGTGAAACCCACATGAGACATCAATCAAGAACACCAATGTCATGAAACTTTGCACAAAGGACTACCAAAAAAGGACAAATTACAATTGACTCCATATTACCTGCCTCGCAGGATTATCTCCCGTCGGTCACCACCGCAAGTGTAGCACCATCGGAAAGAGAGGGACAAACCATCAAACCTAGAACTGGAGGAGCACCATATCACAAACTGTGCTACTTTTCGAGCCGATGAAACAACTCGTCGTAGTGTACTACATCGAGTCTATGTGGCATGTCGGTTGGGGATCATCCGAGTGCCCCCCAGTTACCGGCACCTCCATCTTCATCAAGGAAGAAGAGCACGGCCGCCAACCTTCAACGGTGAAGTTCGCTTCAAGACAACAAAGTCTTCTGCACGAGCCGGTCCTATGACCGCCCATCCAAAAATCGACTATTACGATCGAGCCGACTGCCCCGAGCAACAAGCTGGAGGTGAGGCAGGGAGAGAACGGCGGTGATATATCCGCACGAGACGCCACCCCCCCACTGAAGCGGCGGCCAGATGAGGCGGGCCTGTGGTGTCGCCCACCTAGGGAGGGAGGGGGGAAAGAACTCTTATCCTCAGAAATCGGTGGACCTCCATGGTGATCGGCTGTTCTTTCGGCCATGCAATCGGCAATCACAGGCAGTTCACTCGGTCATGGGATACAAGGTGTGGATTGAGATGGAAGGAATACCGTCTCATGCCTGGGAGCGGGAAATAGTGGAGGAGTTGCTGGGATCGTCGTGCAAAGTTGATTCGGTGGCGCCGGAAACCGGCTCGAGGACAGACCTGTCGTCCTTCAAGCTCACGGCGTGGACGACCAATCCAGAGGAGATCCCGTTGCCTCACTGGCTTGCAGTGCCTGAGCCAAGTCTTGAGATCCCGCCGCCATTGCTGTAGTACAAGGTTCTCATTCATGTCGATGCGGTGGCGGATTTCAGAGATGTAGGGGGATCCGTTGTTCCTCGGCGAGTCTTTGGACAGTGGTCAGAGCGGAATCCCTGACTCGGATGATGGTTTTGGCGGCGGAGGCGGCGGCAGTTCTAGGTCGCGCCAACTAGTGTGGCAATTTGGAGTCCGCGACTCGAGGAGCGGTGGCCATGGCAGCAACGGCGGCGGCGGGTGCGGTGGTTCGCCGCGGTCTCGTTCGGACTGGCGCCTCCCACCGATGGACCCTACGCATGTCGTCAGCCAGCGGGCGCCAGATAGGCAGGTGTGGGACAAGCTGACTACCAGGAAATCGGCTATTGACTGGCTTAATGTTCAGAACAATTGCTGTGTTGCGGAGCAGGTGAGGCCGCTAGGAGCTGATGTGGGGGCCCATCGCGCCCCTACGCCCGCGATGGAGGCGCCGCATCACAGGGGTGAGACCAGAGAGGGCCCTGGAAGAGCAGGCTAGAACGAGTGTGGTGGGTGAGCGGCAGCACATGGTGGGACCGGTGAGGACCCTGGATGGGAAGGATGGAACGGACGTCTCGCCAATCACGGATAATGTCGTGGATCCATCGGATACTGCGTGAATTGGATTGGGCACCAGCGGATCAGGCGAACCAACCGCACGAACTGAGCCTGATGGACCCCAGGCAGCGGATTCGGCTATGGCGGGGGTCACGGTCGCTGTGGATCCAAGACCAGGCCTAGTGAACATGCTGGCTCGGTGGGGCCTGCGGAGGAAAGCGACACGGCACCCAGGTGGAGGCAGGCGCGGAGTCCAACATGGGCAGGCCGGTCGGCTCTTCTTCATTGGACCAGGGTGGGGCCCTTGACGGGAATCATGAGAAGGGAGGTGATATTGGGTTTTCTGGTGCTGCGGAGACGATCCTTGCATCAAATTTGGAAGCAAACCAGCCCAGGACCGAGGCAGTCTCCCATGATCAGGAGGCGACCACCACTCCCGTGATGCTGCCTACGCTGCTGGGACAGGGGATGGAGACTTTGGCATGCATGGAGACGCATCCTACCCCTGGCCTAGCAATGTTAGAGCCTACGGCAAATGCGATCGAAGGAATCGACATGCAATTGGTGCAAGCTGCAGACGTGTGATGCGACCCTCGACAGAAAATCGATGGCGCGAACGCTTTTTCCCAAATCTTTCACAGTACAAACTCAGCAACTCCAAGTCCAATCTCCAGTGTACACCAAATAATAGAAAAAGAAAATAGCAAGCTTACAATCCTGTAGACGCAAACCAGCCAGAACTGCACGTACATCCTCGAGCAGAAGAAGTGCGTGTGCGATTCAACAAGAATCGGCAGCAAATTAGAGATTGGCCCGTCTGATCTCCTCTCCAAGAACACAAACCCTAGTTGGATTCTCAACAAAAATATGCAGAACTTGGCCGCGGAAACATGGCAAGTTTCCGGTTTAACAAACGCAATCCAAACTCACCTAGATACACGGCCGGCTGGCCCTATTAATAGTGCACGCAGGCACAAGGTACAACCGTCCTGGACTCCTATTGTGGACCGAATACTAATTGGACTCAAACCTGAACATAGCCACGTATTGCTACTAGTACTAATCCAACTTTCTCGTTCCTCTATCTTATTTAATCACTAAATAACTAATTTAAAAACATGGCACACTTGATCACAAAAAGACAAACAAACTAGTACTACTTCCTTGTATGCTCACGTAGACGTATTTGCCTGCATGGAGTTCTGAATCGTGGCTCAACGTCCTCCCGTGCAACAAGTTGGATAGGAACATGTCCAATGGAAATATGTGTTACCGTCTTGCTGCAATGTGCATCAATAGCTTGTTTCTTTTTCTCATAGCGTCTGGCAGGAGCTATATATTTTTCAGTATTTCTCTGGTTCACCTTACTGACAATATTTTTAACGACATCATTTGGGGTCACACCATCCTCCCTTCCTTGAAAGGAAACCTGTAACACCCCGGATGTGATTTACCCAATATGTACTCGAACTCTTGCCGTTTCCGGCGTTAAGTTATTTTATTTTCTCGGGTTCGGGTCTTTGTCTCCGTGTGTTGTTGTCGTTGTCATGCATCTCATATCATGTCATCATGTGCATTGCATTTGCAAACGTGTTCATCTCATGCATTCGAGCATTTTCCCCGTTGTCCGTTTTGCATTCCGGCACTCCGTTCTCCTCCAGTGGTCAATTCTACCTTTCTTTCGTGTGTGGGGATTAAACATTTCTGGATTGGACCGAGACTTGTCAAGCGGCCTTGGTTTACTACCGGTAGACCGCCTGTCAAGTTTCGTACCATTTGGACTTTGTTTGATACTCCAACGGTTAACCGAGGGACCGAAAAGGCCTCGTGTGTGTTGCATCCCAACACCCCTCCAATTTGGCCCAAAACCCTCTCCATCATCTAGAGCATTCGATCACGATCGCATGGCCGAAAACCGCACCTCATTTGGACACTCCTAGCTCCCTCTATGCCTATATATACCTCCCCCATTCCAAATCTCGGATCCCCTCCTTCTAACCCCTAAAAGAATCTCCTCCGTCGCCGCCACCGACCAACCACGCCGCGCCACGTGTCGCCGCCGCCTTCCTCCACCGCCGGCCCGGCGAGCCCGCGGGAGGCCCTCCCCGGCCCGCGGCTCCCCGCGCGCCCCGCGCCCTTCGTCCCCGCGCCCGGCGACCGCCGCCCCGGCTGCCGGCGAGCGCCGCCCCGGTCGCCGCAACCCGCGGCCACCACGCCGTCCGCCTCCTCTCCGTCCTCGTCCTCCTCCGGCCGGCCACCGCAACCACAAACTCCGGCCACCTCATCCACCGGCGTACCGGAACTCCGGCGAAGCTCCGGCCAACCTCGATCCGCGTGTTGTCCGGATCTAGATCTGAGATCCCGTTTGGGTTGACTTTTGCCCCGAAACCCTAATTATTTGCTCCTGTTCATCGCATCATAACTCCTCATCCGTAACTCCGTTTTGGGCATATAGCATATCAAAATGTTCATCTCAGATAGTACATCATTTCATCTCATTGCATCATTTTCATTTGAGTTCATCTTGATGCCCGAAATGCTGTTAGAAGAATGCTATTTGAGATAATTGTCAAATCTGCTGCTCCAATTGAATATTTGTCATATTTGCCATGATTATTGTGTGCATGATATGCCCAGGTGCTCTACATGTGTTTTGTTATATGTTTTGCCATCTATCCAGAGGTGCAACCCATGTATTTTTGTGATGTGTGTGGTGACTAGCACAAGCTTGCAAAGTGAGGCATTTGTTAATGCTGATTTCAGGGACTTAGCATTTCCACCAAGTCCTTGGACTGTTTATCTCATATGGCCATATGTTCATGTTGTTTCCTAGTGATCCGTGCCTCTTTTGAGGATGATCAGTAAGGATGTTTTGTTAATCTTGTAGTGCTCTATCCATCCATGTCTTTGTTTGCAATTATGGAGCACCCTAGCTTGAGTCAATCGAGCTCTACTTTTGTCATTTCGTGAATCTAGGCAGATTGTCTACTTGTTAGCAATTTGGCCGAGGATGTTGTAGTTGATCCGTGCATGCTATGCTATTGTTTTTGCCATGTCTAGCTTGTATTTTGTGCATTCTTGATGGGTGTATGCTTAGATTGTCATTACTTGCTCTGTAGTGAGTGCATCAAGCTCGTAAACATGCCTACTTGATATCTGTTTCAGCATGCTCCAGTTTTCACCAAGTCTGAGAACTGATTATGTTTTTGCCATGTTCACATGCTTGCAAATGTATTTTCTGATCCCTTTTGGCTCAAGGTCACTAAGGGACTTTTGTTAAGCTCTTTGAGTAGCTCCATGCCATGATTTACTTTGCCATGTTCAGGTCCTGTATCATATAGTTTTCATGCTCCAAAGAGTGCTATCTGATTTGAAATTCCAGACAAGTGTTAATTTCACTAAGTCTGAGATCTGTTTACCAAATACATTTTTCCCATGCTTGTTTGAACCTGTTAATGGATGAATTGGTCGTATCTCAGTGCTAGACTTTTGTTAAGCTTCATGAATGAATTCCTTCCATGTATTTTGATGCCATGTTTGAGTGCTGTAGCATGTTCATCTTGTTGCATTTAGATGGCTACTTGCTGTATATCGCAGAACGTGGTCATATTTGAATCGCTTGCCATTTCCAAACCGTAACTCCGATTCCGGTGTTCTTTATATCGTTTTCAAGCGATTTCATCTCATCTTTCCATTGACACACTTGGATTTCCAAGTTGAGGCCAGGTTCATGCATTACTTGTCCATTCTTGCATATGCATCCCGCATAGCATACCATCTTTGCATCATGTTGTTTGAGTTTGCACGTGGTTGATTGTGCTCCATTTGCTTGTTTGTCTTATTTGGGTAGAGCCGGGAGACGAGTTCGCTAATGAGGAGCCCGTTGAGTTTGCTTTCGAGGATCCAGTCAACTCTGACAACTTTGTAGGCAAGATGATCATACCCTCGAAATCACTACTATCTTTGCTTTGCTAGATGCTCGCTCTTTTGCTATGCCTATGCTTCGATGCCTACCACTTGCTTATCATGCCTCCCAAATTGCCATGTCAAACCTCTAACCCACCATGTCCTAGCAAACCGTTGATTGGCTATGTTACCGCTTTGCTCAGCCCCTCTTATAGCGTTGCTAGTTGCAGGTGAAGATTGGAGACCGTTCCTTGTTGGAACATTATTTACTTGTTGGGATATCATTATATTGCCATGTTATCTTAATGCATCTATATACTTGGTAAAGGGTGGAAGGCTCGGCCTCTCGCCTAGTGTTTTGTTCCACTCTTGCCGCCCTAGTTTCCGTCATATCGGTGTTATGTTCCCAGATTTTGCGTTCCTTACGCGGTTGGGTTATAATGGAAACCCCTTGATAGTTCGCCTTGATTAAAGCTTCTCTAGAAATGCCCAACCTTGGTTTTACCATTTGCCACCTAGCCTCTTTTTCCCTTGGGTTTCTGGAGCCCAAGGGTCATCTTATTTTAACCCCCCCCCCCCCCGGGCCAGTGCTCCTCTGAGTGTTGGTCCGAACCAGGCAGCCTGCGGGGCCACCTCGGGGAAACTTGAGGGTTGGTTTTACTCGTAGCTTGACCTATCTGAGTGTGCGCTGAGAACGAGATATGTGCAGCTCCTATCGGGATTTGTCGGCACATTCGGGCGGTGTTGCTGGATTTGTTTTAACCTGTCGAAGTGTCTTGAAGAACCGGGATACCGAGTCTGATCGGAACGTCTCGGGAGGAGATCTATTCCTTGGTTGACCGTGAGAGCTTGTCATGGGCTAAGTTGGGACCCTCCTGCAGGGATTTGAACTTTCGAAAGCCGTGCCCGTGGTTATGGGCAAATGGTAATTTGTTAATGTCCGGTTGTAGATAACTTGAACCTTAACTTAATTAAAATGAATCAACAGTGTGAGTTACCGTGATGGTCTCTTCTCGGCTGAGTCCGGGAAGCGAACACGGTGTTGGAGTAATGCTTGCCGCAGGATGCTCTCTAGTTTCTCGCTCGCGCTTTGCATCCTCTTCTCGCTCTCTTTTGCGAACAGGATAGCCACCATATATGCTAGCCGCTTGCTGCAGCTCCACATATATTACCTTGCCTTACCTATTAAGCTTAAATAGTCTTGATCACGAGGGTGCGAGATTGCTGAGTCCCTGTGGCTCACAGATTACTATTAAACCAGATGCAGGGCCTGATGATTCTGTTCCAGATGACGCGCTTGAGCTCAAGTGGGAGTTCGACGAGGACTCACAATGATACTACGTGTCTTTCCCTGATGATCAGTAGTGGTGCCCAGTTGGGGTGATCGGGGCCGTGTCGCATGTTGGGTTATCTTTTATTTTGGCGCCGTAGTCGGGCCATGAGTGTTTTGAATGTTGTAATGCTATTTATGTACTTGATTGACGTGGCGAGTGTAAGCCAACTATGTTTCTCCCCTTTATTATTTACATTACATGGGATGTTGTGAAGATTGCCTAGCTTGCGACATTGCTTTCAATGCGGTTATGTCTCTAAGTCGTGCCTCGACACGTGGGAGCTATAGCCGCATCAAGGGCGTTACAAGTTGGTATTAGAGCCTTCCCCGACCTTAGGAGCCCCATTGTTTGATCGTTTTTTAGCAGTCGAGTTTGTGTCTAGAAAAATGTTTTGAGTCATTTAGGAATTATATATCGGAGAGTTTAGGAATTCTTTTTACTCCCCAGTCTCCTCATCGCTCTGGTAAGGCATCCTGACGTAGAGTTTTGACTCTTCTCTTCTCAAATTTCACTAAGTTTTTTTTAGGATCACGCGGGTATCTTGGAATCGTTCCGATGGTTTTGTGACGAGAACATTGTCTTGGTGCCTCCTGTCAGGGGTTTTGTGGCAGTGTCCCGGGGAGTTGAGCTCCGAGGTGTTGTCGTTACAATTTTATCGTTGCAATTCTGGAATACCTGAGTTTAGTACGCCGACATCGAAAATCTCTTTTATGCAGTTCGTTGGTGAGATAACCTCGACGCCACCCAGTACTGGGGCGGGAGTTCAGGAGTATCGCCATAACGTGTATAACGGATGCTTTTCGAAGGTTGAGGTAGATGGTTTCTGAAGTTTTTCTCGGTTATGTGTTGAAAGATGGATACAGCTGGAAGTAGGAATTGCTAGATTTGGGTGAGATATTATGCTTCCCCTGTATCCCCAACACCTGATTGCATAACCGGAAAGGTTCGGGAGTTTCATAGGTGGGAATTCTTGAAGCTCTAGTCCTTCTTCCACGGATATTTGGTTTGAGATTGGGATTTCTTACCGAGTATTCGTTCTTGATCCGTACCTTGTTGATTTATTTCTCTACCTAAATTCTAAGTGGCTTCTCAATTTATGGATATGTGACCATTTCAAGAGGAATGCATTCGTTCATTTTGTTCGGATGTGAAGACTTTATGTTGCAATTTTCATTCCGTTGGATTCAGCTTCATTTTATCTGTCAATGTGCTAACGGTTGTCACCCTCTTCAGGATGGCTCCCGCTAAGAGCACCAATCAGAATCAGAATCAAGATCCGCCACCACCTCCACCTCCTCCGGAGGCATGGCAAGCTGTGATGGCCGCAACCAATGCAAACACACAGTTGATCATGCAAATTCTTCAAGAGTGCAATAAAGCGAACCAAGGCAACCAAGGCAACAATCAGAATCACTATGCTACACTCAACCAGTTCCTTGCTAATGGGCCAAAGACTTTCAGCAATTGTGTTGAGGCAACTGATGCTGACGATTGGCTCGTGGATCTGTGCAAGCATTTCGAGTGCAGTAACGTCAGGCCTGAGGACTTTGTCAAGTTTGCTTCCTTCCAACTCAAAGATCAAGCTGCAGAATGGTTCCAGCAGTACAAGGATTCCAGAGGTGGACGTGTTATTACCTGGGATGAATTCCGCCAAGACTTCAAAGCTCGTCATATTCCTCAGAGCGTGGTTGAAAGCAAGCGTGAGGAATTCCGCAACCTGAAGCAAGGCTCTTTGTCTGTCTATGACTACAACAAGTTGTTTCAGAAGCTCACCCACTTTGCTAAGCAGGACGTCCCTGACGAGAAGAGCATGATATACCAGTTCAAGGGTGGTCTCAGAGAAGAAATTCAGCTAGCACTTGTTCTCTTTGAGCCCTTGAGGTATGATGAGTTCTACAACATGGCATTGAAGCAAGAGGCCGCTCAACTGAGGTGTGATGCTTCCAAGAAGCGAGTCAGAGATGCTACCCCTTCTTCCTCTACTCAAGTGGCCAAGAAGCAGAAGTATTGGCTTCCTCCTCCTCCGTTCCGTCAGCCGTATCAGAAGAGCAAAGGTGGCAGTGGATCTTCCCACCCACCCAACCCTGGCTTTCAGAACAAGACTTCGTCTCAAGATCCAAGATCGAGTGCTCCGTATCACCGTCCGTTTTCAGAGGTCACGTGCAACAAGTGCCAACAGAAGGGTCACTATGCCAACAAATGCTTCAATCAGAGGCGTCTTCCTCCTCCTCCTCCTGTGAGATCGGCAAGTACAGCTGTGGTCAAGCATAACCCCAAGCACGCCAAGGTCAACTTGATGAACGCAGCTCAGGCAGAGGACTCGTCAGATGTCATCATGGGTAACCTTCCTGTTAATGATATTCCCGCAAGAGTTCTTTTTGACACTGGTGCATCGCATTGTTTCATGTCAAAGCCATTTTTTACCAAGCATGAGTTCGTTTCTTCTCATTTGGGTAAACAAATGGATATCGTTTCTCCTGGCAAACGTTTGAGTGCAAGTCTGGAGGTGCCAGATGTTACTATCACCTTGGGCGACTATAAGTTCCTTTCTTCCCCAATGGTTCTTGGTAATTCGGATATTGATCTTATTCTCGGAATGGATTGGCTTTCTAAGCACAAGGCGCATCTTGATTGTGCAGCCAGGCAGATTCAATTGACTCATTCGTCTGAGGATGTAATTGTCTTTGCCGCTCGTGATGATACCATCCGTCTATTTTCTCTCAATGAGAAGGGTGAACTGGATGCTATCTCGCAGATTCCAGTCGTTTGCGAATATCAAGACGTCTTTCCAGAAGAGCTTCCAGGAATGCCTCCGCACCGGCCAGTTGAATTCGTCATTGATCTTGAGCCCGGTACGGAACCTGTGTGCAAGCGTCCTTACAAGCTCAGACCTGAAGAGTTGAAGGAACTGAAGAAGCAACTCGATATTCAAGAGAGAATGGGTCTCATCCGGCCTAGTTCTTCTCCGTGGGGTTGTGGTGTTCTTTTTGTGAAGAAGAAGGATGGAACGGACCGACTTTGTGTTGATTACCGTCCATTGAACAAGAAGACCATCAAGAACAAATACCCACTTCCCAACATCAACGAGCTGTTCGAACAACTCAAAGGTGCCCAAGTATTCTCCAAGCTTGATCTCCGTATGGGTTATCATCAGATTCGAATTCGTGAGCAAGATATTCCCAAGACGGCTTTCAGGACAAGCTATGGTTCATATGAATACACTGTCATGTCTTTTGGCCTCGTCAACGCTCCTCCGACTTTCTCTCACATGATGAACTTCATCTTCAACGCCTACACCAATGACTTCGTTTTGGTCTATCTCGACGACATTCTGGTTTTCTCGAAGAACAAGGAAGATCATGCCAAGCACTTGCGTTTGGTACTTGATAAGCTCAGGGAACACCAGTTCTACGCCAAGTTCTCCAAGTGCGAATTTTGGCTCGATGAGGTTCTTTATCTTGGTCATATCATCTCTGCCAAGGGCATTGCGGTGAATCCTGAGAAGGTGTCTGCAATTGTGAAATGGGAACCTCCTCAGAACGTGAAGCAACTCCGTAGCTTCCTCAGTCTTGCAAGCTACTGTTGAAGATTCGTTGAAAACTTTTCTAAGATCGCGAAGCCTCTCTCAAATCTTCTCCAGAAGCACGTCAAGTACGTTTGGTCTCCGGAGTGTGGCATTGCTTTCAACACTCTGAAAGAGAAATTGGTCACTGCTCCAGTTCTGACTCCGCCTGATGAATCCAAACCGTACGAGGTCTTTTGTGATGCCTCTCTCCAAGGTCTTGGCGCAGTGTTGATGCAAGAGAAGAAAGTTGTGGCTTATACCTCTCGCCAGTTGAAGCCCAACGAGAAGAACTACCCCACTCATGATCTCGAGTTGGCGGCAGTTGTGCATGCTCTTTTGACTTGGAGACATCTCTTATTGGGAAGAAAAGTGGACATTTTCACTAATCACAAGAGTCTCAAGTACATCTTCACTCAGCCTAATCTCAACCTCAGGAAGACTCAATGGGTCGAAATGATTCAAGAGTATAATCCGAGTATCGAGTATACTCCGGGCAAGACCAATGTGATTGCTGACGCATTGAGCAGGAAGGCTTATTGCAACAGTCTGATTCTCAAGCCTTATCAACCCGAGCTTTGTGAAGCTTTCCGCAAACTTAATCTGCAAGTTGTTACTCAAGGTTTCCTCGCCAACCTTCAAGTCTCTCGTACCTTGGAAGACCAGATTCGCCAAGCTCAGCTTCTTGATGCTATGGTGAAAAAGGTGAAGATTGGGATTGCCAAGAGTCACCCAAGTACAAGTGCTACCGCCTTGATGACAAGGATACTCTCTTCTTCGAGGATCGTATTGTTGTGCCCAAAGGTGACCTTCGTAAAGTGATCATGAACGAGGCTCACAATTCTCTCCTCTCCATCCACCCTGGGAGCACGAAGATGTATCAGGACCTCAAGCAGGCTTATTGGTGGACTCAAATGAAGCGCGAGATTGCTCAATTCGTGAATGAATGTGATGTCTGCAGAAGAGTGAAGGCAGAACACCAAAGGCCAGCTGGTCTCCTCCAACCTCTTGCCATTCCAGAATGGAAGTTTGACCACATTGAAATGGACTTCGTGACTGGGTTTCCAAAGTCCAAATGTGGCAATGATGCTATATTCGTTGTTATCGACAAACTCACTAAAGTGGCTCACTTTCTGCCTATCAAGGAGTCAATCACTTCAGCTCAATTGGCGGAACTCTATACCTCTCGGATTGTCTCTCTGCATGGTATTCCACAAGTGATCTCTTCAGACCGTGGCAGCATCTTTACCTCCAAGTTTTTGGATTCTTTTCAGAAGGCCATGGGCACCAACATCCGCTTCAGCACAGCTTTCCATCCTCAAACTAGCGGTCAAGTCGAGCGTGTCAAGCAGATTCTTGAAGATATGCTCAGGGCTTGTGTGATCTCCTTCGGCATGAAGTGGGAGGATTGTCTTCCTTATGCTGAATTCTCCTACAACAATAGTTTTCAAGCAAGTTCGGGCAAGGCCCCATTTGAAATTCTATATGGCAGGAAGTGCCGTACCCCTCTCAATTGGTCTGAAACCGGTGAACGTCAGCTTTTGGGTAATGACTTAATCACAGAGGCAGAGGAAATGTGTAAAGTCATTCGAGATAACCTCAAAGCAGCCCAATCCCGCCAGAAGAGCTACTATGACAGTAAGCACCGTGATTTGGCTTTCGAAATCGGAGATCATGTTTACCTCCGCGTCTCTCCTATGAAAGGTACTTGTCGCTTCGGTATCAAAGGGAAGCTTGCCCCTAGATACGTGGGACCTTTCAAGATTGTCAGCAAGAGAGGCGATCTCGCCTATCCACTCGAGCTTCCTTCAAACTTTGCAAATGTGCATGATGTGTTCCATGTCTCTCAGCTCCGAAAGTGCTTCAAGACTCCTGACCGCACCGTCAACTTTGAGGACATTGAGCTCCAAGAAGATCTCTCTTATCGTGAGCACCCCGTTGCTATTCTTGAAGAGACTGAACGCAAGACTCGCAACAAGTCAATCAAATTCCTCAAAGCCAAGTGGCCACACCATTCCGACCGTGAAGCTACCTGGGAACGCGAGGATCACCTCCGTTCTGAGTACCCGGCATTCTTTCAGTCCTAGATCTCGGGACGAGATCCTTTCGTAGTGGTGGAGTGTTGTAACACCCCGGATGTGATTTACCCAATATGTACTCCAACTCTTGCCGTTTCCGGCGTTAAGTTATTTTATTTTCTCGGGTTCGGGTCTTTGTCTCCGTGTGTTGTTGTCTTTGTCATGCATCTCATATCATGTCATCATGTGCATTGCATTTGCATACGTGTTCATCTCATGCATTCGAGCATTTTCCCCGTTGTCCATTTTGCACTCCGGCGCTCCGTTCTCCTCCGGTGGTCAATTCTACCTTTTTTCATGTGTGGGGATTAAACATTTCCGAATTGGACCGAGACTTGTCAAGCGGCCTTGGTTTACTACCGGTAGACCGCCTGTCAAGTTTCGTACCATTTGGACTTCGTTTGATACTCCAACGGTTAACCGAGGGACCGAAAAGGCCTCGTGTGTGTTGCAGCCCAACACCCCTCCAATTTGGCCCAAAACCCACCAAAACCCTCTCCATCATCTAGAGCGTTCGATCACGATCGCGTGGCCGAAAACCGCACCTCATTTGAACACTCCTAGCTCCCTCTATGCCTATATATACCTCCCCCATTCCAAATCTCGGATCCCCTCCTTCTCACCCTAAAAAAATCTCCTCCGCCGCCGCCGGACACGTCCGGACGGAGCCGGACGTTGTCCGCCGCCGCCACCGACCAACCACGCCACGCCACGTGTCGCTGCCGCCTTCCTCCACCGCCGGCCCGGCGAGCCCGCGGGAGGCCCTCCCCGGCCCGCGGCTCCCCGCGCGCCCCGCGCCCTTCGTCCCCGCGCCCGGCGACCGCCGCCCCGGTCACCGCAACCCGCGGCCACCACGCCGTCCGCCTCCTCTCCGTCCTCGTCCTCCTTTGGCCGGCCACCGCAACCACAAACTCCGGCCACCTCATCCACCGGCGTACAGGAACTCCGGCGAAGCTCCGGCCAACCTCGATCCGCGTGTTGTCCGGATCTAGATCTGAGATCCCGTTTGGGTTGACTTTTGCCCCGAAACCCTAATTATTTGCTCCTGTTCATCGCATCGTAACTCCTCATCCGTAACTCCGTTTTGGGCATATAGCATATCAAAATGTTCATCTCAGATAGTACATCATTTCATCTCATTGCATCATTTTCATTTGAGTTCATCTTGATGCCCGAAATGCTGTTAGAAGAATGCTATTTGAGATAATTGTCAGATCTGCTGCTCCAATTGGATATTTTTCATATTTGCCATGATTATTGTGTGCATGATATGCCCAGGTGCTCTACATGTGTTTTGTTATATGTTTTGCCATCTATCCAGAGGTGCAACCCATGTATTTTTGTGATGTGTGTGGTGACTAGCACAAGCTTGCAAAGTGAGGCATTTGTTAATGCTGATTTCAGGGACTTAGCATTTCCACCAAGTCCTTGGACTGTTTATCTCATATGGCCATATGTTCATGTTGTTTCCTAGTGATCCGTGCCTCTTTTGAGGATGATCAGTAAGGATGTTTTGTTAATCTTGTAGTGCTCTATCCATCCATGTCTTTGTTTGCAATTATGGAGCACCCTAGCTTGAGTCAATCGAGCTCTACTTTTGTCATTTCGTGAATCTAGGCAGATTGTCTACTTGTTAGCAATTTGGCCGAGGATGTTGTAGTTGATCCGTGCATGCTATGCTATTGTTTTTGCCATGTCTAGCTTGTATTTTGTGCATTCTTGATGGGTGTATGCTTAGATTGTCATTACTTGCTCTGTAGTGAGTGCATCGAGCTCGTAAACATGCCTACTTGATATCTGTTTCAGCATGCTCCAGTTTTCACCAAGTCTGAGAACTGATTATGTTTTTGCCATGTTCACATGCTTGCAAATGTATTTTCTGATCCCTTTTGGCTCAAGGTCACTAAGGGACTTTTGTTAAGATCTTTGAGTAGCTCCATGCCATGATTTACTTTGCCATGTTCAGGTCCTGTATCATATAGTTTTCATGCTCCAAAGAGTGCTATCTGATCTGAAATTCCAGACAAGTGTTAATTTCACTAAGTCTGAGATCTGTTTACCAAATACATTTTTCCCATGCTTGTTTGAACCTGTTAATGGATGAATTGGTCGTATCTCAGTGCTAGACTTTTGTTAAGCTTCATGAATGAATTCCTGCCATGTATTTTGATGCCATGTTTGAGTGCTGTAGCATGTTCATCTTGTTGCATTTAGATGGCTACTTGCTGTATATCGCAGAACGTGGTCATATTTGAATCGCTTGCCATTTCCAAACCGTAACTCCGATTCCGGTGTTCTTTATATCGTTTTCAAGCGATTTCATCTCATCTTTCCATTGACACACTTGGATTTCCAAGTTGAGGCCAGGTTCATGCATTACTTGTCCATTCTTGCATATGCATCCCGCATAGCATACCATCTTTGCATCATGTTGTTTGAGTTTGCACGTGGTTGATTGTGCTCCATTTGCTTGTTTGTCTTATTTGGGTAGAGCCGGGAGACGAGTTCGCTAATGAGGAGCCCGTTGAGTTTGCTTTCGAGGATCCAGTCAACTCTGACAACTTTGTAGGCAAGATGATCATACCCTCGAAATCACTACTATCTTTGCTTTGCTAGATGCTCGCTCTTTTGCTATGCCTATGCTTCGATGCCTACCACTTGCTTATCATGCCTCCCAAATTGCCATGTCAAACCTCTAACCCACCATGTCCTAGCAAACCGTTGATTGGCTATGTTACCGCTTTGCTCAGCCCCTCTTATAGCGTTGCTAGTTGCAGGTGAAGATTGGAGATTGTTCCTTGTTGGAACATTATTTACTTGTTGGGATATCATTATATTGCCATGTTATCTTAATGCATCTATATACTTGGTAAAGGGTGGAAGTCTCGGCCTCTCGCCTAGTGTTTTGTTCCACTCTTGCCGCCCTAGTTTCCGTCATACCGGTGTTATGTTCCCAGATTTTGCGTTCCTTACGCGGTTGGGTTATAATGGAAACCCCTTGATAGTTCGCCTTGATTAAAGCTTCTCCAGCAATGCCCAACCTTGGTTTTACCATTTGCCACCTAGCCTCTTTTTCCCTTGGGTTTCTGGAGCCCAAGGGTCATCTTATTTTAACCCCCCCCCCCCGGGCCAGTGCTCCTCTGAGTGTTGGTCCGAACCAGGCAGCCTGCGGGGCCACCTCGGGGAAACTCGAGGGTTGGTTTTACTCGTAGCTTGACCTATCTGAGTGTGCGCTGAGAACGAGATATGTGCAGCTCCTATCGGGATTTGTCGGCACATTCGGGCGGTGTTGCTGGATTTGTTTTAACCTGTCGAAGTGTCTTGAAGAACCGGGATACCGAGTCTGGTCGGAACGTCTCGGGAGGAGGTCTATTCCTTGGTTGACCGTGAGAGCTTGTCATGGGCTAAGTTGGGACCCCCCTGCAGGGATTTGAACTTTCAAAAGCCGTGCCCGCGGTTATGGGCAGATGGGAATTTGTTAATGTCCGGTTGTAGATAACTTGAACCTTAACTTAATTAAAATGAATCAACAGTGTGAGTTACCGTGATTACCTATTAAGCTTAAATAGTCTTGATCGCGAGGGTGCGAGATTGCTGAGTCCCTGTGGCTCACAGATTACTATTAAACCAGATGCAGGGCCTGATGATTCCGTTCCAGATGACGTGCTTGAGCTCAAGTGGGAGTTCGACGAGGACTCACAACGATACTACGTGTCTTTCCCTGATGATCGGTAGTGGTGCCCAGTTGGGGTGATCGGGACCGTGTCGCATGTTGGGTTATCTTTTATTTTGGTGTCGTAGTCGGACCGTGAGTGTTTTGAATGTTGTAATGCTATTTATGTACTTGATTGACGTGGCGAGTGTAAGCCAACTATGTTTCTCCCCTTTATTATTTACATTACATGGGATGTTGTGAAGATTGCCTAGCTTGCGACATTGCTTTCAATGCGGTTATGTCTCTAAGTCGTGCCTCGACACGTGAGAGCTATAGCCGCATCGAGGGCGTTACAAAACCGTCCTCGGTTTCAACCTATTCCTTGCAGATTTTTTATTGAACACCTCAATGGTACACTTTATATTCTTTGCATCCTTGGGAAAAATAGAATAAAACTCACCCTTATGCATAAAAGTGTACTTGTTTGTTCGTGCATGATGAAGAGCGTTAACATCATACTGCCACGGACGTCCCAATATAAGATGACAGACATGTAATGGCATAATGTCGCATTCCACTTTGTCAACATAGCCATCAACAGAAAAAAGCACCTTCACTCTATGTGCTACCTTTACTTTGCCCACATCATTTATCCACTTCATATAGTATGGTTTTGGATGCGCCCATGTTGGCAACGAAAGCGACTCCACCACATCCTTGCTAACCATGTTGCTAGCACTGCCGCCATCAATTATCAGTTTGCACACTTCTCTCTTGATGGTACATGCAGTTTGAAAAATACTCCGTCGCTGACCTGGTTCAAAAATGACCATGTCATCTCGCTGGACCTTATGTGCTAGCAAACTCTCCATATCAGGATCATCTTGAGGATAACATAGTATGGTATCACCATGACCTCTTTCGATTCCATCATCTAACTTAGGCGTCTCATCTTCAGATTCTGAAATATATTCCACATCAACAAGTAGAACCCTGCGTTGATTGGAACATTCATGCTTCATGTGTCCACGTCCTCCACACTTGTGACAAATAATATTACGGTGATGCGATGACGTCGCACTAGATGAAACCTGAGAAACCTCCTTTGGCGCAGCCGCCACTTTGCTCTATTCAATGCCTCCCAGCTTATAAGAAGGAGTCGGTTTAGCACTAAACCCATCATCAATAGGAGAAGAACCATGTCGCCCACTGTTGTAAGTGGGACGAGTCTCTGAAGCTTGCTTCTCCAATACCCAATATTCAGCACGCTCCGCTTGATGAAGCAACTCATGAATATCATTATATTGCATTAAATCAACACGGTCGCGAATCTTTTCTTCTAACCCCTCAAAGAAACGTACCATGGTCGCCTCCGCAGACTCATGCACAGCTGTATGGATCATCAAAACTTGCATCTCTTTATAGTACTCATCAACTGATTTTGTGCCTTGCACTAGACGACACAGTCTACTGTGAAGCTGGCGAGTGTAATAAGCAGGCACAAAACGTTCCCTCATGATTCGCTTCATGTCAGCCCATGTCGCTGGTCGCTCGTGAGTACGGTTCTTATTATCCCACCATACAAGAGCATACTCTCTAAATTCCATTGATGCAACACGAACCTTCTTCTCTTCGGCGTAGTTGTGACCATCAAAAATCTGATTTACGCGCATCTCCCACTCCAAATATTTCTCCGGGTCAACACAACGTCTAGAGAATTCAGGTATGGTTATCTTGATTCGACCCAAACCATCATCCTCGTGGGCACCATTGCCGCCATAGTCACGACGCTGCCCAGCATGGCGGTGAGCCTCAGCATCATGCCGTGGTCAGTGAGGTAAGCCTCCATGGGCATCGGAATCCTCAGAAAAATCACCATCATCGTCATTGTCATGGTCACGACGTCGTCGTGGTGAGCAGGACTGTCGGGGTGCCACATCTCTCGCGTGAAGGCGCTGAACTGCTGCGGTGAGCCGATTAAGACTCGCAGTCACCACCTGTAGACTATCAGTGCGATGTCGGTCGCTGGCAGTCAAACGCTCGTTCAACCTGTCCTCGACGCCAACAATATTTGCAGACAACTCCTCAACCCTTGTCCCAAGCTTCTTGTTCGCTCCATTTGATCGACATCAGATGGATACATAAATCATCACTTTTATTCAGATCCTCCGAAAGTTCATCGCCCTCCTCATGATCAGATTTCTCATGTCGCGAGTTCACCATCTTTCAAACAATTGAATCAAATAGCCGAGGAAAAAAATTGTAACGTGATCAACCTTGCTCTAAATACCACTTGATGCAACCCTCGACAGAAAATCGATGGCGCGAACGCTTTTTCCCAAATCTTTCACAATACAAACTCGGCAACTCCAAGTCCAATCTCCAGTGTACACCAAATAATAGGAAAAGAAAACAGCAAGCTTACAATCCTATAGATGCAAACCAGCCAGAACTACACGTACATCCTCGAGCAGAAGAAGTGCATGGGCGATTCAACAAGAATCGGCAGCAAATTAGAGGTTGGCCCATCTAATCTCCTTGCCAAGAACACAAACCCTAGCTGGATTCTCAACAAAAATACGCAGAACTTGGCCGCCGAAACATGGCGAGTTATTGGTTTAACAAACGTAATCCAAACTGACCTAGATACACGGCGGGCTGGCCCTATTAATAGTGCACGCAGGCACAAGGTACACCGTCCTGGACTCCTATTATGGACCGAATACTAGTTGGACTCAAACGTGAACATAGCCACGTACTGCTACTAGTACTAATCCAACTTTCTCGTTCCTCTGTCATATTTAATCACTAATTAACTAATTTAAAAATACGGCACACTGATCATAAAAAGACAAACAAACTAGTACTACTTCCTTGTATGCTCACGTAGATGTGTTTGCCTGCATGGAGTTCTGAATCGTAGCTCGACGTCCTCCGGTGCAACAAGTTGGACAGGAACATGTCCAATGAAAATATGTATTACCGTCTTGCTGCAATGTGCATCAATAGCTTGTTTTTTTTCTCATAGTGTCTGGCAAGAACTATATATTTTTTAGTATTTCTCTGGTTCACCTTACTGACAATATTTTTAACGACATCATTTGGGGTCACACCAACGTGGGAGGAATGAGACCTCAGGAGGTGGTTGCCTTTGATAAGCTTAAGTGGTTCTGCTGGTGCCTCGTCAAGAAGCTGGCCCCGCCTCTCCTAAAGGAAGTCCAAGCAGCTGGTCTCAGGCCCGAGGCGGAGCCCTTCACGCCACGATGTACTACACGCGCGACGAAGCATGCACCTCAGAGCAAGCAGGGTTGGGCATCACCGGCGGAGAACGTACTCATGCACGCGCCTTAATTGGCGCCACAAGACCTGGAGGTGGATGAAGCAATAGTAGACGAACTACAATAGCTATTCGACTCCCCCTGCTCTCGCAACATGTCAGGGTGATAGCGGCGCTATTTGGCAAGGAGGTGCCATCGGGGAACGAGCTGTGTTCGGATGTGGGTCTCTCGGTCGTGGCGCACTAGGTCTAGGTGTGCATTTGGTGTCGACTGCACCTTACATTCCATGGATCTAAACCCGCACATTTTATGTTGGAATGTTAGGGGCCTAAACAGCCCGGCTAGAAAGAAGGCTGTTAGGGAGTTTGTGACCTCGGTGAAAGCAAACCTTGTATGCCTACAAGAGACTAAACTTGATGTAATTGATCCCTTCATAGCTATGCAATGCATTGGCCCGTCGCTTGACGGCTTCGCTTACCTTCCGGCGCATGATACTCGTGGTGGTGTACTTTTGGCTTGGGACAAAACGGTGATGGAGGTGGATAACATTACACTAGATGAAAACTCGCTCACTGGACTAGTGCACAATAAGGAGGGTGTGCCCTGGTGGATCACGGTTGTGTATGGACCTCAAGGAGATGAGCTCAAAACACAATTTTTGGAGGAGCTTAAGAATAGGAGGGCTGCTTGTCAAGGTCCATGGATGATTCTTGGGGACTTTAACATGATCCTACGTGCCTCGGAAAAGAATAACGCCAACCTCAATAGGTCCATGATGAGGAAGTTTAGGGACTTTGTTGATGAGCATGAACTAAAAGAGCTCTACATGCATGGTCGTAACTTCACTTGGAGTAATGAAAGGGATGCTCCAGTAATGACTAAAATCGACAGAGTCTTAGTGTCTGTTGATTGGGAGTTGCTATTCTCGGATAGCCCGTTGCAAGCACTGTCCACAAATGTATCCGATCATGCGCCCTTGCACTTGTCTACAAGTGCGCAGTTTTGCCCTAAAAGGAGATTTCGGTTTGAAATTTTTTGGACGAACCTTGATGGATTTCTAGAGGCGGTACAGGAGGCTTGGGTTTGCGATGACACTATCACTAATCCCTTCAAAAGGCTTGACGTGCTCATTAGAAACATTGCGGTGTTCTTGCAAGCATGGGGGCAGCGCAAAGTTGGAAATATCAAACTACAAATTGACGTGGCTAACTACGTGATATTCCGGCTGGACAGAGTCCAGGAGATCAAATCGCTCACCCCTAAGGAATTGTGGCTTCGGCGTACACTTAAGCTTGCAGTTTTGGGGCTTGCTTCCTTGGAGAGAACTATCGCGCGGCAACAATCCAGGATTAGATGGCTGAAAGAGGGCGATGCCAACACAAAACTCTTTCAGATTGTGGCCAATGGGAGAAGAGCAAAAAAATTCATTCTCAAGGTGAAGAAAGGGGAGGAGATCACCACGGATCAGGAGCGCAAGGGAGAAATTTTCACGGAAGCCTATGAGGAACTGCTGGGAATGGCGAGCGCTAGGGATGAAAGTATCGACCTAGACTTTCTGGACATGGAAGGTTGCGACTTGCACGAGCTGGAGAGCATTTTCTCGGAGGAGGAAGTCTGGAACACAATAAAAGAGCTGCCCTCGGACCGGGATCCGGGTCCGGATGCTTTCATTGGCGCTTTCTACCAGCGAGCCTGGCCCATCATCAAGCACAACATGATGGCTATTATGATGAAGTTGTATGTGGGTGATGGTCGAGGATTCGACAAGCTAAACCGGGCGCACATTGTGCTCATTCCCAAGAGGCCGGACGCAGAAGTTGTGGGCGATTTCTGACCTATCAGCTTAACTCATAGCGCAGCCAAGCTGTTCGCCAAGATGCTGGCGCTCAAGGCAAGAAAAATGATGAAGGAAGTGGTTGCTGCGAACCAATCGGCATTTATACAGGGAAGGAACTTGCATGACAATTTTCTGCTTGTGAGGCAAGTGGCTAGGAAGATACATGACAGGAAAGAACCAGGTGTGTTCCTCAAGCTGGACATTTCATGAGCATTTGACTCTTTATCTTGGCCTTTCCTCTTTGAGGTCTTGAGGAGAAAGGGGTTTGGGACGAAGTGGATTGGTTGGATCTCAATCCTTCTCAGAACGGCCTCGACAAAGGTGGTGATCAATGGTATACCAGGGAGAAGTATTGCGCATGCGTGTGGGTTTAGACAAGGTGACCCGGTGTCCCCTTTGCTGTTTGTGATTGCAATGGATGTCCTCATGAAGATATTCAACAAGGGTGCTGAGGAGGGAGTGTTGAGCTCTTTTCGTGGAATCACGGCCATGCAAAGAGTATCTATCTATGCGGATGATGTGGCTATCTTCGTTAGACCCTCGGAAGGCGATCTCAGCTTTGTCAGAAGCGCGCTGCAGGTTTTTGGAGGTGCATCGGGACTCTCTGTCAACTATCAGAAGTCGTCGGCCATCCTCATCCGTGGTAGTGAACTTGATCAAGCCCGAGTTGAGGCGATGCTGCATTGTAATATTGGTGAGTTCCCTTGCAAGTACCTGTGTCTCCAGCTTGCGATCTGGCAGTTAATGAAAGGGGAATGGCAACCTATCATGGACCAGGCCAAAAAGCTCGTGCTGGCCTGGCAGAGAGGCCTCATACAGCGACCGGGTCGGCTGATCCTTGTCAAGTCGGTCATGTCGGCGAGGCCGGTGCATCACTTCATGGTCGTGGATGCCCCGAAGTGGGTGTTTGAGGAATTGGATAAATGGATGAGAGCTTTTTTCTGGACAGCGGAAGAGAAAGTAAATGGACGGAAGTGTCTAGTGGCTTGGGATACTATTTGCAGACCGGTTTGCTTCAAAGGGCTTGATGTCAAAAACCTTCAGTTACAAGCTTTGGCACTCTGTGTTAGATGGGAGTGGCTTCGGAGAACCGACCCCGACAGGCCGTGGCAGAATTTGCATATGATAGTGGATAAGGAGGTAAGGCAAGTTTTTGACAGTTTGGTCAACATTGAGGTGGGAGACGGTGCCAAAACCCTTTTTTGGAGAGATAGATGGCTGAATGGTGCGGCCATTGTTGATATCGCACCGCTCATTCTTGACATGGTGGACTTGGGGAAACGGAATCGTCGAACGGTTCAGCATGCTTACAGTTGGGTTCAGGATGTGGAGGGTGAACTCACGTTTACTGGCCATATACAGGTTCTTCACCTTTGCCATGCCCTCGCCAATTTTCCCGCGGGATGCTAACTCACCGGATAAGTTCACATGGCCGGCGGATGCGTCGGGGAAATACACGGCTCGCTCTGTGTATAACAGGCTATGCGAAGGATTAGAGAGGGTGCCTTATGTCTGAGATCAAAGAATGGAAAAATGCCGTGTTAGGTGCTGAGGCGTTAAATAGATTTGTGAGAGAGTAAGCTTTGTAATTGGAGTGGGGTGGTTTTTTTTTTGCGTGATGTTCGCATCATACTCAACTTTTTGTACATATTTTTGCCTTTTATAAAAATATGGTACGTCATTGACGTACTCTCGAAGAAAAAAAGACATCGCTGCAAAATGAATCCAAGCTGACGCTGTGACGCACCGTCCAGTTGGTTTCCCGTGTGCCCCGAGCCATCCATCCCACGTTCCGAGCAGCACACGCCTACACTCGCGAGTCACAAACAACACAAAAACACACACCGTGACGAAGGCGCTCGCTCGCTGGTTGGCTGGCTGGCTGGCTAGTAGAAGAGCGAGTTGTAGGTGGAGAGCGTGGCGGCGATGGACGCGGCGCAGATGAGCAGCGACGGCAGCAGCGTGGCGTTCAGCAGCGCCCCCTGCCCCAGGTACCCGGCCAGCGTGATGGTCCCGTCGGCGGCCACCCGCGCCAGCGTGCCGGCCTCGGTCGACAGCAGCCCGCCGTTCCACGTCCCGCGGGACAGCCGCGCCGGCATCACCTGCGACAGCAGCGACAGGTTCACCCCCTCCAGCACCTCCGCCGCCACGAACGTCAGCAGCGCCGAGCACACGTACTGCGCCGCCGTGTACGCCGTGCCCGGCACGTGGAAGCTCAGCGCCACGCCCGCCAGCAGCACCGCCTCCGACGCCACCAGGATCTGCCGGTCCTCGAACATGTTGCTGATGTAGGTGCCCACCACAGCGTTGATGGGGAGCACGGTGAGACCCAGCGCCGCCAGGAACACCGCCACCGAGCTCGTGTTCCACCCGAAGTAGTAGCTCGTCACCACGCTGGACTCCGACAGCAGGACCTCCATGGAGAACTTGAGCATGAAGTAGATCAGCAGCTGCACCTTCACCGACGGCGTCAGCAGCCTGTACGCCTCGGCGATCGACGGCGCTGCCGCCGGAGCCGGCGTCTCCTCCTGGTCGCTCTCGCCCTGGGCGTCCTGCTTCAGCAGATACTCACCCGCAAGCCCATGCTTCCGGTATCCTAAGCTGGAGGAGCCACGAGAGGAGCCCTGGCGGTGACCTTCCTCGTCGGCGTCACCGAGAACCGGCTCTCTGAACGAGATCCACAGCCAGACCAGGTACGCGAGCCAGCCAAGAGCCATGACCCAGCCAGGCAAGGTGTCCTGGTTGATGGTGACCGAATACACCTTGTAGTTGACCTGGAGCAGGCCGGCGATCGCCGGGCCGCAGGCCATGCCGAGGGCGCTGGCGCTGACGAACGCCGCGGACGCCTGCATCCGGATCCTCTGCGGAACGCAGTCGCTGATGTACCTCCGGTTGACGGCCCTCGCCGACCCCATCCCGCACAGGACGCGGCCGGCGAGGAGGATGGCGAGGGAGTCGAAGTCGTAGGCGAGGGCGTACATGACGTTGCCGAGGAGGAGCACGACGCTGCTGAAGAGCAGCGGGCGGAAGTAGGAGCGGTTGGACCAGGCGCTGAAGTAGACCGAGGAGAAGAGCTGCGCCACGGCCATGGAGCCGATGATGACGCCGCAGACCGTGGCGGCGGCGCCGAGGCTGGTGGCGTAGTCGTCGGCCGTGGGGACGACGATGTACGTGTTCACCATGTAGAGGAAGGTGTTGGCCAGGTTGAGCACCAGGGAGATGAAGTGGTACTTGTCCTCCGACACCTGCTGCTCCTCCGGCGAGTCGGGGATGCTCCCCTGCCTGATCAGCGCGTGCTGCCCCAGGAACCGCAGGAAGTTGGTCGAGTTGGTCAGCTTGTCCGCCGTCGCCTTGATCATGTCGATTATGGGGTCCTTCAGGTGCCACCACATACAAGATTTTATCATTTTTAGCCACATATAAGAACAACACGATCACAGTTTGTTTCTGGATTTCTACTGAAAAGAGAAAGCGCAAGACTGAAGAACCTTTGGAATGGCCAGTGGGTTCTGGTCATAGATATTCAGGTAACTTCCTTCGCGCTCCTCGAGATCGCCGAGGTTGCGAGACAATGCCCCCACCACAGCTCCAATACCCTACTCACAGTTCAAGGATCTAAAATTCAAATGCTCGAATGAAAATAATTTTGAACTTCAAGTTCAGAATTTTCAATTTTGAAACCAGATATATGTTGGCCAACTCACCACATGCTTGAAAACCTGCTGGAGCTGAGAGTAGGGGTGGTTGGATCTGCTCCTGACATAGTAATCCGTGAACTTATACCCGAGACGCTCATCGAACTTCTTCAGGATCTTCCGAACCGCGTTCGCGTTGAGATCGACGAACTTCAGAAGCCTGACAAGATCATGGCCGACTGCCCTGTAGTCCTCCCTCAGTTCAGTTATCTCCTGGAGCAGTGGAATGTCCTCGAGCACCGCCCTTCGCTTCCCTAGCTCCTCGAGCCGCGACGCCATCAGCCCTTGCTGTTCTATCATGAACAACACTATCTTCTCAATCTGAAAAGAAAGGGGAACGACATGAGATCATCTATAATGAGAGATTCATGACGCGTGAAGCCGATTGGGCTATCGAGAAGTTGGAACCTCATCGTCGAGCAACTTTGAGAAATCTTTCAGAACACGTCTTCGGTCGTGATTGCCTTCCTTCGTCTGCTCCGTGTACACCTTCACTCTTGCCTTGAGCAATTTGTAGTTGAAGTAGTACCTGAAAGAAACAAGCAGACATATGATGTTTCATCAGGACTGAAAAAACAGAGTAGAACAACAGAGGAGGCAATCCTAGTTGATCAGAAAATGAGGAAATTCCACACATACTCCTCCCATCCCGGAATCTGGTCTGTCGTTAGTTTCTTGGAGAAATTCACCATTCTTCTACAGTGTAAGATGACCTATAAGACGAGCACACCGGGTGGTGCGACGATACGGTTTTCCGTCAGAAAAAAGAAGATTCAGATAAGAACAAAAGAATTTTAGCAATGAGGTGAACCATACCAGGATGCAACAAGAAGCTGATGATTAGTTCTTGGGCTCCTCCCAGGCAGATTCTTGGTAGTAAGATGGATGGGTGGTGTGCTACTAGTATGTGCTCAGTATATATAGCTTTCCATCGGGGAATGATTCCAGCACGTTGGAAGAACTGATTATTAACCAGTGCTGAATAAATCCATGCTAAAACAAGATGGAGATCAAGTTTGATACGCACAGCTGGACAGCAGACAATTGCATATGTATTTTTCACTATCATATCCATTTAACTTCTCCATGAATTAAATCATATTCCCTCCGTTCCATAATGTAGCGCATATAGATTTTCTACAAAGTCAAACTTTATAAACTTTGACCAAGTTTATAGAGAAAATTATTTATATCTACAATACCAAATGTATATAATATGAAAGTATGTCTTGTGATGTATCTAAGCACATGTATTTGGTATTCTAGATGTATATGATTTTCTCTACAAACTTGGTCAAATTTTACAAAGTTTGACTTTTAGAAAAATATATATGCGCTACATTGTGAAACGGAGGAAGTACTAGTGTCGGGTCCAGCTAATGATCGCCGTGTCTGACTTTTGTGATATTGTATCATACTATTTGTGCTCATCCTATTGAGAAATAGCCATCTACTAACCGACCAGCAACAGACTACACACCTGCAAAGAATATAGTTCAAATACATATTCCATTTAGTTTTCTTTTGCTACATACATAATGTCGAGGACTACTACATCTACATGGAGCCTATCCGCATGCATCTGTAATTTGGTGGAGTTGACAACAGAACCATTTTTTTCTCTTTTACTTTTTTATGAGAGACTCATAAATGTTTCTTTCATCGACCATTGGGGATTGACAATTCATAATGCAGTGCTTCGGGGTACGCAAACAAACAAAAGTCAGCCACTTCTTTTTTGCAAGGGTGGAGAGAAAATGTCATCTTACACTGAAAAAAGTGGTACAGTCAGGTGCACCTGTCAAAACAATAAACAGAGCTACAGTCAGGCACAAGCTCTTACCTTTCCACGGAAGTTTTTTTTTAATGAAAAGGGCTCCCCCCTACCCCATTTTATTGATGAAGCAGAAAAGAAAACAACAGAGTTCTTGGCCAGGCCATAAGCGGACCTGCCAGCATCGCAACCTCAGGCACCAAACAAACCGTCTGAGAAGAAAACGAACTTCAAGTTTCTAGTAACCTAAAAGAGTTTACTATAATTCATCATGTCTCAACAAACACACCACCGATTACATCGAATTGATCTCGATCATGTGAGAAGCTCACGGGGACTTTGTATTGAAGATCCAACAAGAGAGAAAGTCATCTAGCTACTACCCCCTCCGTCCGAAAAACCTTGTCCCTCAAATGGATGTATCTAGCACCAAGTTACTGCTACATACATCCATTTGAGGAACAAGATTGGGACAAAAAAATTCGGACAGAGGGAGTACTATGGACCCTAAGGTTCTGATGGAACTACTCACACATCATCATGGAGGCGTCAAGGTTGATGAAAAAGACTCTGGCAATGGCTTCCCCCTCCGACAGAGCTCCGAAACAAGCCTCCAAATTGGATCTTCGCGAAACAGAAACATGTGGCGATGATTTTTTTTAAATAAGACGGATGGTTTCGGTCTTTATAGGGATATATAGAGGTGGAATCGAGCAAAGACAGTTGTTGTGGACCCTACATGCTTGGATGGCGCGCCCTAGGGCTAGGGCGTGTCTCCTAGCCGTGTGGCCCCTCTGGTGGTCGTCCACTCCTTCCTTGAAACTTCTATGGTCTCTTCTGGTTCAGATTTTTTTAAAAAAATTGACATATTGTTTTGACACTAGTAGATTTTATGTGAAATAAAAAACAAGTACTCCTCCGTCCAAAAAAAAGTGTCTATACCAAGTTTAAGACACTTTTTTGGGACACAGTGAGTACACAGGGAGTAGAAAAAAGAAACTGTAACACACTAAGTTAAAAAAGGTTAATCCAAAAAATAATATAAAATGCTAGTATAAAAATACATAAAAGTGATAATATAATAGGATGAAACAATAAAAATTTACATATACCTTTGAGACATATCAAGCATCTACGTTTGTACTGTGTTTAAAAAAAATAATTGTGTTTTCTTTAAAAGGGAATACTCTTTTTTTGAACAACGAAAAATCATTTCAGTTTCTGGCGCAAAAGGCAACCGCTTCAGTTTTTCTATTTTTTTTTAGGGAATCTTCAGTTTTTCTAATCGAACGTCCACAACGCGTCTAGCGCACAGCGGCCAGGCCCACTTGGCACTGGCACCGAGAGCCGACCCACCCAACGGCCCATTAGCCGCAGCGGCCAGACCCGCGACCGCGAGTCGCCGAGCCCGAGCGCCCTAGAACCCCCGCCGTGTCCGGCGACGACAACGACGACGACGCCGCCGGAGAAGAGGAGGCGAGATGGGAGTCGGGGGCAGCTTCTGGGACCTCCTGAAGCCGTACGCGCGGCAGGAGGGGCCGGGGTTCCTCCGCGGCCGCCGCGTCGCCGTCGACCTCTCCTTCTGGATCGTCTCCCACAGCACCGCCATCCGGGCGCGCTCCCCGCACGCGCGCCGCCCCCACGTCCGCAACACCTTCTTCCGGACGCTCTCCCTCTTCGCCAAGGTCGGTTCGGTTCCCCCCCCCCCCCCCCCCTCGCCTCTCCCTACGGCCTCTGTCCCCCTTCCTGTCTCTGGATTCCAGTTATGTTCCTCGTCGATTTCTCCCGTCTGCTGATGCTCCCCGGCGATTGGTCTCCTGCATTGAGGTATTGGGCCATCCTGCGTCCCGCAGCGGTCCTCCCGCGCTATTCAAGCGCCAATCTTGGAGATGCGGCCGCGGCCCAATCTGTGTTGGGAATACTCCTTTGTGTTTGATTCCTCTGTTTATTGACTCACTGGCTGGCTTCGTCTTTGGAACTGCTGCAGATGGGTGCTTTCCCGGTGTTCGTGGTGGACGGCGAGCCATCGCCGCTCAAGTCGCAGGCCAGGGCCGCGCGCTTCTTCCGAGGCTCTGGGGTGGACCCACCTGCGTCGTCCTGCGCGGAGGCGGAAGGGGAGGCCAGTGCCCCGGCGCCGGTGAAGGCGAGAAATGCTATTTTCACGCGATGCGTGAAGGACTGTGTGGTCAGTGCCTATGTCTTTACAAATTCTGTTTTCATCTTCACGCATTTAGAATTTAATTTGGTTCAGAAAGCTGGGCTGAAATGCAATGCATCAACACTATTTGATCATCCTTTGTGTGTGTGCGCTCATAAGCCTCTGAGATACTCCCTCCGTTCGGAATTACTTGTCTCGGATATGGATGTATCTAGAACTAAAATACGTCTAGATACATCCATTTCTGCGACAAGTAATTCCGAACGGAGGGAGTATTTTGTTAGTAGTGTATGTAAGTTTCCATTCTAGGTTTGCTGATGCATTTCGCTGCTCTAGGGTTACTATGAAAACCGGTAAAGTTTCTATCTTTGACAGTATTGATTTTCTGTAACGCATAGGAATTGCTTAAAAATCTTGGAATGCCAGTATTGTGGGCAAAGGGTGAAGCCGAAGCCCTTTGCGCTCAGTTGAACAACGAGGGTGAAGTGGATGCCTGCATTACTTCAGACAGTGATGCTTTTCTCTTTGGAGCTAAGACTGTCATAAAAGTGATGCGGTCAAATTGTAAGGTAGGCACTCTGTTATACTTCTTATAACATGAGATGAATTATTTGCTTCCACTTTCCCTGTACCATGGTGCGATGATCAGGAATTTCTTTCAGGAACCTTTTGAGTGCTACAACATAGCGGATATTGAGTCTGGGATTGGATTGAAGAGGAAACAAATGGTAGCCATGGCACTTCTTATCGGCAGTGACCATGATTTGCATGGGGTGCCTGGTTTTGGTGTTGAGACCGCACTTCGATTTGTGCGGTTATTTGATGAAGATCAGATTTTAGATAAGTATGTTCTTTACTTTTATGAGAGATTCTTGTAATTTGTAGCATAATGAGATGCCCAACATTGCAGTTCTGAACCTGATCTTATTTCTACTTCTCCAGATTACATGAAATTGGTAAAGGTATCTATCCATTCCTAGAAGGATTTGACAAGGCCCATGTTGATGATCTACCATCACCATCCACAAAGAGCCCACCAGTTGCGAGATCGCCTCACTGCTCACACTGTGGTCACCCCGGTAGCAAGAAAAATCACAGCAAGACTGGATGCAATTATTGCTTGGTGGATTCATTAGAGTTTTGCATGGAAAAACCAGCTGGTTTCATATGTGAATGTCCTAGCTGTGAAAAGGTAATCTCACTTGATCTACTGTAAAGCATAACCTTCTCAGCAGTGTATTCCACAGTTCAGAACATGTGTATTGTATAATTTTTTGGATAAAAACTGTTCCTTAAGCCTGTCAAAGGTTGTTTGATAGCACTACCCTCAGGCCTCAGCTGCTAATTTGTGTCCGCATACCTGTATCCATTATCTTTATTGAATTATGCACAAAAACAGGTTTCTTGGCTTGTTCACTGTCATAATGCTTCTGATGATTTCTGTTCAATCAAATAAAATGTAGTACCCCCTCCGTTCCAAAATAGATGACCCAGGGAGTAGTATACAGTGCTAATTCCTTCCCCTTAAATGGTTTATGGGTCGTAATTCTCTTTATTAATAGTATCTTTGTTGGAATCAATTTTAGGCGCGTGATCTAAAAGCACAGAGAAGACATGAGAATTGGCAAATCAAGGTGTGCAAAAGATTAGCTGCTGAGACAAATTTCCCAAATGAGGAGATAATTAGATTGTATCTATGTGATGACAATTTGGATAATAAAGGTAAAAGTTAATAACATTGCTGTTAATATTTCTCAATGTCACCTGTACTTGAGAGTGAAGCTTCTGAACTTGCTGCAAGTGCCAGTTATATTATCCTTACTTTGTTCTTCACTATTTACCTACATCAGAATCTGTTGATTGTCCTCATCGATATGTACTAAGTGAGTCATCATCATGCTGTCTGCAGAAAGTGGTGACCGAAAGCTTGAGTGGAATGAGCCTAAAGTTGATGATTTGGTTGACTTGCTAACTTATATGCAGAACTGGGAACCGTCGTATGTCCGACAGCACATGCTCCCTATGCTATCAACTATATATTTGCGCAGAATGGCTTCATCTCCATGTAAATCATTGCTTCTCTGTGACCAATATGAGTTCCATTCGATTCAGCGCATTAAGATAAAACATGGCCACCCTTATTACTTGGTCAAATGGAAGAGGGCCACTGGTGGTATTGTTTCTGGTGGTGAGTCTCACAACAAGCCAGAATTAGATGGGGAGAGTCATGCTGAGGTGGTGGTTTTGGATGATGACGAGGAGGAGGAGGAAGAGGAGGAGGCAACGGTGAATATTGAATCTGCTGACTCGTTGGATGAGCCAGATCTGCCGCAAGTACTCAAGGATGATGATCAAGTATATCTATTGACCGATGAAGATATACAGCTCATGAGTGCTGCATTTCCTAATGATGCACGGCGGTTTCAGGAAGCCCAGGTACGTATCGGTTACTTCCCTTCTTCCCTGTGGATGAGAAGTAAACTCATATGATGATGCTACGTGGACATTATACTGAGCTACATTTGCATTATATCGCATTTATCTCTTGAGCACTGGCTAAAATATCCACTGAATTGGTTGCAGAGGCTGAAAGATGCAAAATCAAGATCACGGAAATCCAAGCTGAGCCTAGCAGATAGCATGTTGGAGACACCGAAGGGCCCAAGACCCAGCGGGGTTCAGCTCAGCATCAAGGAGTTTTACCGGTCGAAGAAAGCGGCGGGAGACGAAGCCGGAAAGAAGCCGGTCGTCGAGGGCGAGTCGTCGTCGTCGAGAGCTGGCTCAAGAAAATCACCGCCGGTGGACCTGACAAAAAGGATGCCCAAGTCCCTGCGCCGACGCCTGCTGTTCGACTAACAGCCCGCAGTTGGGTTCTCCTGACGGTACTCTTGCTGCCACTGCTGTACATGCTCTCGGTGAATGTTTTAGTGTTTCTCTTGGCCCCTTAGATGTAAATTAGTTATGTAGTCCATCTTCTGTATAGTGAAGACACGATCTTATTATTGTGGAGGAAAGAGAGCAGGCTTTTGTTTTAGTTGAACTCGAGTGTTGCAGCCTCTTGTGGTGTGTGCTTGTGATTACCAGGCCAGATACTGGTGTTGATGCTATTTTTGTAGAATTACAGCATGTAGAGCCCTTTTTTTTAGTGGACTTCGCTTGATTTGTACGACTAGAATTCATGTAAATTTGCATAGTCTCTTTAATGTTTGACCTAAAGAAATTATGTAAATTTGCATAGTCTCTTTAATGTTTTGACTGAAGAACTTCTCGGAAAATTATATAGCAACTTCTTTTTTCTAAGGGTAAAATTACATAGTACTTCTGGTCACTGTTGGCATTGCCTTTGTGCTGTGGATAATTAGGAACTAGGAAGGCTGAAAATCCGGAAGGCTGTGCGGTCGGACTGAACCAAAAGAACGCGGCCGAAAGGAAGAAAATGGCCTTCCCTCTATTTGGGCCGCAATAGGCTCAGGTAGTGGAGCCCAGTCCACTCGTCGAGTGAATGTTGAGAACGAGTTAACAAGCGCTCTTTTTTTGAGAAAAAAAAGTTAACAAGCGCTTCTTCGGGAGCCTCACAACGATCAACACCACTTGTCGTGCTCTCAACCGTTCGCCACGTGTCGCGCTCCGGCTGCTTTCTTCGGATTTTTTTCCCGCACGCGTTTTCGGCTTTTAAAAATAATTTTTTCCCGGGGTTTTTCGACGTTTCGGTTTTCCATTGGTCTTAGCTTTTGGATCAAAAAAAGTTTTTGAATTTTTTTTTGTGAAAAGACGCATTTTTTTATTTTTTTTTTCTTTCGCGAGAGTCACGGTTTTACTTTCATGAGAGGCACGGTTTTGCTTTCGCCAGAGTCACGGCCGTGCCTCTCGGAAACGAAAAAAAAAAAATGTTTTCTGTGCGAGAATCACAGTTTTGCTTTCGCGAGAGTTACAGCCGTGCCTCTTTCAAAAAGGAAAAAAACATGTGCTCTGGTTTGGTTTTTTTGTGAATAAGAATTTCATTAAAACCTATCAACGTGAAATTTAGTTTTAGAAATCTCGACGCGAGAAATCCAACAATGAAAGCGGTTTAAGATTTGGACGCACGGTTTAAGAAATAAAACATTTAAAATAAATAAATCTACGAAAAAAGAAAATTCTTTGATTGCGACAAATGACGCGGTGCAGTGCTCCTTGACTAGTGATTTCGTGAGAACGAAGCTGCCCACTCGTCGAATGAATGTTGAGAAGGAAGTTGCTGCACTGGCTTAACGCTGCAAAACGCCACGCGTCAACTTATTGCCGGCCCCGCGCATGCTCCGAGCGCGTCAAGCAAAACTATATAAAAGCGCACTCCACACAAGACACTGAGTTATCCATCCACGGTCCAGTATAATCCCAAGCTAAAGCCGGCACCGAGCTAGCTAGTCACTCACCGTTCACCGATCGACCGGCAGCAGCGCAGATGGACATGGGCACCGAGCAATGGAGCTCCCCGTCGACGTCGGCGTCCTCGCGCGACCAGCACGCGGCGGCGCCGCCGAAGCGCCCCGCGGGGCGCACCAAGTTCAAGGAGACGCGCCACCCGGTGTACCGAGGCGTGCGGCGCCGGGGCGGAGCCGGCCGCTGGGTCTGCGAGGTGCGCGTCCCCGGCAGGCGCGGGTGCAGGCTCTGGCTCGGGACCTACGTCATCGCCGAGTCCGCCGCGCGCGCGCACGACGCCGCCATGCTCGCGCTGGGCGGCCGCTCCGCCGCGTGCCTCAACTTCGCGGACTCCGCGTGGCTGCTCGCAGTCGCAGTTCCGTCGGCGCTCGCCGACCTGGCCGACGTCCGGCGCGCGGCGCTCGCCGCCGTCGCGGGCTTCCAGCGCCGGGAGGCCGCCAGCGGCGCCGCGACCGTTCCCGTGGACGAGGTGTTCGACACCTCCAGCGCGGATGACGCCGGCTCCTGGTCGTGGGCGACGCCGCAGCCCAGTTGTGCGGCTGCGGACGGGGTGTTCGAGGTGCCGGCGGCAGCACTGGCCAGCGACATGTTCGACTTCGAGTTCGACGTGTCCTGGGTGATGGACCTGGGCTCGCCGGCGGCGTCGCAGCCTGGCTGTGCGGACAAAGTGTTGGAGGTGCAGGCGGCCGCACTGGGCGGCGGCGACATGTTCGAGTTCGACTTGGAGCTGGACATGTCCGGGGAAATGGACCTGGTGGGCTCCTACTACGCGGATTTCGCGGAGGGGCTGCTCCTCGAGCCTCCGCAACCGGCCGATGCCACGGAGGCGCGCTGGCGGAACGGGGACTACTGCGGCGGCGACGGCGGAGGTGACGCCGCGCTCTGGAGTCAGTAGTGAAAGAAATTGCCCTGGTTTGAGTTTCTCTGTCTAGTGGCCACACGAGCTGACGCGGCGCTCCGTGCCGCCTCCTTCCTAAATAAGTAGTAAATCCTATGGCCAACAGGGCAAAGATGCACGGTGTGTGTGACATGCCATGTTGGCCTTTTGGCATTGACGTGTCACCCTAGATATTTGGGTCCGTGCCACTTAAATATTTGTGGAACAGAACAGTTTTTGTCCCGTTTCTACTCTCGGAGGTTCGGCTAAGCGATATGAAAGCTTCACATTTCTGTTCCCCGGAGGCACTTTTTCTAGAGCAGCGGAGCGGAGGGCAGCTCTGAGCCGCAAAAACCGCGGCGAAAAGGACACATCGGCCACCACTTGAAGGGGAAAAAATGGTGCTGACGCTGGACTCGCCGGAGTGAGTTGATTCCAAAAATAGGTCTCATCCGTTCATGTGTGGCGTTCATGCGGCGGAGAGAGGTGGACCAGAAAATCCTTGTCGCCACGCGACGTGAGCTCACTCAAGTGGAGGCGGATGAGTGCGGCGAGCAGGAAGCAGCTGCCGCGGGCGGGGCACACCACGTCGCTGTCGCCTGTCTGTGCCTCCTTCCTCAATTCATCCCGTGTGCAAGTGGCAGGATGCTAGGATATTTCTTCCTTCTTTGGGTAACAATTATGACAGGATGATGTGCCACTTTGGTTATACTTCTACTCCCTCGGTTTCGAATTACTCCCTCCGTCTATAATATAAAAGTGTTTTTGGTACTACACTAATGTGAAAAACATTATTATATTCTGGGACGTTGGAAGTACTTGTCTTACATTTGTCTAATACGAAGGTATCTAGCCTCCGTTCCGAATTACTCCTTCCGTCCATAATATAAGAGTGTTTTTGATACTACACTAATGTGAAAAACACTCTTATATTCTGAGACGGAGGGAGTACTTGTTTTACATTTGTCTAATACGAAGTTATCTAGCACTAAAATGAGTCTAGATACATTCATATCTAGACAAATTTAAAACAAATAATTCGAAACAAAAGGAGTATGTATTTAGGCCAACTCCAACTTCAACGCACCAACCCCAAATCGTTCAGGCCTAAACAAAGAGATGAGCCGGTGCAACTCCAACACACGAACCCAAATCACCCGGGCCTAAACAAAGAGATGAGCCGATGCAACGCACGATCTCATCTGCAAAAAGCGCATGTTTCTGATCCGGCTCATCCATCCTAGACGCAAAATTGGTTTGGCTTTGCGGTCAAACGGACACAGAATGAACGCGCGCACGGACTCTTGTCGTCCGCTCAAGCCTGCGTGTCGGCCATCCAACCTACTCAAGTCAATGCACACGGATGGACCGGCCCGCCGGTCAGCCAGCCAGACGGCCCCGACCACATCCTTTTTTATGAAGAAGCCGTGGACTTCCACTTCTCCATTCACTTTCACCTCCCCACCATCTCCATTGCTCCCTCCTTTCAAGACAGCAAATCCTAGCCTAGCGCCGCCGCCCACCTCGCTCCCCGCCGGCCATGGGGTTCTGGAACTGGCATCCCGGCAAGAAGACCAAGCACGACCACAAGGCGGGATCGCCGTTCGCCTCATCTGGAAGCGTGGCCACCCACTCCACCTCGCCGGCATCCTTCTCCATCTCCCCTCCGACGGCTGCGCCAGGCTTTCGGCCCTACGTCAAGGTCGCCATCTGCCACCGGTACTGGGAGACCAGCATCCCGCTGCCATGGCTAGATTCCCACCTTCCCAATGGATGGCATCTGAGCCCACATCAGGTGCCCATTTCCCCCGTCCCAGCAAGCGGCCGTGCCCGCCTCCAGGAGATCGCTCGTCGCCGCGCCCGGATTTCGTGCCAGTACAACGCTGACCGCAAGTACGACGTCGACTCACTCCACTAGGACACATGGTTTCAGGACGAGCACGGCATGCTCGTAGCCCGCCTCGTGTGTCCTAGAGTGCCCTCGTGTGTGCGCACCGAGCCCGCCCAGAGCGCACGACCGCACGTGCGTGCGCGGCCTGACGCCGAAGCTCTCTCCCTTCCCGTCGTCGTCGCCCCCCCCCCCCCCCCCCCCCCCCGCCCCCGCAACCTCCCACCATGACGTCCGAGGAGGAGGAGCGACTGGGGCTGCAGGAGATGTTGGAGCTGTCGGCAGCCGGAGACGTCTACGTGCCGGAGCTGGACGTGAAGCAGAAGGTGAAGGTGAAGGTGAAAGAGGAGGCCACTAAGGTGCGTGCATGGGCGTCGTGGTCACCGCCGCCGCCACCGCAGCCTGCACAGCACTCTCCCGTCCAATTATGGGGGCCGCCACCCCGCCTCTGGATGCCCCCACCCTACATCGACCTAACCAGCGGCGACGAGAATGGTGGCGCCTGAAGACGGCGACGGCATTGGCAGCGCCGGAGTGACCGAACTACCTTTTATGTTCTTTTTAATTTCAACTTAAGTATTATGCGTGGATCGTGACTATGGTGGACTATTTAATTAAGTTTGATATATATTTATGTTTTAGGCTATTTTGCAATGCCTTTTTTTAATTACAATGCCATTTTGGGTGTTTTTTTTCTATGTCCAACACGGACAATGTTTGGGATGCGACCACGCGTTGGGTGCATCGACCCACGGACAACCCAAACCGTACATGGGCGTCCATTTTGCCGCCCAAATGGACAGAATCCAGACCAAACAGACGTACTTATGGAGATGATAGCCCCCTCTAGAAGTTCATCTGGTTGAAGTTAGAGTCGAATTTCTGGATAGCTACTTCAAATCCATCGGCTATGCCAAGAAATACCAGCATTCTCGAGATGATAGCCCCCTCGCCGGCCCTGAGGTGGCCTTTACCGCCGGCAAACTTTGCAGCCCTATCCTCGATGGTTCCTTCGCATCGGCGGTTGGTGCAATAACGGTCAGGGTGGTGTTAAGAAGGGACAATGGGTCGGTAATTTTTGCAGGTTACCGTCATATCTTCAAATAATAATGTACTGGAAGCAAAGCTACATGCGATCATGCAAGAAATGGCTCTTGCGCTCGAGCACACAAACCTTCGGGTTATCGTGCAGTACGATTCCTCAGAAGCCACTGCAATACTCTCAAGTGATGGCATTTCTGGTTCGGCACATGGCCACATTGTTGTCAAGATCAAAGTTATAACTTCGGATATGAGTTTGTTCCTGCGAAGCTACAACATGAACAAAATATAGCTATCGGTTAGCAAGTTATAGTCGTATAGATTGTGTCACAGGTGTGTGGCTCAACCAAGCACCCCATGTATCAAGGCTCCTTTGATTTTGTTGTAACCGAGAACATTGGCATAAAGCTCCCCTTTCACTTGGAAGGGAAAATTGGAGCAAGAAAATGGCAACGATAGACTTTGCAGGAGAAAGATTAACACTGGGCAAGAGCATCTACAACCGGACGCCTCAAACCATCTCTCATACGCCCGTGGACGTCCGCGGGCCCAGTCAATGACCGGACAAGAGAGAGAAGGAAAAACATGCCTCAACCGGACCTCCTCATATCATCCCTATACGCGCAGGATATCCGCGAATCCTCATATCCGTATCAAACGTAGGGAGGATATGAAGACTCGCGGACGCGCCCTAGCGTGCCCGGGCAGTCTGCCACGTAGGACACGGCCATGCGAACCACCTTTTCTCTTTCTTTACTCATTCTTTTATTTCTCTCTCTTCATCTTCATCAATCACGTGCAAGTGTCCGGACATATGAGGACGAAAATGAGGAGTGTGGATACGTAGATGAACAGATAGGGCTCAAAACGAACACGCCTGGTCACTGACCGGGTACGTCCGTGAGCGTTTTTTTTTTTATTTTGAGCAAAGGGGGTTTCAGCATAACGAGTAGTACATAGGGTAGATATCCGATTGCGGACGTTTAATGGGTCATGTATGCTATGTCCAGCTGGAAATGCTCTAATCACACAGAGGCAGTTCGGACGCGCTAATGCAGAAGATGCGGCCTACCTATCCAGGTCAGCCGGTTAAAGCCACAGTCCCGGGGTTTCTCGTGGCCACGCGAGCTGACGTGGCGCTCCGTGCGGCCTCCTTCCTAAATCCCATGGCCAACAGGGCAAAGATGCTAGCGTGAGCGTGATATGCCACCCTTCCCTCGTGGCGTTGGCGTCTCACCTTGGATATTTTGGTCCGCGCTACTTAAATATTTGTGGAACAGAACAGTTTTGCCCCATTTCTATTCCTGGAGGCCATCACTTTTTTAGAAAGCAGATGAGCGGAGAACAGTTTTGAGACGGAAAAACCGTCACGAAAAAGACACGTCGACCACCGCTTGAAGGAAAACAATGGGCGCTGACGCTGGACTCGCCGGAACTGATTCCCAAAATAGGTCTTATCCGTTCATGTGTGGCGTTCATGTGACGGAGCGAGGTGGTCAAGACTACCCTAATTAGTAGTCTATACAAAATATGTGGTCGACGGGTGACGGCCCAACCAGATCTTTTCCTGTGCTCATGTCAAAATCCTTGTCGCCACGCTACGCGAGCTCTCTCAAGTGGAGGCAGGTGAGTGTGAGGGGGTAGCAGCTGCCGCGGCCAAGTGGCCACACTACGTGCTCATCTTATTTAGTCCCATTACCCGGTGATTATTTCTTCCCTGGCAATACTCGCGCCTTTTCCTCTATATATAAATATAAAAGCAGTGATGCCATTTCAGAGTTAGCCCCAACGTGGATAACACCGGCTCGTGGGCTATGCCGCAGCCGTGTGCGGCTGCGGACGAAGTGTTGGACATGCCGGCGGCAGCACTGGCCAGCGACATGTTTGACTTCGAATTGGATGTCTCCTGGGTGATGGACCTAGGCTCACGGGCGACGTTGCAACCTGGTTGTGCGGACAAAGTGTTCGATGTGACGGCGGGCACGCTGGTTCGAGTTCGACTTGGAGCTGGACATGTCCGGGGAAATGGACCTGAGCTCCCACTACACGGATTTTGCGGAGGCGCTGCTCCTCGAGCCTCCGCCACCGGCTGATGCCACTGAGGCGTGCTGGCAGAATGGGGACTACTACGGCAACGACGGAGGTGACGCCGCGCTCTGGAGTCAGTAGTGAAAGAAATTGTCCTGATTTGACTTTCTCCATGGGACGAACGAACTGAATCGGCCTCCAGCATACTCCCTTCGTAAACAAATATAAGACCATTTAGATCACTACTTATTAAAGTTCATTCAGGGAACTCTTAAACACATAAAAAGAATCTGATGACTTTGCACGAAATCAAACGCGGTAGGAAGATTTACAGCTGGGTTATCAAATAGAGGCGGTCCAAACGCGCTAATGCACAAAATGTGGCCTAGAAAACATCCAGGTCAGCCGATTAAAGCCACGGTCTCAAGATTCCACGTGGCCACATGAGCTGACGCGTTGCTCCGTGCCGCCTCTGTCTGATACATGGGACCGCGTCAGCTCGCGTGGCCACGAGGAATCCTACGAAGGCACCTCGTCGTCGATGAAAACGTCTCCTCCCACTGAATGCGCATCGTCAGAAATCCAGAAATAAAAACGAGCGGCAAAGCTGGAACCCTGATGAACTGAGGATATCACATCCCCTATAACCATCCAACCACAGGTTGGTTCACATACCACCTTCCCTCGTGTGGCGTTAGCGTGCCACCTCAGATATTTTGGCCCGCGCTGCTTAAATATTTGTGGAACAGAACAGTTTTGCCCCATTTCTATTCCTGGAGGCCAGCACTTTCTAGAAACACAGATGAGCGAAGAGCAGTTTTAAGCCGCAAAAACCGCGGCGAAAAGGACACATCGGCCACCACTTGAAGGAAAACAACTGTTGCTGACGTTGGACTCGGCCAGAATTGATTCTAGAAATAGGTCTCATCCGTTTATGTTTTTTCTAGTCTGTCTCATCCGTTTATGTGTGGCGGAGGGAGGTGGACCAGAGTATGCTAACTAGTCTATATAAAATATGTGGTCGACCGTCGACGGATGGCGGCTCAACCAGATCTTTTCCTGGACTCATGTCAAAATCCTCGTTCCCACGCCACGCGACCTGAGCTCACTCAGTCAAGTGGAGGCAGGTGAGTGTGAGGCCATCTCGACCGCGTGACCCTATCTTATCCGAGCTCACTCAGTCAAGTGGAGGCAGGTGCGTGTGAGGCCATCTCCACCGCGTGACTCTATCTTGCTTTTTCGTCCGCTTTGTGTCCGTTTCATCCCATCTTTGGATCAAAGTTGATCTCGCTTTGGGTCCAAAGCGGACACCGGACGTTTTCTGCGTCCCTGCTGTCCGCTTTGTCCGTCTGCACATGGGTCTGGCCCATCTGTCATTGAAACCAGAGGAACCCACCCAACCACCCACCCGTCCCCTCTCTCTCCTCCATTTTCATTGTTGCTTGCACACCTCGTCGACACCGCCGGAGCAGGGCACGAGCACGCATGCGGGGGGACAGCAGCAGGGTGAGGCGAGCGCGGCCACGCGAGCGGGAGGACGGCAGCGGGGGCGGCTAGGGCGCAGGGCTGCCGGGCGGCGCGAGCGCGCGGGCGCGGCCGGCGGAGCGAGCGCGCGTGGAGGAGGCAGGGCGAGGGCGCGCTTGCGCGCGGGCACTGGCGGGCGCGGGCGGCGCGCGAGTGCGGCGCCGCGCGGGCGGGCGGGCGTGGAGGAGGCAGGGCGCGGGCGCGCGCGCGGGGGGAGGGGGCAGGGCTCTGGCGGGCGCGGGCGGCGCGCGAGTGCGGCGCGGCGCCGGCGGGCGCGGCCGGCGGAGCGAGCGCGTGAAGGAGGCAGGGCGCAGGCGGGCTCCGGAGGCGCGCGAGTGCGGCGCGGCGTGCGCCGGCCGGAAGGCCGCGGCGGGCGCGGCGCGGGTGGAGCGCGATGGCGGGCGGGCGCGCGCGTTGTGCGGCAGGGCACGGACGAGGGATGCGGGCACGCGTGAGCGGGAGCTGAAGCGCGGCGAGACGCACGGGCGAGGGCGCGGCGGCGAGCGCGTGGGCGAGGGCGCGGCTGCGAGCGCGTGGCGTGCTATGGTGCTCGGCACCGGCAGGGCGCGGGCGGCGAGGGCGTGGGCTGCGGCGAGGCAGGTGACGACCTGGCGGGACACAAGCAGGGCACGACGAATCCGGCCAACGCATGTGCTCCTCGTCGGCGGCGGCCGTCCGTGAAGTGTTTGATGAAATGTCTAAACCGAACAAAGCAAATGCATAGTTGGGATGGGTCGGCCGCGCTGGGCGCATCAACAACAAGACGACCGCATGCGGACGCGCTTGTCCGTGTTTTTATCTCAAACGGACAAAATCTGGAAGCAGCTGCCGCGGGCGGGGCACACCACGTCGCTCTCTGGGCCTCCTTCCTCAATTCATCCTGTGGCCAAGTGGCAGCATATTTCTTCCTTCTTTTGGCAACAATGATGACAGGATGATGTGCCACTTTGGTTGTACTCCTATGTATTTAGTCATATTCCCGATATGTTCAGGGGGGAAGGTTCTTGTCCGGTGACTATTTCTTCCCTGGCGACACCGGTGCCTTTTCCTCCGTAAAAACACTGATGCCAGGATGACAAAGAGGTGATGTGTCACTTCAGAGTTACTTGGTCTCATGGGTGACACGTCTGAATCTAGTTTCTTTGATTGATACTATCTCCGTTCAAAATAACTGAATTTGTTGGGGTTTGTAAGAGCAACTTCAACGCGCAGACCCAAACGGACGGCGTTTCTATCCGTTTGGGTCAGCCGCCCGTCCGGTGTCCGCCTTGTTTTAGATTTGAGTTGAATGTGCGTCCAGCGTGCCGACCCATATGTCGGGTTGGGGTTTGTAAGAGCAACTTCAACGCGCCGACCCAAACGAACGGTGTTTTTGTCCGTTTGGGTCGGCCACCTGCCCGGCGTCCGTCCCGTTTTAGATTTGGGTCGACAGTGCGCCCAACGCGCCAAACCATATGTGCCGGCGTGGCCGACTGGTCGCCCTATTTTAACAAATAGTTCATTTTTTGCATTGTTTCGCACACAACGGTTGCATTCAAACATATAGTCCAAAACCAAATAAATAACATAGTTTCAACTAAATAAAATAGTATAGTTTTACAAGCCGAATAAAGTTTTGCAATCTGAATAAAAAAGATACATCTATTGGTTCCCTCTCACATAGTTTTGCAAGCCGAATAAAAAGATACATCTATTGGTTGCCAACATGAGCCCACATATGCTCAACCAAATCATTTTGCAGTTGCATGTGAGTTTCCCAAACACGCATGTCATGATAAAATTGGGTGAACTGTTCAAATGTTGCCGCTCCTCCATGCTCAGGCACAACATTCTCACATTCAAACCGAAACCGTTGATCGTACAAACATTCCGAGCGCTCATCTTCTACGATCATATTGTGGATGATCACACAAGCAGTCATCACCTCCCATAGTTTCTGTGAGCTCCAAGTATTAGCAGGATACCAACGACGCCCCATCGAGATTGCAAAATACCAATGGCACGCTCGACGTCCTTCCTAGCACTCTCTTGCTTTTGGGCAAATCTTTTCCTCTTCTCTCCGACAGGGTTGGGGATTGTCTTCACAATAGTGATCCACTGAGGATAGATACCGTCACCCAGGTAGTATCCTTTGTCATACTTGTGGCCGTTGATAGTAAAGCTCACCGGTGGGCTGTTGCCTTCGGCAACCCTAGCAAACACCAGCGAGCGCTGAAGCACGTTGATATCATTGTGTGATCCGGCCATGCCAAAGAAAGAGTGCCAGATCCAGAGATCTTGAGACGCTGCGACCTCTTATATGACAGTGCAAGCCCTGACGTGGCCCTTATACTGCCCTTGCCAAGTAGAAGGGCAGTTCTTTTACTCACAGTGCATGCAGTCTATTCTATCAAGCATCCATGGGAAGCTCCTGCTGGCATTCATCGCCAACAAATGGGTTGTATCTTCTGTAGTTGGCTCTCTCAAGTACTCAGGACCAAACACAGCAATAACAGCCTTGTAGAACTTATACAGAGAGTCTAAGCATGTAGAATCGCTCATACGGACGTATTCGTCAATAAGATCACCGAACACTCCGTATGCAAGCATTCGGATGGCGGCAGTGCATTTCTTATAAGAGGAGAAACCAATATTTCCAAGGGCATCCTCTTTGCACTCGAAATAGTCATCATAGCCGACCACCCCCTCTCTAATACGGTTGTGAAGATGCCTGCTCATACGGAAACGGCGCGGAATTTCTGATGTTTGGACAACGGAATTGTTGTCTCAAAGTAGTCCTTCCAAAGAAGGAAATGTCCACTCTCTCGGTTGTGATTCAACGTCGGAAGGTGGTCCAAAATGGAGCCACAGAACGCCGGACGCTGGCTATGGAGGTGGTGATAGGACCTACCCGACAGCCAATATCTCCTCCTCGTCATCGGACGACGAATCGTCAGAGTCGCAAAGGAAATTATGAAAGAAGAACTCATCGGCGGAGTCCATTTTGTACCTTGGCAAACTGTTGAACAACTTGCGGGCGTTGATGAAGGAGACGGCCGATGAAGGGAGTCGCGGCGCGCACGGACCAGCTAGCTGCCCTGCCGACGTCCGATGAGCGTGCCAGCGTCCGGCGAGTGTGCCAGTGAGGATCTGGCCGGGGCGGCGAGGCGGCTTCTTGATCGCGGTCGCGGCTGTGTCGGAGAAGCGGGGGTGGGAAGCTTTCGGTTCCCCGGCAGCAAGATGGCGGTGGCGGGCGGCGTGGGAGGTGGCGACGTTGCGGAGGGATGTTGCGGCACCGGCAGCTGGCAGAGTCACCGGAAAAAATGGGCGGCGGCATCGGCGTCGGCGACGATGCAGGCGGGCGAGGGTTTGGTGTTGGATTGGGAGAGGTCAATGTGGCACCGACCAGCGGGCCAGAGGGGACGAGAAGGCGAGCGCGCGCACGTTCGTCTCGTGTCCGCGCTGACGCAATCCGGCTAAAAAATGGGCCGGGAATGGGTTGCCCGCGGACGACAAGCGGACGCACGTTCGTTTAGATCGATACGTTGGGTCGAGTTTTGTGTCCGCGTCGTTCCAAACAAACGTCCGCGAACGAAATGGGTCGCCTCGTTGGAGTTGCTCTAACGAGCCAGACTTGTTGAAGTTTGACCAAGTCAGTTGAAAAACATATTAACATTTATAAAACCAAATTAGTCTCATCAGATATTTTATGAAATATATTTTTTGGTGTTGTAGGTCTTAGCTTTTTTTCATATATATACAATGTTGGTCAAGTTCAAGCAGATTTGACTTAGAATAAACTTAAACTTCAATTATGTTGGAATGGAGGGAGTACATGCCAACCGCTTCAATTATGTTGGAATGGAGGGAGTACATGCCAACCGGAATCAGTTTTTTTTTTTTTTTTTGCGGAAGTTAATAACATGGCAATGGAAATTTACCTTGCTTGCTCCTTCAGCCTCCTCCTTCAGCAGCAGTTCACCACTGTATCAACTAAGAAGAGAAGAGGCAGCAGCAAGCATGACGAGAAGAGAAGGAACAACACAAGCAGCAGGCAGCAGCGGTAGCGTCCAGATTAAATGCAACGGCAAGCAGGCAGCGTGGCGTGCAGGCGGGACGCAACGGTCCAGGGGATTGCGACTGTTTGGCTTCCACGTAGGTCACTTTGGTTGCGAGGGTTATTGTGGTCCAAAGCAGCTTAGGCGCACTACATTTCGAAATCCAGCCTAAAAAACTATACGCATTAGAATATGGAATGGAGAGAGTATTAAACTCCGCACATGTGCTCGTATTTTTTTGAATTTATTATGGTCTTTCCATCAACCAGAGATGATGCTCGACTACAAATTATCTACGGTGACCTTATCAATCTTAAAACTTGTCGACTCAGACTATTAAAAGTGCTCATATATGTTAAATGTGCATACTTACATTTATGGAGGTGATGCCAACTCCAGCCTATCGACACAAACGATTATAGTTTTTGTCTACTTTTAGTTCGTCTGGGTCATCCGGAGTGTCCGGTTTGGCTCTGGGGCATCGGTGCGCCCAACGCAGCCGACGTATTTGGTCAGCACGACAACTAGAAACAAAACTAATTAGGCATAAAACATTTAAAATAAAGAGACGCATACTAAAACGCCAGTCAAAGTTCACTTATACAATAATTAAAACATTAGTTCAAACTAGAAAATTAACTCGTAGCCACTCGCCTCCCCCAGCCCGTAGCACTAGGTGTCGTCGCCCACCATGGTCAGGTTGACGAACTCCGACAACGTCGTCCTTGGGATCACCTGCTAGTAGGCCTCCTGCGCCACAGCCTCCGGTGTCTGCTGTTGCGCTGCCTGGCACCGCCGCCGCTCCCTATTCCTGCTCGCATCTCTCGGCCTCCTCCTTGCGCTCCCACTGCATCCGACGCTCCGCCTTCGTCGCTCCGCTGCTAGCGCGCGTACCTCCCACTCGTGGATGTGGTGCAACTCCTCCTCCTCCGACGCGTATGCGGAGTCCCGCCGTTGCTCCGGCGAGAGGAGGGCACAGTGGTTGCGGATCTCCAGTGCTCGCGTGCTCGGACTGCGGTACTGTCGGCATCAAAACGCGGTTGAGGTCGAGGTGCTAGTTGTGCGGGAGGTTCACGTCCGGCCAGGGCATTGGGACGCAGTGCTCCCAGCGGTAGTGCACATGGTTCACCGAGAATGTGTAGCCAGGCGTGTTGGCGTGCCCCCCCCCCCCCCCCCCCCCGCGGTGGTGCCAAAGTGAAGTTGGCAAGGCGGCGCAATGAGCCGGCCTCGTGGTCGTGCTTGCGACGCTTGTTGCCGCGGCTAAAGAAGCCCATGGCGACGGTGATGGGCTAGGATTCGTGTCGTGCGGCGTGGGAGCAATCTCTAGATGTGGATTGGTTTCGCGAGAAGTGAACGACCCCCCCCCCCCCCCCCCTATTTAAAAGGGACGTGACATGGACGCTTCTAGTGGTTGACGTGTGGGCCCAATGTGGATGGTTGGGGCCGACACACCGGCCCGAGTCGGACTCCGGGAGGACACGCGGCGCGTTCGTCTCGCGTCCGGGTGGATGCAAATCAAATCTACAGATGGGTCGGCGCGTTGGGCTGTTGCTTGTGTCGGTTTCGGTCCAAACCAACACGCGCGGACCAAATGTGTCGGCAAGTTGAGACGCGCGTCGCGGAAATGATAGTATATGTGTGTGTATGTATTTGTGAAGCATGTTTAAACAAAAGCCGTAAACGCATCACCCATCACATCTCATCCAGCTAAAGCTTGAAGAGCAACCAAGAGATGCGCGTCGCGGAAATGATAGTAAAACAAATAGGGGCGCGCCATGAAGCTCCCTTGTGCTCCGGTGCAAGTGTCAGCGTGAGAGTGTGACATACACATACTCCTTCTCAGCCACTTGCCATTTCCAGGAAACCACCGCTTGCCTTCGCCTATATATGCTCCCCGCCTCCATTCCCCTTCTTCTCAAACAAGCTCCATCCACCGATCCATCAAAACCTCCCAACACAGCCGCTGATTCTTCCAGTACTCCCGCTCCACACCTCCCACGAGCGTCTCCGCCAGCTCTCGACTCAGATGGACGTCGCCGACATCGCCTCCCCGTCCGGCCAGCAGGAGCAGGGCCACCGGACGGTGTCGTCCGAGCCGCCGAAGCGGCCCGCGGGGCGGACCAAGTTCCACGAGACGCGCCACCCGCTGTACCGCGGCGTGCGGCGCCGTGGCCGCGTCGGGCAGTGGGTGTGCGAGGTGCGCGTGCCCGGGATCAAGGGCTCCAGGCTCTGGCTCGGCACCTTCAACACGGCCGAGATGGCGGCGCGCGCGCACGACGCCACCGTGCTCGCGCTCTCCGGCCGCGCCGCCTGCCTCAACTTCGCCGACTCCGCCTGGCGCATGCTGCCCGTGCTCGCGGCCGGCTCCTTCGGCTTCGGCAGCGCGAGCGAGATCAAGGCCGCCGTCGCTGTCGCCGTGGTCGCGTTCCAGCGGAAGCAGATTGTTCTTCCAGTCGCCGTCGCCGTCGTGGCGCTCCAGCAGAAGCAGGTCCCGATCGCCGTCGCCGTGGTGGCGCTCCAGCAGAAGCAGGTTCCGGTCGCCGTCGCCGTGGTGGCACTCCAGCAGCTGCCAGTTCCGGTCGCCGTCGCCGTCGTGGCGCTCCAGCAGCAGCAGATCATTCTTCCAGTCGCGTGCCTGGCGCCCGAGTTTTACATGTCGTCCGGCGACCTGTTGGAGCTGGACGAGGAGCAGTGGTTTGGCGGCATGGAGGCCGGGTCGTACTACGCGAGCTTGGCGCAGGGGATGCTCGTGGCGCCGCCGGACGAAAGAGCGAGGCCGGAGAGCGGCGAGCAGAGCGGCGTCCAGACGCCGCTATGGAGCTGCTTGTTCGACTAATTTAGCGATACTGTCAAGTTGTAGATAGTCGCCTTCTTCTCGATTTGGGAAAAAGCAGAGTAGTACTAGAGGTATTTGTCGAGTTCCCGGCTTCTACTTTTGGGGAAAAGGGCTACTCCTATATTTGCTTAATACAGAAATTATTGGTACTGAACTCGAGTGCGTACCGTGCACTCCATGAATCCACATCAAATATATATTTTTACAAGGAAAGCAGACAAATCAAAGGACGTCACTGTTCGTTGACAACCTGTGAAAATGATGGATTTGGACGGCTTTGCAAACAAAAATCCCTTCACTTACGTTTCCAACCTCAACAATGGTATTTTTTTTTTCATACTAGATTTTAACATCGATTTCAACTAGGATTTCCACATGGTGTTACAAAATGGATTTGAAAACTGGTCGTTAGTTAGGATATAATGACATCAATCGACATTTTTTTACCGGTAGCACCTTCTTAAAGCAGCGGAAGATCGGTTTAAGATAAAAAGGTTGGGGGGGGGGGGGGGGGGTGGTCAATGGCCACTTAAAAAAGGCGGCAACTGTTTAATGGGTACCAACTTTTTATGTGTTGCTCACTTTATTTTTCATAAACAAAAACATGTATACAAAAGTTAAACACAAACTAGAATAAAATCAAATAAAAGTTTTTCTAGGTAAAATGAATAAAAGTCATTCACATTACCCTTAAAAATATGAAAATATATAAAACAAATGATGGAAAAAACTTAGATAAATTGCACAAGAATTGTACCATTTCACAATATGACAATTCGCAAGAACAAGCACATGGCTTTACATTTTTTTTGACAATGGTATGTTGCATAGTACTACTCCCTCCGTTCCAAAATTCTTGTCTTAGATTTATCTAGATACGGATGTATCTAATACTAAAATGCGACTTGATACATCCGGATTTAGACAAATCTAAGACAAGAATTTTGGGACGGAGAGAGTACTTATTAGTGTACGATGGAGATTAATTGTCATATTTCATGTTGATGGTATATGACAAGCGCACCCACACACTCACACAAGCCCACATGCACGAGACACAAACATACACTCAAAGAAAGAATATCCGAGTAGAAAAAGAAAGAAAAAACAAGCAAACACACACACAAAAAGGAAAAAAAATGTGATTGAACTAAAATAATACTCCCTCCTTCCCTAAAAAAACTCTCTCGGTCCAAAATAAGTGTCTCCAGTCTTAACTTTAATACGAAGTTGAGACACTTATTTTGGGACGGAGGTAGTAATTCAGTTGGCCGGATGATACAAAAAACACGAAAATAATGGTTGTTGATGATTCCAAAAGTAGATCCTATCCATTCATACGTTGTAACCATATGAGGCCCCGCTTGGATTGTGTGTAAAATTAGAGTGTTCCCTGGTATTTAGCTTAAGATTGAATTGAATATTGGGCAGCACACAAAATTTACATCCAATCTAAAGCGGACATAGGCGGCAAACCTCAACAATGACATTTTTATCATACTGGATTTAACATCAATTTCAACTAGGATTTCCACATGGTATTACAAAATGGGTTTGAAAAAGGATTATAATTGCAATTCGAACAAACTAATAGTAAGATCCTCTACTAATTGAACCATATACCCGAAACAGTATCAATCTGGACGTTAATTATGGATATTATCGTCAAGCATTTGATGTAATGATCACTACAATATGTGTTTTAGGGGTGTAAGAGCATCTACAACCACATATGGCAAATCCGCCCCCCTAAACGCCCGCGCGGGCGCGTCCGCGGGTAGTGACCGGGCACGCCTCAAATTTCACTTCTTGCATCCGGACATCTCATACTAGATTCTTATATCCATACAAAGACATGCAAAAGAAGTAGAACCTACGTACTACGTCAATCTTACCTACTCCTCGTCGGAGATCACGACGATCTCCGTGCCCGGCTCCGGCAGCATGTGCGGCAGCTGCAGCTCCGGCAGCATGTGCGGCAGCTGCAGCTCCGGCAGCATGTGCGGCAGCTGCAGCTCCGGCTCCTCCGTCTGCTCCACTTCGGCCTCCTCCGCTCCGGTCTCCTCCGCCTCTATCTCCGCGTCGAGCTCGTCGAAGAGCGCGTCGGTCTCCGCCTGCTAACGCCGGAGGAACGCCCTGTTGGCCATCACATAGGCCTCATCCTGGATGGACTCCAGGATGGTCTGCTGCTCAGCCATCTCGTCGGACTGGGCGACGGCGAACTCCGCCTCCGCCTGCTCCATGTTGAAGGCCGACACCTGCTGGTCTGGCTCCTCCGCCTCCATCGGAGACATCTTCTCCTCCTCCTCCGGCTAAGGTGAGTCTGGAGGCAGCCCGACAGCGATGTGGGTGACGTGCGCGGCTTACCTCGCCCGGATCTGCTGCTGGATCTCGTAGCGGCGCACCGTCGTCAGCACGACATAGTAGGTGATCTTGCTCCGGACCATGGTGGAGTGCCGGAGCGTCTACAAAGCGCTGGAGCGAGAGTGGGAGGACGTGGAAGGGCTCGGGCTGGTGGCGCGGAGAGGGGGGTGGGTTAGGGTTGCGGGACGCCAGCCGGCTTAAATAGCCGGATGTCGTCTTGGGCGGCGAGCCGGAGCGACGCCACGCAGCGTTCCCACCGCGCCGATGGACGCAACGTCCATCGAACCGCTGGGTTTCCGGGCGTTTTCGTGTGGGGCCACGCCGTCAGGCCGACGTGGCGGGCGTGCCCGGGTGCGCCCGGGCGCCCTATTCGCCCCATGTTTGGGCTGGATATGGGAGCCGCCGATCAGCCCGGGCGTTTGAGGGCCGTTTGAGGGGCCCGTCTGAGTCTAAATTTCATGACCGGGCAGCGACCGGGCGGTCTGCCCGGACGTTTGAGACGGGTTTGAGGGGTTCGATTGTAGATGCTCTAACACTAGAATATATGTATGCCCTCGTTGCAACACACGAGCAATTAGTTAGTTAGGATATAATGATATGAATCGACATTTTTTAACAGTGGCCCCCTCTCTATACCTAAATCCTGGGCGGCCACTGTTTAATGGGTATCATATTTTTATGTGTGAGTCACTTTTCTTTTCTTGATAAACAAAAACATGTATACAAAAGTTAAACACAAACTAGAATAAAATAAAAAAAACTCTAAGTAAAACGAATAAATGTCATTGGCACTACCCTTACAAATATGAAAAATAATAAAACAAATGATAGCAAAAACTTACATAAGTTGCAGAAGAATTGTACCTTTTCATAATATGACAATTCGGAGGAAACAAGCACATAGTTGTACATTTTTTTGACAATGGTCTGTTGCATAGTACTAATTATTTGTGTATGATGGACGTTAATCGACATATTTCATGTCGATGGCCTTTGTCCGAAAATACTTTTCATCAAAATGGATAAAAAGAGATGTATATAAAATTAAAATACATTTAGATACATCTTCTTTTATTCATTTAGATGACAAGTATTTCTGAACGGAGGGAGTATATGACAAGCGCACCCACACACTCACACAAGCCCACATGCATGAGACACAAACATACACTCAAAGAAAAAATATCCGAGTAGGAACAGAAAGAAAGAACAAGCAAACACACACAAAAAAGGAAAAAAAATATGATTGAACTGAAGTTGAGAGTTGAGACACTTGTTTCAGGACAGAGGTAGTAATTCACTTGGCCGGATGACACGGAAAAAGCAAAAATAATGGTTGTTGATGATTCCAGCAATCGATCCTATCCGTTCATGCGTTTTGACCATATGAGGGTCCGCTGGGATTGTGTGTAAAATTAGTGTGTTCCCCGGTATTTATCTCAAGATCGAATTGAATATTGGGCAGCACACAAAATTTACATCCAATCTTCCCACACAAAAAAATATACATCCAATCTAAAGCGGACATAGGCGGTAAACTTTGATTGGTTCATTATGTGTGACGGAGGAAGGTGGGCCAAAGTAAGCTTAATTAAATGGTCGACAGGTCGATTGAGGCCCAACCAAATCAGCCGCGGAACCTCGGGGATCTTATTCTGGGGTCATGTCTAAATCCTGGTGAGCTGTCTGTGGAGGCCGGTGAGTGTGAGCCATCAGGGCATCTTCAGCCGCGCTCGAAGGCCTCCTCAGACGATTTTTTCGCGCCGGCGCCAAAAAACGATTCAGTCATGCTTTCAGAAGCCTGATTTTCGCCGGGCTGAGCCGAAAACAGCGTGGGCGAACCCAGGCCAAACCCGGCGCGCTGGGGCGCTCGGGGGCGCCGGGGCGAACTGTTTTGACGCGAAACAGCCGCGGGCCCGCCGCGTCAGCGACATGGCGCCTCAAACTAGCAAGACCCACTCCATTGGTAATTCCATCAATAACACCCTTATCAAAAAACTCCGTTTGGACAAAAAGTTTTTCCGTCATCCCATTTTGAGGACTTACAGAAATACCTCGCTCTGAATTTGGAATCCAAAAATGTTGGGATTGTATTAATGGGGATCAAAAACTGCTAATTCGTATAAAGCCATTGAGCCAGCCCAACCAGAAAAGTACAATTCCAATCGAAACTTAAGAAACAACAACCAAAATTTAAGAAACAACAACCGGAACTTAAGTTCCGATTGTTGATGTTTTATTCGAAAAAAGTGGATTTCTATTCACAGGCTGCAAAATTCAGAATAAATTGGAACCGTTAACTAGAATTCTCTTTTTTTTATTGCAGTAGTGAACTACTCTTAAATCGGTATTATTCCTTAAAAAAGAAAGAGTACGGGAATGATGTCCTGAATAGAAGAAGCGGGAATAGGAAGATTTTTTATTCCTTTTGTTACTCTTTTTTTTTAAGCAAAGGACGCCCGAATATACCATAAAATTCAAAGTTTTCGAGATCTTTAAAAAAGTGGATTAATCGGACGAGGCTAAATTTAACAATTCCTGAACCCTTTTTATCTTTTCTGTATCGGGGATCGTCAAAATAAGCAAAAATAATAAGTAAAAAAGAAGTAGGAACTAGAATGAACAGTGCAGTAGCAATAAAAGAAGGGCAATCACTCGTTCTTAAAACCAGCATTCTTAAGATCAAAGAGTCGGGCGGAAAAAGGGGAGAGCTCCCCGTTCCTGGTTCTCCTGTAACTGGATTCCCCGGAACCACAAGAATCCTTAGAATGGCTCCATCCCTTTCCTTTTGACATCCCCATGCCGCCACACCACAGGGGGAAAGTAAAGGCCCTTCCCCCTTTGGAAGGCTGTGGGCGAGGAGGGATTCGAACCCCCGACACCGTGGTTCGTAGCCACGTGCTCTAATCCTCTGAGCTACAGGCCCAGCTGTCTCCACTGGATCTCTTCCCGGGGGTACAACAAAAGAAAAAAAAGGAGGTATTTGTTGGCAGTAGATGGATTTTACTAAATTGAAAAAGGGAACGGAATGCTCAAACCAGAACTGCTAGAGGAACGAATTTTCAATAGCATAACTTGGGCTCCTAGAATATGGCGCCCCCCAAACTTTGGTAACTCCAACTTCAACTTCAATTTTATTAATAACTACTTATGAGACCTTTTTTGGCACATACCCGTTATCTCAAGTTTTTGATCAAACGAATCCATTGACACAAACTGTTCATGGGCGTCAGCCTATAGGTTTTCTGGTTTTTTTAATTTCTTCTTTGGCAGAATGTGAAAGATTACCCTTTGATTTACCAGAAGCGGAAGGTCAAGGAAGTTGGTGAACTGATGACAGGGAAGCCGGCGACCGAAGCCCCGGTGAACGGCGACCGTTATAGTCTTCCCCCAACGGCCTCGGTTCCCATGGGGAATCAATGCCAAAACTGCCGCCGGTCAGTCTTGCCATTGATTCCTCACGGGCGGCGCGTCACGGGACGGCGCGCCGACGCCTCCCCTCCCTCGCACGCGTACACACGGGTGCGGCGCGGCTATATAGCCGGTGGCCTGCACTCGCCTGTGCCCACACCAGCCCCGCCCCTCGCCGCCGCCCAGCTCCTCCCTCTCCCTACCTCTCCCGAGCGCCGCCACCCAACCCCTCCCTCTATCTCTCTACCTCTCCCGTCGCCATGGCGGAACGCTACCCCGGAGACGAGGCGGCGGCCAACGGCTTCGGCCGCCGTTCGCTCCGCGAACAGGAGTCCTGGCTCCTGTTCCAGGCGAACATCCCGACGCCGCTGGACAAGCGCGCCGGGCCGACGGGATGGAGGCTCAGCGCCGGAGGAGTGCCCATTCCCCCGTTGCCCGACGCCGTGGCGAAGCCGACATACTTCGCCGAGGAAGTCGAGGTCGTGCGCGCCTCCCTCACCGACGCCCAACTCTTCCTCCCCCAGTACGCCGCCGACAACCAGGCGGCTTGGGCGGCGTATTTCAAGCGCCGCCAGCAGCAGTGCTTGGCGTCCATCAACGGCGCGCCGGTGGTTGGCGGCCGGCAGAACAGCGAGGGGCGCCACCTGTGGTGGGGCGTCCCCGGCCGCACACTCGAGGGCGTGCTGACGTACCTCGAGGGCGGCAACGACCCGCCGTTGGCGTACCCAGCGAGGGCGGCCGCCCCGGCGCAGCACCGACGCGCTGGGCCATGGGCGCCAAGGAGGTTCGGGTCCTCCTCCTCTTCTTCCTCCTCCCGATCTTCATCGCACTCCTCCGGCACTCCGGCCCTTCTCGGCGTCAAGGCCGAGCCCGCGGCGGAGACGCCGGCGCACCCGCAGCACCGGCATCGTCATCAACGAGGGCGGCCGGCGCGCCTCCTCGTCGGCTCCTCCTCCGCGCTTCGTCAAGCCAAAGACGGAGCCGGGGCTCGCGCCGGTGAAGACGGAGCCGGGGCTTGCGCCGGTGAAGAAGGAGCCGGCCGCGCCGGTGACGATGGAGCTCGACGACGACGAAGTGGCCCTGAAATGGGCGCGCAGGGACTCCATAGCGATGGAGAAGGAGCGCCTGGAGAAGGCGAAGGAGCGCCAGCGTGCCGCCCTTCTTCGCTTCGCAGAACGTCGACGCGGCCGCGACGAAGGCGGAGTCGTCGTCATCTACGACAGCGACGACGACGACGATGCGCCGCCACCAGTCCGCCATGGCGACGCCGGGCAGGGGTCCAGCAGGGGCGCCCGCGTCAAGGAGGAGAAGGCCGACGACGATGATGGCGGCGACGGCGGCGACTTCAGCCAGTTTTTCCTTTAGATTAGTTTATGTATATGTGCTATGTAATGAAAATCCGCGAACTTCGCTGAAATATGCCGAAATTTATCGTGTTTGGCCGAAATTTATCGTGTTTGGCCGAATTTCATCGTGTTTAAGCCGAACTTCGCCGAACTTTTTTTATTTTAAAACATGTCTGGGGCGGTCCTGTGGCCGGTGGCTGGGGACTAACTCGGCCCCAGAACCAATTTTTTCGTTGGCTCATCCCCAGACGGTGATTTTAGACGCCCCTTAGGATGTCAACGGCTGAAAATGCTCTGAGAAAGCATACACTCGTCACGCTCCGCTCCCCGCGGCCTCTCCAACCTAAATTAATTCCGGTGGCCAAGTGGCAAAATGCCAGGATATTTTTCTTCCTTTTTCGGGAAACAATGATGCCGGGTTGACACGGAGTGATGCGACGGCGACGAGGAAATAGTGAAAATTACTATATTCTCTTTTGCCCATATTAATTGACGCTGTTTAACACAACGTTATACTGCACTAGAGCAGCGTAAATTAATATGGATTGGATGGTGTAACAAAATACAACTCTGGTAGGCCGGTGAGAGTGAGTCGCGAGGAAGCAGGTGCTGAGTGCACTTATCACCCCGGCCCTCTCCATCTTAGATTAATCATAAAAGAAATCTTAGATTAATCTGGTGAGATGACAGGCTGGCAAGTGATGTGCCCCTTAAGGTAGTACTCCCTCGAAGTTAAAAACGCTCATAGGCTGGTTATAGTCGGGAGTAACTTAGACTAATGTCATACATATGATACTAGTATAAAGTGTCATAGAAGTAGTATCATAGTAATATGGTTGCATTTATTAGCTTATAGACTCAACATTTTTTGGGAAGCGCTATGTGATGGTAACATAATATGTTACTCTAAACACCTCTCTTCTTATTAATTAGGTGCCATATAAGCAAACTTGTCTTGATATGTGTTATGTTACGAGCTAAGTTACTTTCATTATGACTAGGCTTATATTACGAGATGGAGAGAGTAATAGATATTTATACTATGGATGACTGTTTCTAAAAAGAAAATGGGTCTTGTCTTTATGATGAAATTCTTAGAAGAAAAGGATAAATCGAAACATTGCGACTACGGCAAAACTCGGGACAAAGTACCTATGTGGTTGTATTACGTATACTTACATGTTGTGCAATGGGTACATCATTCATCCGGGTTTATAATTTTCTTCATATTTTGCGTTGAACTTTTGACCAAAAAATTGACCAGTGTTGAATATATGGTTTTGTGAATGTATATTATATAGCCTGGCTCACCTTCTATTTATTGTATAGTTGAGGTTGTAGCTCACTTTATACTTCATATATACGTGCGTTTTGCACCGATCAATATATCATGAAACATTGCCAAACTCTCGTTTTCAACATGATATCATACCTAAGATCCTAACCTTAACCCTGTGCCGCCGCCGACGAACACTACCGCCGCCGCCACCACCCGCCGCCGTCGCCGCCGCGTACCCCACGCTGCCACGACCGCCGCCCCGCTTCCGCCCCCCAACCCGCAGCGCCGCCCTTCGGCCGCGCCGCCTCCCATCCACCGTGCCGCTTTTCGCGTGACGCCGCCGCCCTTGTCTCCCCATGGCCTCCCCTGGCTCCTCCGGCACCACCCGCAGCCGCCGCATCAATCCGTTCGAAGGCCCTGATCCCGTCGTCATCCGCAACCTCAACATCCTCGCTCAGGTTCCCGTCGTCCTCGACCACCTCACCTCCACCTACTATGCATGGAAGACGTACTTCTCCCTTGTGTTTCGGGAGTACAACATCTGGGATCACATCGATGGCACTGTGGATTCCCTCTTCATGCAGGACGATGAGGAGTGGATGTCCATCGACGCCACCCTCATTCGTTGGTTCTACACCACCATCTCGAAGGACCTTTTCCACACGGTGGTCTCCGCCGATGATGATGCTCATGCCGTTTGGACCAAGCTCAACGGCCTTTTCACCGACAACGCGCTCCAACACAAGGTTTTCTTGCACGACGAGTTTTTTGGGTGCCAGCAGCTTGACTCGTCTGTCGATGATTACTGCATGCGCCTCAAGAAGCTTGTTGACGAGCTCCGTGACCTTGGTGAGAAGGTCTCCGACGAGCCTGAGCGACGAATTCAGGAACGCCGCCTCCAACATCCCCCTCATCACCAAACGGACGTTCCCCAAGATCGTCGCCTACCTGAAGTTGGGAGAGAAGCGGATGCGGATGTCACGCGCCCGGGCCAGCCACACCGCCCTCACCGTCGGTACTCGCGGCGGTGCGCCGCCCTCCGCTCCGCCGAGGCCCGCCCCGGGCCCCTTCCTGGCGCCGCCGCCACCCGGGTTCCCCTACCCGCAGCCGCAGCCGGCTCCTGCCGAGCAGCAGCAGCAGCGCCGCGGGGGCCGCCGTGGCCGCAAACAGCAGGAGTAGCAGCAGCCGGCTGCGCCCGGTGGGGCGCCGCGCCAGCAGCTCCCCCCGGTGCCCTGGCAGGCCGGCCAGAACCCCTGGACCGGGGTTGTGCATGCATATTCCATGCCTATACCGCGTGCCCCCGCTCCGGGCCTCTTCTGTGCCCGCCCGACCGCTCATCAGGCGCTTCACGCGGCCCCTCAGGCGTACCAGCCCGTGCCGCTCTACGGCCCCTCTGCGGTCTATGGGCTGCCTTCGGCCGGTGGGTTTGTGGCGCCCCCGCCTCAGCCGGCGCCGTCCGCCCCGGCTCTCTCACCGGTGCCTTGGGACCCCGCGCTCCTTGTGGCCCTCCACACCGCCCCCACGCCGCAGCAGTACACTGGCATTGGCGACTGGTATATGGACACCGGAGCTACGGCTCACATGCCCGCCAACCCCAGTAACCTTCTCGCCGCTCACCCCATTCACACCGCTGCTCGCATTACCGTGGGTGACGGTTCTTCCATGCCTATTACTCATGTTGGCCATGCTGCTTTTCCTTCTAACTCCATGCCATTATATCTTTCTAATGTGCTTGTCTCTCCTGACATCATTAAAAATCTTGTTTCCGTTCGTTCTTTTACATGTGAAAATTCTGTTACCGTTGAATTTGACATGTTTGGCTTTTCTGTTAACGATGCCCGTACCCAGATGGTGCTCCACCGATGTGACAGCCCTGACGAGCTCTACCCGATCCACTCCTCTACCTCCTCCGTCGCTGCACCCATGGCGCTTTCCGCCGAAGTGGACCTTTGGCACGCTCGTCTCGGTCATCCCAACACCGCCACCCCTCGTCATATTCTCCGAAGTTTTTCATTCACGTGTAATAAGATCGACAATCACACCTGTCATGCCTGTCGTCTCGGCAAACATGTTCGTCTTCCTTTTAGCACTTCCTCGCATGTTGCATCATACCCGTTTGAGTTAATTCATAGTGATGTTTGGACCTCTCCTGTTGCAAGTAACACGGGCTATATTTATTACCTTGTCATACTTGATGATTTTTCGCACTATGTGTGGACCTTCCCATTGCGGCGAAAGTCGGACTCTGTTGCCACTCTCACTGCTATTTACTCCTATGTCTCCATGCAGTTTGGACGTCCCATTCATGCGTTGCAAACAAACAACGGGAAGGAGTTTGATAACCTTGCGATCCACAACCTTCTCGCCTCACACGGCATGATATTTCGTCTCACTTGCCCATACACTTCGCAACAAAACGGCCGCGCTGAGCGTGTGCTTCCCACTCTCAATGATTGCGTTCGCACCCTCCTCTTTCACGCCAACATGCCACCACGTTTTTGGCCCGACGCGCTTGCCACCACATCACTACTCATTAACATTCATCCTTGTCGCCCTCGCGGGAATTTTGCACCTCATCACCTCTCGTTTGGCATGCCACCTTCCTATGCTGAGCTCCGCATTTCGGTTGCCTGTGCTACCCCAGCATCGCTTCCACTGCTCCTCATAAGCTTGCCCCTCAGTCTGTGGCCTGCATCTTTCTCGGCTACCCCCCCAACACCAAAGGCTACCGCTGCTATGATCCTATCTCACATCGGGTGATCACTTCACGACACATTTACTTTGATGAGATGGTTTTTCCGTTTCAGCAAGTACCTTCGGATGTTGCGGCTTTGCCCGCTCTCGGTGACGGTTGCTCCCGTGCCTCTCTTGGGCCGCCTCCCGGCTTTGAGGGTGCCCCCCCGCGCCACGGGTCGAGTTTCTCCTCGGTTGGCTGCCCTAGGGGCCGCACCTCCCTCGGCGCCCGCGACGCCCCTGGCGTCCCCGGCCTCGACCACTCCAGCGGCCTCGCCCGCCGCCTCGCCGGCGGCCTTGCCCGCCACGCCCTCGCCCACGGCGGTCTCGGAGGAGGCGGGCTCTTCTTCATCGTCGCCCGTCTCCACTCCGGACCCGCTGCCCCGCCTGATGACTCGCTCTCGGGCTGGCACTCTCCGACCGAGCACGCGGTACCCCAGCGATGAGTACCTTCTTGCTGCTTCCGTCTCTGAGCCGTCTCCTCTGCCATCGTCAGCTCGAGCCGCCCATCGGGATCCTCATTGGCTTGTTGTGATGCAGGAAGAGTTCGACGCGCTCCAGTGGAACCGTACCTGGCAGCTCGTCCCTCGGCCGCCCCGTGCCAACATCATCACGGGCAAGTGCGTCTATCTGTTGGAAATATGCCCTAGAGGCAATAATAAAATGGTTATTATTATATTTCTTTGTTCATGATAATTGTCTATTGTTCATGCTATAATTGTGTTATCCGGAAATCGTAATACATGTGTGAATACATAGACCACAACACGTCCCTAGTGAGCCTCTAGTTGACTAGCTCGTTGATCAACAGATAGTCATGGTTTCCTGACTATGGACATTGGATGTCATTGATAACGAGATCACATCATTAGGAGAATGATGTGATGGACAAGACCCAATCCTAAGCATAGCTCAAAGATCGTGTAGTTCATTTGCTGTAGCTTTTCTGAATGTCAAGTATCATTTCCTTAGACCATGAGATTGTGCAACTCCCGGATACCGTAGGAGTGCCTTGGGTGTGCCAAACGTCACAACGTAATTGGGTGACTATAAAGGTACATTACAGGTATCTCCGAAAGTGTCTGTTGGGTTGGCACGAATCGAGACTGGGATTTGTCACTCCGTATGACGGAGAGGTATCTTTGGGCCCACTCGGTAATGCATCATCATAATGAGCTCAATGTGATCAAGTGGTTGATCACGGGATCATGCATTACGGTACGAGTAAAGTGACTTGCCGGTAACGAGACTGAACAAGGTATTGGGATACCGACGATCGAGTCTCGGGCAAGTAACGTACCGATTGACAAAGGGAATTGTATACGGATTGATTGAATCCTCGACATCGTGGTTCATCCGATGAGATCATCGTGGAGTATGTGGGAGCCAACATGGGTATCCAGATCCCGCTGTTGGTTATTGACCGAAGAGGTTTCTCGGTCATGTCTGCATGTCTCCCGAACCCGTAGGGTCTACACACTTAAGGTTCGGTGACGCTAGGGTTGTAGAGATATTAGCATACGGTAACCCGAAAGTTGTTTGGAGTCTCGGATGAGATCCCGGACGTCATGAGGAGTTCCAGAATGGTCCAGAGGTAAAGATTTATATATAGGAAGTCCAGTTTTGGCCATCGGGAAGGTTTCGGGGGTCACCGGTATTGTACCGGGACCACCGGAAGGATCCCGGGGGTCCACTGGGTGGGGCCACCTATCCCGGAGGGCCCCATGGGCTGAAGTGGGAGGGGAACCAGCCCCTAGTGGGCTGGTGCGCCCCCCTTGGGCCTTCCCCTGCGCCTAGGGTTAGAAACCCTAGGGGCGGGGGCGCCACCCTTGCCTTTGGGGGCAAGGCAACCCCTTGGCCGCCGCCCCCCTAGGAAATTGGATCTCCTAGGGCCGGCGCCCCCCCTAGGCACCCTATATATAGTGGGGGGGGGAGGGGGAGAGGGAGGGCTGCGCACCAAAGCCCCTGGCCTCTCCCTCTCCCTCCCGTGACACTCCTCCGTCTCCCTGTGCTTGGCGAAGCCCTGCTGAGATCACCGTTGCTTCCACCACCACGCCGCCGTGCTGCTGGATCTTCATCAACCTCTCCTTCCCCCTTGCTGGATCAAGTTGGAGAAGACGTCTTCCCAACCGTACGTGTGTTGAACGCGGAGGTGCTGTCCGTTTGGCACTTGGTCATCGGTGATTTGAATCACGTCGAGTACGACTCCATCAACCCCGTTCTCTTGAACGCTTCCGCGCGCGATCTACAAGGGTATGTAGATGCACTCCTCTCCCTCGTTGCTAGATGACTCCATAGATTGATCTTGGTGATGCGTAGAAAATTTTAAAATTTTGCTACGTTCCCCAACACTATCGGCACAAGACTCGTCCGGATGGCACTCTCGAGCGCTACAAAGCTCGCTGGGTGGTTCGGGGTTTTCGGCAATGCGCGTGCGAGGACTTCACCGACACATTTGCCCCGGTTGTTAAACCGGGCACGAAACGCGCCGTGCTCCAGGTAGCCGTGTCCCGAGCTTGGCCTGTGCATTAGTTGGACGTGTACAATGCCTTCTTGCATGGCCACCTGGCTGAGCAGGCGTTCTGTGAGCAGCCCACCGACTTCGTCGACGCCACACATCCAGATCATGTGTGCTTGCTTTCCCGTTCTCTCTACGGGTTGAAGCAGGCACCTCGGGCCTAGTACCAGCACATCGCCGCCTCCCTGCAGACGCTCGGATTTACATCGACTCGCTCCGATGCGTCCCTCTTCGTGTATCATCACGGAGTTGACACGGCCTACTTGTTGTTGTACGTCGATGGCATCATTCCGACGGCATCCACTGTCGCGCTCCTTCAGCGGCTCACAGCTCGTCTTCGTGATGAGTTTGCCCTGAAGGATTTGGGTCCTCTGCATTACTTCCTTGGCATTGAGGTCGTTCGGCGGCCAGATGGGTTCTTCCTGCATCAGCAGCGATATGCCCATGAGCTTCTCGACCGAGCTGGCATGCTTAACTGCAAGCTCGCTCCCACGCCCGTCGACACCAAGGCCAAGGTTTCCGCTTTGGAGGGTTCGCCTGCATCTGATGCAGCATTCTACCGCTCCATTGTGGGTGCCTTGCAGTACTTGACCCTGACGCGCCCCGACTTGCAGTATGCTGTTCAGCAGGTCTGTCTTCACATGCATGCTCCGCGTGACTCTCACATGGACTCTGGTGAAGTGTATCCTCCAATACATACGCGACACCTAGTCCTTGGGACTTACGCTGACGGCCTCCGCCTCCATCGACCTCGTCGCCTACTCTGATGCGGACTGGGCCGGCTGCCCGGACACACGGCGCTCCACCTCGGGGTACTGCATCTACCTTGGGCCGTCCCTGATCTCTTGGTCCTCCAAGCGACAGCCCATCGTCTCCCGCTCGAGTGATGAGGCTGAGTATCGAGCAGTGGCTAACGCCGTTGCTGAATGCTCTTGGCTCCGTCAGCTGCTCCAGGAGTTGCTTTGTGATGTTCACAAGGCCACAATCGTCTACTGCGACAACGTCTCCGCCGTCTACCTCTCCGCCAACCCGGCCCACCATCGTTGAACGAAGCATATTGAGCTCGATATACACTTCGTTCGTGAGCAGGTGGCTCTTGGGCGCATCCGGATCCTCCATGTCCCAACGGCGCAGCAGTTCGCCGACGTCATGACAAAAGGACTGCCTACTTCTGTCTTCGAGGAGTTCAGGTCCAGCCTTTGCGTCTCCGGCGACGCTTCGACTGCGGGGGGGGGGGGGGGGGGTGTTGAATATATGGTTTTGTGCATGTATATTATATAGTCTGGCCCACCTCCTAGTCATTGTATAGTTGAGGTTGTGGCCCACCATGTACTCCATATATACGTGCGCTTTGCACCGATCAATATATCGTGAAGCATTGCCAAACTCTCGTTTCCAACAACCACCAAGACACAAGTCACAAAAAATATATTATTGAATTTGCATTTGAAATGAAGTTTACAGTGATGATATTATTTTTAGTATTATAAACCGGCCTTCAAAATATAGAACTCTCTGAAAAATTGGACAGAAGTTCTTAACCAACTACCAAAACAAAAATTTACGCGTGGGTGGATATGAACGGAAGAGCTTAGAGTACACGTGTAGCTCGGTGAGACAAAGGACGTGGAGCACACGCGCTTTTGCTTGCGGATGCAGGTGGGTGATTAACCCTGGCTGGCCGGTTACCCGCCACCGCCAGTAATCATCCAACTAAACAAGCGGTGAGCGTTAGCAGAAATTACTATAATAATAAACCAAGAGAGGAAGTGGAACGCGCGCCATGAAGCTGCCTCCTTCTGCTGGCGCCAGGTAACCACCTACGACCTGCCTATATATACTCCCCCCTCTCAGTTCTCATTTTTCTCAGACAAAACCTCCACCGATCCATCGATCAAACCTCTCTACACAGCTGCTGATTCTTCCAGTGCTCCACACTTGAGAAGCAGCAGAGATCTCCGCAAGCTCTTGACCTAGATGCCGTCTGGTCAGGAGGAGCAGCGGCACAGGACGGTGAGGTCGGAGCCGCCGAAGCGGCCCGCGGGGCGGACCAAGTTCCAGGAGACGCGCCACCCGCTGTACCGCGGCGTGCGCCAGCGGGGGCCCGCCGGGCGGTGGGTCTGCGAGGTGCGCGTGCTCGGGATGAGGGGCTCCAGGCTCTGGCTCGGCACCTTCGTCACCGCCGAGATGGCGGCGCGCGCCCACGACGCCGCCGTGCTCGCGCTCTCCGGCCGCAAAGCCTGCCTCAACTTCGCCGACTCCGCCTGGCGGATGCTGCCCGTGCTCGCGGCCGGCTCCTTCGGCTTCGGCAGCGCGCGGGAGATCAAGACCGCCGTCGCCGTCGCCGTCCTCGCGTTCCAGCGGCAGCAGATCGTTCTTCCAGTCGCGTGCCCGGCGGCGGAGCCGGCCGTCGCCCCGAGCGGCGCGCTGTTCTCCATGTCGTCAGGCGACTTGCTGGAGCTCGACGACGAGCAGTGGTTTGGCGGCATGGTCGCCGGGTCGTACTACGAGAGCTTGGCGCAGGGAATGCTCGTGGAGCCGCCGGACGCCGGAGCCTGGCGAGAGGACAGCGACAACAGCGGCGTGGCGGAGACGCAGACGCCGTTGTGGAGCTAATCGTTCAGCTAAGCAGACCAAAGTTTTACTGTACATATTAGTTTGGGAAGAAACAGAGTAGGCAGTTTGTTTCTTCATTGTGTATAGCAAGTTTCCGCTTTCTATTTTTGGGAGAAAGGGCTAGATTGCTTATTTACACCCATCAATTATAATTGTCATGAATCCAAATCAAATAGTAATCCTCTTTTCTAAAATATAAGAATGTTTTTAACACTATACTAGTGTCAGAAATATTATTATATTATGGAACGGAGAGTGTAGTTTGAAAAAGGAAACTTATTAAATATTTTATCAAAAGAAAATGATACATCGAACAACGTCACTGTTGGTTGACAACTTGTGAAAATGATGGATTTGGACGGCTTGCAAATTGATTCCAAAACTAGAAGGTACTACACTCCGCACTATTTCTTTTTTTAGAAACTCCATACTGTATTCGTCCATTTGTGCTGACCAGAACTGGCAAGCGGACCGGAAAAAGGAATCTATATCTATACTACTATTAAATAATCAAACAAAAACTTTTTTAAACACACCTCATAAAGTGTACACAGATCCAATACCAACGCATGATTAGACCCACTAAAATCAATCTAACGGTTAGCTTTAACCTAAACCATTTTCTGTGTGCACTTAGCAATTTACATTGACTGATCGTACTCCACCGTGAAGGAAAATATGAAACTCCACGCCTAAGCAATTAGGAAACTAATAATCACGGGTGCATCCTATTTTAGAAAACTAAATCAGAGTGCATCTATCCTATTAGGAAACTAATCTCAGACAAATTCATCCTATTAAAAAACTTATCTCGGACACATCCATCCTATTAGGAAGCTAATCGCGAGCCACCTGCCGCCATCATGCACGCTAGCCACGATGGGGGAAGCGCGAGGAGCTTTGTCTTCCTCCGGGAACACACGTGCTATCGCCGCCACCGTCTTCTGTTTGGAGGCCAGGCGCTCTTCTGCCGCTACTGCGACGACTTCATCCATGTCCAGGGCATGCTCTCCGGCAACCATCGGCATCCGCGTTGACTTCAGCTCCGTTCGCAGCACCCACGCCGACAAATTGTCTGTTCAGTGGGTGCACGTGCATTACATATTAAATAAGAATCATGAGGCTTCAAGCAATCTAGAATTATAGATTTGGGATTATCTTAGGTTACCGATTGTTGTACTGAAAATGTGTAATTATATATGGCATGTACATAAGAATGCAGTAATCTTGTCTTACAAAGTAGGATCAAGAGGGATACTGAAGAAGTCAAGATGCAGAGTCTATTTTCCATGATTACTTCTCATGTTCATGTCGGCTTCCTTGGGCTTTACTTCGTACCACCATATGCATTAAACTGGACCGTATTAAGAGGTAACGCCATCCCCTTGATTAGAATTGCCTTATTTGTGCTATTTGATCAGTGTGTGTTTTACGTATGACGTTGTTTTACCTGGAATTAAGGTGGGTTGCACTTGCCTAGGCACTATCTCCAGGGATAGCTTGGAAAAAAGAAACGGAGGGTGTAGTTTAAAAAAAGAAACGTATCAAATATTTTATGAAAAGAAAATGATACATCGAACAACGTCACTGTTGGTTGACAGCTTGTGAAAATGATGGATTTGGACGGCTTGCAAATTGATTCCAAAACTAGAAGGTACTACACTCCGCACTAATTTTTTTTAGAAACTCCATACTGTATTCGTCCACTTGTGCTGACCAGAACTGGCAAGCGGCAACCGGAAAAAAGAGTAGATACAAAGAACGGGCAACCGAACTACCCTAGCGACGACACGTACTAATTTGGAAATTCAAACTATGAACAATTGGACCTACATGCAATCATTTTTTATCAATAATCTATTGTTTGAGAAAAATATGTTCTTTTTTAAGCGGTAAACAGTAAAACAATTGTTCTACGGTGTTTTTAGATATAAGTATCAAATGGAATAAGATAAGTACATGAAAGAGAAAGAAAAAAAGAAGATAAACAAGGGGTGCAACTATGCAATGAGATTATGAAATCAACTTTCTGACATCAGCTTCATAGATGTGAGCCAATCCAATCCTTCGAAGCATCTAAATTCTTGCTTTTTATCCCGGGCTTCAGATGGGAGAGATGTTACTTGAGCATGAATTTCCAGAAATTCCTATTCGACGCATTCTGCGTCAAGATGTCCCTACTTCGCACAGGAGCTCGAGCGATCGCTCCGATTGGGCCGGCCCGTTTAAGCGTTCCTGGTTTTGGGAACCTTCCAGAGGTTCCAGCCGGTTTTTTTTCTGGTTTTGCGAATCTTTTAGAAGGTTCCCTGAACCGGGTTTTTACTTTTACCGATTTTATTGTTTGTTTTTTGGTTTTTGACGATTTTTTCCCATATTTTTTGTTTTTATGTTAAATTTTCTTATTTCTTTCTTTCTTTCTTTTCTTCTTCCTTTTCTGTTTCTTTTTATTCATTTTTTACTTGATTTTACATTTTTCACGTTTTTTCCTTTTTCAATAAGTTCATGTTTCAAGATTGTTCGAATTTTGTAAAAAATGACCGTGCTTTTAGAAAATGTTCAGTTTCTCAGAAAATGGAAGTGTTTTAAAAAGTTGTTCATAAATTCAAAAAATGAGCACTTGTGTCTGTATTGATGTTTTAAAAATAAAAATGTAATATCATTTTTTATAAGGTATTTTTAGGGGATTTTTACAAAGTATGAAGATGTGAAGTTGATGAAGGCAGCGGCGGCCCGGTCCCAACATAGATTTAGAACCGTGCAAGCCCATGTACACGAATATACGGCCCATGGGCTATGTCATACGTCCCACCACCCACATCCGACACGCCAGTTCGGTTGCACTGAAAAAAAGAAGCCCAGTTCGGCTCGAACGCTGTGTCGCCGCACCCGCACCCTATTGGCTGACCGGTCCTTGCCCTATGAACAGTTTCTCATATACATACGCATACACTCACCCCTATAAATGCATACAAGCACACCCTACCCTTATGAGCACTCTTGTAACCCCTATACTCATCAAATACAATCAAGCAGTACATAGGGTTTTACCTTCATCAAAAGGGCCTGAACCTGGGTAAATATTGTATCCCACTTGTCCCTTGTTACCATCAATCCTCATACACACAGTTCAGAACCCCCTACCCGAGATCTGCCGGTTTTGACACCGACAAGGACAGATGCCAAAGCAAATTTGCGGGTTAGCGTTGGATATGTCCTAATGTGGATAACCTTGTCTCTTGTTCTGTTTACACAGTAGTTCTCTCTCCTACTTTGTGATAATAGGATGGACAGTGTTGTAATTTTCACTTCGTAGGAAACGAAAGCTTTCACTCTGCATCTAAGAATACTTATAGAACCTATATTCAGTTTATAGTTTTCAAACAAACTACGCCCCAATTTAAAGTATTTACCTTGCCTTTTGATAGAAACAAAATTGATCACATGACCTAAAAAATAATTCGATCACATCGTCACATATGGATAGGTGAGTACACATATTTGTATAAAATATTTCAACAATTGACTTAAATTTGTACAAAAAATCAAAGAAATTATCTCAGGAAGATGTAGTCAGAACCTAAGCTATAAATTGGTCTCAGAAACAAAACTCACAGCATGATGGATTTTAAGTGTGATATGTGATCCCACAAAGATATGGTCAAACATGAGGTCTACAAAATGATCTCAGAAGCAAGTATAAACAAAAATGAATAGCGGCTTTAAATTTGTACAAAATAAAGCAGATGGATTATATTGGATACATATCTCGAACACTGCAAAACAGATATATGTACCTAGAATAACTCACACACTATGTCAACAATAACAAGCAAGTCACGAGATTGAGAGGCATAATAATTGCATTGTCCGATAATAAACTCACCACTGATTTGAACTTTCACAAGCAACAATCAGTGTCCAAGAAGCCTAACAGTGTGTTAAATAAAACTTGAGAAAACACTACCCAAAAAATCGTTAAATTAGGATTAGGGGTCAATGGCCCCCTCCCCCCTTTTCCAATAGTTATTTCTATTGAAGCAATTGTATCTTATAGTCATCATTTGTATCTGTAATCACATCAAAAAGTGAAGAGCCGCTATCGCACATTGTGCTCCGAGTACAAACACGGCGATGCCGATCAAAATGAGGATACCGGCTAATGCCAAAGTCTTCATGGTAGTAGTGCCCATTCCTCCGGACTACATCGTAGACTAACCTATGTGAACACGAAGACTACAATGGTACTCGCCCAGTAATACTTGTCGAAGAAATGGATAAAAGTGGATGTATCTTCTAATATACACATGATTGTAATATATTCCTAAGTAGCAGATTAGTCAATATGCCTAGTCATATGTCTTACATAATGGTATAATGAGATCACATGAAAGAAGATCAATAACCAAGATATTAAGTGAGAAGATCTACATGAAAGGTGTATCCTTCCATACATGGACAGATGGCATCACTACATACTAATGTCCAGATTAAGTGAAGAGACATAGCATGAATACCCAACAAACCACATAACATGAAAAAGATGGTATACTCCACACACAACTAGAAGGCACAGACTATTCATTAAATAAATAAATAGACTCATGTAACGCCCACGATGCGGCTATATATCCCACGTGTCGAAGCACGACTTAGAGGCATAACCGCATTGTAAGCAATGTCGCAAGTGAGGTAATCTTCACACAACCCATGTAATACATAAGGGAAAGAGATACATAGCTGGCTTACAATCGCCACTTCACACAATACATGAATAAAGCATTACATCATCCAGATACAATCAAGGTCCGACTATGGAACCAAAATAAAAGAAGACTACCTCAAATGCTACACAGATCCCCGATCGTCCCAACTGGGCTCCACTACTGATCGACTGAAACGGAACAACACAATGGACAAGAACTTCATCGAGCTCCTCCTCTAGCTCGGTTGCGTCACCTGCACGGTATCATCGGCACCTGCAAACTGGTTTTGGAAGTATCTGTGAATCACGGGGACTCAGCAATCTCACACCCTCGCGATCAAAACTATTTAAGCTCATAGGTAGGGAAAAGGTATGTGAGGTGGAGCTGCAACAAGCACTAGCATATATGGTGGCTAACATACGCAAATGAGAGCGAGAAGAGAAGGCAAAGCACGGTCGAGAAACTATGATCAAGAAGTGATCCTAGAACAACCTACGTCAAGCATAACTCCAACACCGTGTTCACTTCCCGGACTCCGCCGGAAAAAGACCATCACGGTTACACACGCGGTTGATGCATTTTATTTAAGTTAGGATTTAGGTTTTCTACAACCGGACATTAACAAATTCCCATCTGCCCATAACCGCGGGCACGACTTTCGAAAGTTCAATCCATGCAGGGGTGTCCCAACTTAGCCCACCACAAGCTCTCACGACCAACGAAGGATATTCCTTCTCTCAAGACAATCCGATCAGACTCGGCATCCCGGTTACAAGACATCCTCGACAATGGTAAAACAAGTCCGGCAAAGCCGCCCGAATGTGCCGACAAATCCCGATAGGAGCTGCACATATCTCGTTATCAGGGCACACTTAGATGAGACATCCTACGAGTAAAACCAACCCTCAAGTTGCCTCGAGGTGGCCCCACAGTCTACTCGGTTTGGACCAACACTCAGAGGAGCACTGGCCCCGGGGGGGGGGGGGGTTAAAATAAGATGACCCTCGGGAGCGCGACTCCCAAGGGAAAAGTAGGTGGTGGTGAGGCAAATGGTGAAACCAAGGTTGGGCCTTGTTGGAGGAGTTTTATTCAAAGCGAACTGTCAAGGGGTTCCCATTATAACCCAACCGTGTAAGGAACGCAAAATCCGGGAACATAATACCTATATGACGGAAACTAGGGCGGCAAGAGTGGAACAAAACACCAGGCATAAGGCCGAGCCTTCCATCCTTTACCAAGTATATAGATGCATTAAGATAAATAAGAGATATTGTGATAACCCGACAAAATATCCATGTTCCAAACATGGAACAAGCTCCAATCTTCACCTGCAACTAACAACGCTATAAGAGGGGCTGAGCAAAGCGGTAACATAGCCAAGCAACGGTTTGCTAGGACAAGGTGGGTTAGAGGCTTGGCTTAACAATATGGGAGGCAGGATAAGCACGTGGTAGGAATCACAGCATAGGCATAGCAAAAGAGCGAGCATCTAGCAAGCAAAGATAGAAGTGATTTCGACGGTATGGTCATCTTGCTTGAAAGTTCTCCGAGAAGACGAAAAAGCTTGATCCTCGTAAACGTACTCAACGGGCTCCTCGATCACGTACTCGTCTCCCAGCTCTACCCAAGCAAGAACAACAAGCAAAGAGAGACACAATCAACCACGTGCAATGCTCAAGCAACATGATGCAAAACATGGTACGATGTGCGGGATGCGGTATGTGATGCATATGCATGATTTGGAAAGGAATGATTGAACCTGACCTCAACTTGGAAAACCAAGAGTGCCACTGGAAAGGTGAGTTGATTTCGGTCGAAATCGATATAAAGATCGTCGGAATCGGATGCACGATTTGGAAATGGCAAGCAAAACAAATATGGCACCGGTCTGCGATTAACATCACATAGCCATCCAAATGCATCAAGATAAATAAGCAACTGCACTCAAATATAACAACAAAATACATGGCAGAGATCCACTCAAGATGCTTGACAAAAGATGAACACTGAGCTACGGCTAATTCAATCAATAGCAGGTTCAAACAAGCATGGCAAAAGTGCAAATGATAACAGGTTACAGACTTAGTGAAATCAACAGCATGTCAGGAATTTAACATCAGGAAGCAAAGTTTAGAGCACGATAACTACATGCTATAGGAACATATCATGGCAAAGCAAGGCATGGCATGAAGCTACTCAAAGCATACAATAAAAGTCCCTTACTGATCATGACCAAAAGGGATCAGAAAATACAATTGCAACCACGTGAACATAGCAATTATCGTTAACAGATTCAGACTTTGTGAAAAACTGGAACATGCAAAACAGAGATCAAGTAGGCATGTTTACGAGCTCGATGCACTCACTACAAAGCATGGCATGACAAACTAAGCATACACCCAGCATACACCCAGCAAGTAGGCATGACAAACTAGGTACATGGCAAGAACAACAACATAGCATGCATGGATCGACAACAACAAGCTTGGCAAAATTGCTAAACATGTTAACAATCTGCCAAGAACATTTTATAGCAAAAGTAGAGCTCGATTGACTCAAACTAGGTTGCTTCATAATTGCAAACAAAGACATGGATGGATAGAGTACCACAATATCTGCAAAACATCCTTACTGATCATGCTCAAAAGAGGCATGGATCACTAGGAAACAACATGAACACATGGCATAAAAATAAGGACAGGGCAAAGACTTAGAATATTTCTAAGTCCCTGAAATTAGCAACATTGAGTAAGCTACTTTGCATGCTTGTGCTAGTCACCACAAAGATCACAAAAATACATGGCATACACCCCTGTAAAGATAACATGGCATGCTTCAAAACACATGTAGGGCTCAAGGTCATAGCATGCACACATTAATCATGACAAAAATGACAAAAGTGCATTTGCTGAAACTGAAACAGATCTGAAACTAGCATCACATAGCCCTCTTCCAACTGCATTTCGGGCATCAAGATGAGCTCAAATGAAAATGATGCAATGAGATGAAATGGAGTACTCTTCGAGACGAACATTTTGATATGCTACACACACGAATCGGAGCGACGATGATGAAGTTATGGCATGTCAAAGTATGCAAAATAAAAAGGGGTTTCGGGTGAAAAAGTCAACCGAGGTGGTTCTAGATCCAGATCGGATCTCGCCGGGTACTATAGCAATGCACGATTCCCGAGGATGGCCGACCGGAGTTTCTCGTCGAGGGGGCACCGGAGTTGACGAGGGAGGCCGGAGGAGGAGTCGACGGCGGCTGGAGAAGAGGTGGGGGGCGCCGGATTTGGGCCGGAACGGGGGAGGAGCTCGCCGGAGCTCCTAGCGGCGAGGTGCGGCAGGGCGGCGGAGGAACGGCGTCGGCGGCGAGGCGACATGCAGCTCGACGACGACCGGCGAAGGAGGGGCGGCGGAGCCGGCGTGCTCGGGCGGCAGGCTGCGGCGTCGGGCGCGGGGCGCGACCCGGCTGCGCGGCGAGGAGGGCCCGGCTCGGGCCGAGCGGGCCGGCGGCGGGGGAGCTCCCGACGCGACACGTGGCGAGCCCTCAGTGGCGCGGGGCGGTGTCTGGCGCGCTGCGGGGAAAAATGGCTAGGGTTAGGGGGAGGAGACCCGGGATTTCGAGGAGGGACCTATTTATAGAGGTAGAGGGAGCTAGGGAGCTCCAAATGAGGTGCGGTTTGCGGCCACGCGATCGTGATCGAACGGCCTAGGTGGTGGAGGAGGTTTAGGTGGGTTTTGGGTCACTTTGGAGGGGTGTTGGGCTGCAACACACACGAGGCCTTTTCGGTTCCTTGGTTAACCGTTGGAGTATCAAACGAAGTCCAAATGGCACGAAACTTGACAGGCGGTCTACCGGTAGTAAACCAAGGTCGCATGGCAAGTCTCGGTCCAATCCGAGAATGTTTAACACCCGCACACGAAAAGAGGTAGAAAGGGACACCGGGTGACATAGGAGCGCCGGATTGCAAAACGGACAACGGGGAAAATGCTCGAATGCATGAGACGAACACGTATGTAAATGAAATGCACATGATGACATGATATGCAATGCATGACACACAAGCAAAGACAAGGCAACAACAACGAATAACTGTTAGACACCTGGCACATCGGTCTCGGGGCGTTACAACACTCCACCACTATGAGAGGATCTCGTCCCGAGATCTAGAATGGCACCGAAGGGAAAAACAGAAGAGAAAAAGAAGAGGTAAAACTAAGTTGCTTCTTTGACAAACGAGTGAAACCAAAGAACCTTGAAAAGGTTAAATCATTTCGAGGGAAGAATACAACGGAGATGAACGAAGTTGAAAACACTCCGTTAGAAAAAAGGAACAAGGAAGAACAACTTCGGACATCACTCCGATTGAAAAGAAAAGGAATTGAATAAGAACTTGATAAGATGAGAATATACTTGATAAAATCACAAAACACTGCCTCCGGAACTATTGAATGAATGGAACAAGGGGTAAGAAAGATCTCAGACAGCACTCCAGTTGAAAAGAGGTGCAAGGCTTGATAAGGCGAAAAGAACTTGAGCAAAAGGGAACAACACTCCGGTTAACTGGATAGGCATGAAAAGAACAAGGTCCTAACAAGAACAAGAAGAAGGGTTGAAGAGAGCAACAACACAATGCCTCCGGAAGAAAAGAGAGAAATGGAATGGAATGAACAGAGGAGAAAACAACATCTTCTACCTTAAATGAGCTTGCAAAAGCATCTTTAGGAGAAGGTTCGATCGGAGTTGTTGGAAAATCAACAACGAAAAGAACAAGGTTGTAGTGGACTTATGGAAAACATCTCGAAATTATGAGGTGAAATTCTGCCACTACTGTAAACAATAGATTGGATTGGTATGAACAAGAAGACGAGGAACTTGTTCACCGGAAGGATAAATGAAGAACTTGGGTCATTTATAAGCAGTATAATTAGCAACAATCCTTAGGGAAAAGCTTTAGGTGAAAAATAACCCAAGATAATTCCAATGAAGAGATTGATGGATTTAAAATACCTCATTCTTGACAACATGTGAATCATGAAACATGAACTCAAATTATCAAGAATGACATAATACCATCTCGAGAAGATAAGAGAGAAACAAATGCACTCCGGATTGCAAGATGAAGAATACTTGAGCTCCTTAGAAAAGAATCTCAATGAAAACTTCGAGAAGGAATTAAATCCTTTATGAACCATCATGTAGAGCCTCCATGAAGAACTCCGGTAATGAAAAGGATGAGCAAACAAAAGGAAAGAGAAGTTGAAAACACAAGGTGAATCCTTGTACCGATTTGGACGAATCTCCGTGGTGAAATAATTGAAAAAGGTTGGAACTCCGGGAAAAAGAGAAGATGAAACAAATGAAATCAGGAATTCGATGAGCCTCCGGAATAGGGAATTAAACACTTGGGTGAAACACGAATAAGAATTACGTTATGCTTATCCTTCACCAATTTAAATTGATGACAAGCAACGGATTTTTGCATACTACTTATTCTCGTTGAAAAAGATTAATAGAGGTATAGCATAAATTTGAGAAAGTCTTCAAGAAACCAGCGGTAGGATTGGAAAGAACGAGTGACTTGATACGGTAACGAAAGAAGAGATCTCTTGAACGAACCACCGTAAGAAATTGAAAAAGAACGAAGTAAAGGGATGAATCACCGGGTAAGAATTGTGAAATGAACGAAGATACTTGAGACAATCTAGATACATGAGAATGAAGGGATCACGAACTAATTAGAGATCACTTGAACGATGCATCGATAAGATTGGAGAATGATAACTGACAACTGAGAATGAATAAACCTGAATTGATGGACTCCGGAATGAATATTAGAAAGGTTGAACCGACGATGAAAAGAAATTGAAAGATCTTGGAGAAAGACATTTGACCGATGACAATTCATTCTTACGTCAAACTTTAGAAGATTTGAGAATAACTCCGGGAGAATAAGAAGAGTCAGGTAAGATCCTGGGAAAAGACCTGTGGGTTAGGGCCCACTCAAGAGAAACACTGTTGAAATGATTTAAAAGAGAGATTGCACCGGTTGAATTAGATGGCTCAAAATAGATAACATCCTCGAAAGAGCTTGAATGAAAGCAGAGTGGAAAACACAAATCTACGAGATATCTTCAGCACTCCGAAACAATTGAATAGCAAGAAAAGAATGAATATGAGGTGCACCGGCATGAGAAGGTATTTGAAACGATAAAAGGATATGATCGACAAATCTTGACCGTAATCCACCGGAGAAGAAAAGAATGAATAATGATGAACTAGTAGAGCATCTTCAAGTAAGAACATTGACTGAAAAGAACGAGGAGACTTCACATGAATAAAATGGATATTTGATTAAGAAATCTGAATCCTTGAAGAAAAAGGGTGGGAGGGCGGGAAAAGCAAAGACAACTTGGGGACGGATGAAACAAACAACGTTGAGAAGACTTGAGTTGATCTTGCGGATGTTGAAAAAGATTGGATCCACTTGAAGAGAAACACACCGGTTGAAAATGATTGACATGACAATCTCGATTATCATGAAGGATTGGTATTCACATAGGAACATGAGAACACCCCTTAGGAAAGGTATGGAATCAACATTTGACTTTGAAGCAACTCGAATACCACAACTCAAAAGCAAAATGAAGGATTGGCTTGCAAAATAAGCCGGAACAAACATATGATAGAGATTTCGTCCGAAGTTTTTGTGGTGGGGCCTACACGGGCTCGATCGTACAGCACCATCATGTACAAGGCAGTGCACATGACATACGAAGCGTCCCCGAGTCAGCATAGCCAAGGACTCTTTAAGGCACAACGAGACCACTGTAAAACCAACCGTGGATAGGCGGACCACTAGACGTCGAACCCCAATTTCATATCATACATCTGTCAGAAAGATATCCTAAGAGCTACTTGAATTCCCACTTATAAACTTCCGAAACTTTCCGGTTATGCAATCAGGTGTTGGGGATACAGGGGAAGCATAATATCTCACCCAAATCTAACAAATCCTACATCCAGCTGTATCCATCCTTCAACACATAACCAAGAAACCTTCGGAAATCGTTTACCTCAACCTTCAAAAAGCATCCGTTATACGAGTTATGGCAATACTCCCGAACTCCCGCCCCAGTACTGGGTGGCATCGAGGTTATCTCACCAACAACTGCATAAAAGAGATTTTCGATGTCGGCGAAACTCAGGTATTCCAGAACTGCAACGAAAAAATTGTGACGACAACACCTCAGAGCTCAACTCCCCGGGACACTGCCACAACCCCTAAATGTCAGGAGGCACCAAGAAAAATGTTCTCGTCACAAAACCATCGAAACGATTCCAAGATACCCGCGTGATCCTAACTTTTTTTAGTGAAATTTAAGAAGAGAAGAGTCAAAACCCTACGTCAGGATGCCTCACCAGAGCGACGAAGGGACTAAGGAGTAAAAAGAATCCTACTCTCCGATATATATAATCCTAAAAGACTCAAAACATTTTTCTAGACTCAACAACGACAGCGATTCGATCAAGCAGGGGGCTCCTAAGGTCGGGGAAGGCTCTGATTACCAACTTGTAACGCCCACAATGCGGCTATATCTCCCACGTGCCGAAGCACGACTTAGAGGCATAACCGCATTGTAAGCAATGTCGCAAGTGAGGTAATCTTCACACAACCCATGTAATACATAAGGGAAAGAGATACATAGCTGGCTTACAATCGCCACTTCACACAATACATGAATAAAGCATTACATCATCCAGATACAATCAAGGTCCGACTACGGAACCAAAATAAAAGAAGACTACCCCAAATGCTACACAGATCCCCGATCGTCCCAACTAGGCTCCACTACTGATCGACTGAAACGAAACAACACAATGGACAAGAACTTCATCGAGCTCCTCCTCGAGCTCGGTTGCGTCACCTGCACGGTATCATCGGCACCTGCAAACTGGTTTTGGAAGTATCTATGAGTCACAGGGACTCAGCAATCTCACACCCTCGCGATCAAGACTATTTAAGCTCATAGGTAGGGAAAAGGTATGTGAGGTGGAGCTGCAGCAAGCACTAGCATATATGGTGGCTAACATACGCAAATGAGAGTGAGAAGAGAAGGCAAAGCACGGTCAATAAACCATGATCAAGAAGTGATCCTACAACAACCTACGTCAAGCATAACTCCAACACCGTGTTCACTTCCTGGACTCCGCCGGAAAGAGACCATCACGGTTACACACGCGGTTGATGCGTTTTATTTAAGTTAGGATTTAGGTTTTCTACAACCGGACATTAACAAATTCCCATCTGCCCATAACCGCGGGCACGGCTTTCGAAAGTTCAATCCCTGCAGGAGTGTCCCAACTTAGCCCATCACAAGCTCTCACCGGGCGCCCATATACGAGCTTCTGATAATGAGGATATCTTTGCTTTGATGGGGTCAAGACTTCAGAAATATAATACACTGGGCGCTGAACTTTGAAGGTTTTCCCTTCTTCTTCCCGCTCGACTGTAAGTATCATACTGACGACTTGTCCTGTGGCTGCAATGTAAAGCAGCAAAGGCTCCTTGCTGATTGGGGCAGCAAGCACCAGCTGGGTGGAGAGCAGAGCTTTGAGCTCTGCGAATGCTGCGTCAGCTTCAGGAGTCCACTCGAACTTGTCAGACTTCTTCATTAATCGGTAAAGAGGCAATGCCTTTTCACTGAGACGAGATATGAATCGACTTAGGGCGGCCAAGCAACCAGTAAGCTTCTGAACATCATGCACTCGCACAGGACTTTTCATTCGGAGTATAGTACCGACTTTTTCTGGATTGACGTTGATTCCCCGTTCGGAAACGAGAAAACCGAGTAACTTTCCGCCAGGAACCCCGAATGTAAATTTTGATGGATTAAGCTTGATATCAAACCTTTTAAGGTTGGCAAAGGTTTCAGCAAGGTCAGTCAGCAGGTCGGAGCCCTTCCGTGACTTGACCACAATATCATCCATGTACGCCTCCACATTCCGACTGATTTGGGTGAGCAAACACTTCTGAATCATCCTCATGAATGTGGCTCTGGCATTCTTGAGGCCGAATGGCATGGTAACATAATAGAAGCACCCGAATGGAGTGATGAAAGCTGTTTTGATCTCGTCAGGCCCATACAAACGGATCTGATGGTACCCGGAATAGGCGTCTAAAAAAGACAGTCGCTCACATCCCGCAGTCGAGTCGACTATCTGGTCGATGCGGGGGAGAGGAAAATGATCTTTCGGGCAAGCCCGATTGATATGTTTAAAGTTAATGCACATGCGAAGTGACTTGTCCTTCTTGGGGACCATGACAACATTGGCGAGCCACTCGGAGTGGTAGATTTCTCGGATGAACTCCGCCGCTAAGAGCCGAGCCACCTCTTCGCCAATGGCCTTTCTCTTCTGGACGGCGGACCGTCGGAGATGTTCCTTGACAGGTTTTACTTTTGAGTCGACTCTTAGGCAGTGCTCAGCCAGCTCCTTGGGAACACCCCACATGTCAGAGGGCTTCCATGCGAAAATGTCCCAGTTCTCACGGAGGAACTGGATGAGCGCTTCTTCCTATTTGGAGTCGAGTGTTGTCGAGATATGAGTTGGAGCAGCGCTGGGGTCGGTCGGGTGGATGTGAGTTGTCTTCGTATCGCCAGTCGACTGAAAAGCTGACTCTGTAGCGGGCTTCTTGGCTCGCAACAAATCACTCGGGTCTGCAGTCTTCTGGTATTCCTGCAACTCCACCACTGCCATCTAAGCATCGGCGATCTTCGAACCTTTCTTAAAACATTCTTCCGCTTTCTTCCGATTGCCCATAATAGTGATCACACCTTTGGGGCCAGGCATCTTCAATTTGAGATACACATAACACGGTCGGGCCATGAAGCGTGCATAAGCTGGCCTGCCCAAAATAGCGTGGTAGGCACTCTGGAAGTCTACAACTTCAAATGTCAACTTCTCTTTGCGATAATTCTTGGAATCACCGGAAACCACATCAAGAGCAATTTGGCCGAGTGATTCAGCCTTCTTCCCAGGAATGACTCCATGGAAACTCATGTTGCTGGCACTGAGTCTGGACATCGGAATGCCCATCCCTTTCAACGTCTCAGCATACAATATGTTCAAACCACTTCCGCCATCCATTAGGACTTTGGTCAGTCGAGTGCCTTCAACAACTGGGTCGACCACCAAAGCTTGCCTCCCAGGGGTGGCAATGTGCGTTGGGTGGTCGGACTGGTCGAATGTTATGGCAGTCTGAGACCATTTCAGGTAACTAGGTGTCTCTGGAGCGACCATATTCACCTCTCGGTTAATAACTTTCACTCGACTTTTGCTTTCAACATCGGCAAAAATCATCAGAGTGGAATTGACCTGAGGGTATCCGTCGTCACTGTCTTCTTTGTCCTCGACCTTGTCCGACTCCTTTTCCTTACCTTTGGGCTGCTTGCCCTGGAACTGCTGGATCATGAGTCGACACTGTCGAGTGGTATGTTTCGGGTAAATGAAATTACCCTCTTCATCTTTCTTTGTGTGGACGAGACATCGTAAGTCCAACACATCATTTCCGTCCTGGTCTTTAACCTTTTTGGGGTTCCAAGGTCCTTTAGGTTTCCCTTTAAACTTTCCTTGGGTTAAAGCCAAGGCTTCCCCGGGAGCCGCTGGCTCGGCTTTCCGCTTCTGTTTCCGATTGGAATTTCCTCTGGTTTCTTGGGCGACCGACTTGAGCTTGCCACTCCTGAGTCGATCCTCATCTTCACCATTAGCGTACTTGGTGGCAATCTCCATCATCCGATTTAGGGACATATCTCTGGTTCGACCGAATTTCAAATTCAGTTCTCTGTACTTGACGCCTTCCTTGAAGGCACAAACTGCTTGGTGGTCAGGCACATTCTCCACCGAGTGATGTAACGTGATCCACCTCTGGATGTAATCCCTCAAAGTTTCATTCGGCTTCTGCACGCAAGACCGCAGTTCCGTCAGCCCTGCCGGTCGCTTGCATGTGCCTTCAAACGTGGTGACGAACACTCGGGAGAGATCTTCCCAAGTGTAAATGCTGCTAGGCGCTAACTGTTTCAGCCACGCTCTGGCCGAGCCCTCCAACATGAGAGGCAGGTGCTTCATGGCCACTTCATCATTGCCGCCGCCAATCTGGACGGCCACTCGGTAGTCCTCAAGCCAAGTATCGGGCTTGGACTTGCTAGTGAACTTACTGACTCCAGTCACCAACCTGAAGTTGGAAGGAATTACAGCGGCCCTGATGGCTCTACTAAAGGACTCTGGCCCCGAAACATGTACTCTGCTGTTGGTAGGTGCATCTCTGTCGTGACCTTCTCGGTGAGCCCTGTTCCTGTCGACCAAACCTTGGACAAGAATGGATCTCGCATCAAAGCCTGGCCCTCTGGGGTCGACTGGAATCCTTCGCCCACCACTATGAGGGCGCCTGTCATCTTGCTGGCGAGGCACATACGACCCGCTCCTCGGGGGAGGCGTGGGCACTCGACGTCGACCGTCACGATCGACTCGGTGATCATACTGCTCATGGTTCCCATACTGGTCACGCCGGTCTCCATGTCCCTCACGCCTCGGGGGCGATCTCGGGCTGTGAGCCGACTGGACTGTGTCCGCGGCAACGGATCTGCTATGAATCCTGTTCCGCGACTGAGAAACAGCGGAATTCTGGTCTCCTGCTGTCCGGAGTAACGCTCTGATCTGCAGCAAGCCTCTGCCAGCCTCCGACTGGGAAGGCTGAATCGACTTCGCTATACGGGCCGCAGCTGCTAAATTCTGAATCAGAGTTCGATATACCTGCGGGGGCGGGAAGAGCTGACGCCGACTGGATTCGGGAACCCGTTGTCGCGCATGCTCGTCGAGTGCTCGCTGGAGGTTCTCTAGTCGAGTGTGCTCGGCCAAGTTTGCCAGGCGTGCGTCTTCCAAGGCGCGAGCCTCGGGGGTTTCTCCAACGATAGGAGTGTGCAGTGCATCCACGTTCCAGCGGCGAAGTTCTTCTCTCTGCAGCGACGTGAGAGGCTCGGGAAGATACTCCTCATGGGGACGCGACGGGTCGCCTCCACCCGCGCCTCCGTCGGTGCGGGGAAAACCGGGAGGACTGGGCGGTCCATCGACCATCAGAACCTCCGCCGCCGGATCGCTGCTGTCGCACTCGGATGCGGTCTCTGCGGAGCCAGTCGACAGGTCGAACAGGCCGTAGAGGGATTCATCGAGCTCGATCGCCGCGACTTGAGGGGTGGCCGACTGACGTGCCTGTAACGCCCCGTGACCGATGTGCCAGGTGTCCTCTAGTTATTCGCTGTTGTTGCCTTGTCATTTGCTTGCATGTTGCATCGTGTCATGTCATCATCCGCATTGCATCATCATGTTTTCGAAACTTGCATCCGTCCGGGTTCCCCCAGTTCCCTCTATTGTCCGTTCTGAGCCCAGACACACTTGCACGCGCCCGCGGCATGTCCGAAATAGTATTTTATAAGTGGTCGGAAAATGTTCTCGGATTGGGTTGAAATTTGGCGTGCTGTCTTATTATAGTGTAGGTAGGCCGCCTGCCAAGTTTCATCGCATTTGGAGTTCGTTTGACGCCCCAACGATTAACTATAGCGGCATTATAGCCGGGCACACGTCGCACGTTTTCGGTCTCCAAAAACAGTCGCCGGGCCGTCCTCTCTTCTCTTCTCTCAGCTCGAGACCGTCTACACAGCTCACTACCTACCGCCAGGCCCTACCTAACCTCTCTCGTCAGCCCGCGACCCTCCTCGCGCGCGCGCCCGAAAGCTGTCCCGGACCCGACCCAGGCAGTCGTCACCCTTGTCGCCGGCCTGCTACCTCCTTCCTCCTCGAGTCCCCTCCTGGATCCATGCCGCCCCGGCCTTCAACGCGCCATCGCCGGAGTCCAAGCCGCGCGAAGCCACCGCTCCATCCTCTGCTTCAAGCTCTGAACGAGCGAGCGCACCAGCGAGGTCGGTTGACCGCGTCGCTGCCTCCAGATCCGGGCCCAGTTGCGCGCCCCCTGCCGGCCTCCCCTCTCCACCAACCGGGCCTTGGCCCATGTGAGCAGCGCCCAGCCCCTATCCTGTTTTTGTTGGGCTAGGTGGTTTCAGCCCATGTACATATTCTTTCCCCCTGAACGAATTTTTTTCCAGAGAATGCTGTTTTGCAGATAGGTCCCTAAACTTCATACATATAATAACTTATTAACCGTGCATCTCATGTAAAAACTTAATATATGAAAGTTGCTTAGAATTTCATCTAGTTTCATATTATGCCTTTTTCATCCATGTTTAACATGTTTTAAATGTTGTTTGATTAATTTTTGCTCTATGTCATGTTAAAATGTTTTAATTCATAACTAAATAACCGTAGCTCCAATTTTAATAAACTTTATATGCAAATGGGGTGGAATTTTGCCTAGTTTAACATGGTAGCATCATCTTGCATGTTTAACAACTCTAAAATAATGTTTAGGGCAGAATAGTACCAAACCTAATATGTGCATATGAGGATTTTCCGGAATTGTTGTTCGTTGTCTCCGGCCTCATTTAAGCTTGCCTAGATAGGTAGTTTTCATTTGCTTCACCCTCTTGCCATGTTTAACAACATTTAATATTGTTGGGTACATAAACAAGATCAAACTAAATAAGTCATGTGGGGTTTCGTCAATATGCAACGGAGTTGCATAATGAGCTCAACTTAATTTGTAGGATTGTTTGTGCACTTTGCCACGCCATGCCTCATTAAACCGGACATGCATCATACTTGATTGTGCATCATGCCATGATTATGTGGTGGTTGTTTACTATGTTGTTTGCTACTTTCCGGTGTTTGCTTCTTCGGGTTGGATTCGATAACGTCGCGTTTGTGAGGACCCGTTTGACTACGTCCGTTTGTCTTCTTCATGGACTCGTTCTTCTTCCTTGCGGGATTTCAGGCAAGATGACCATACCCTCGAAATCACTTCTATCTTTGCTTGCTAGTTGCTCGCTCTTTTGCTATGCCTATGCTGCGATACCTACCACTTGCTTATCATGCCTCCTATATTGTTGAACCAAGCCTCTAACCCACCTTGTCCTAGCAAACCGTTGTTTGGCTATGTTACCGCTTTGCTCAGCCCCTCTTATAGCGTTGTTAGTTGCAGGTGAAGATTGAAGTTTGTTCCTTGTTGGAACATGGAGATGTTGTTCCTTGTTGGAACATGTTTACTTGTTGGGATATCACAATATCTCTTATTTAATCAATGCATCTATATACTTGGTAAAGGGTGGAAGGCTCGGCCTTATGCCTGGTGTTTTGTTCCACTCTTGCCGCCCTAGTTTCCGTCATATCGCTGTTATGTTCCCGGATTTTGCGTTCCTTACGCGGTTGGGTAATAATGGGAACCCCTTGACAGTTCGCCTTGAATAAAACTCCTCCAGCAATGCCCAACCTTGGTTTTACCATTTGCACTAACAACCTACCACCTTCCCTTGGGTTCTGCAGACTCAAGGGTCATCTTTATTCTAATCCCCCCGGGCCAGCGCTCCTCTGAGTGTTGGTCTGAACTGAGCTGCCTGCGGGGCCACCTCGGGGAAACTTGAGGGTTGGTTTTACTCGTAGCTAGTCTCATCTGAGTGTGCCCTAAGAAAGAGATATGTGCAGCTCCTATCGGGATTTGTCGGCACATTCGGGCGGTGTTGCTGGATTTGTTTTAACTTGTCGAAGTGTCTTGTAGAACCGGGATACCGAGTCTGATCGGAATGTCTCGGGAGGAGGTCTATTCCTTCGTTGACCGTGAGAGCTTGTCATGGGCTAAGTTGGGACACCGCTGCAGGGTTTTGAACTTTCGAAAGCCGTGCCCGCGGTTATGGGCAGATGGGAATTTGTTAATGTCCAGTTGTAGAAAACCTGAAGTTGACCTTAATTAAAATGAATCAACTGCGTGTGTTACCGTGATGGTCTCTTTCTGGCGGAGTCCGGGAAGTGAACACGGTGTTGGAGTTATGCTTGACGTAGGTTGTTTTAGGATCACTTCTTGATCATACTTTTATCGACCGTGCTTTGCCTTCTCTTCTCGCTCTCATTTGCGTATGTTAGCCACCATATATGCTAGTCGCTTGCTTCAGCTCCATCTCATACCTTTACCTTACCCATAAGCTTAAATAGTCTTGATCGCGAGGGTGTGATATTGCTGAGTCCCCGTGGCTCACATATACTTCCAAAACCAGTTTGCAGGTGCCGATGTTACCGAGCAGGTGACGCAACGAAGCTCGAGGAGGAGCTCGATGAGCATCTTGTCCTTTATGTTGTTTCATTCTAGTTGATCAGTAGTGGAGCCCAGTTGGGGTCGATCGGGGACCTTGTCGCATTTGGGGTTCTTCTTTTATTTTGGCTCCGTAGTCGGGCCTTGATTGTACTTGGATGATGTAATGCTTTATTCATGTAATTGTGTGAAGTGGCGATTGTAAGCCAACTATGTATCTCTTTCCCTTATGTATTACATGGGTTGTGTGAAGATTACCTCACTTGCGACATTGCTTTCAATGCGGTTATGCCTCTAAGTCGTGCTTCAACACGTGGGAGATATAGCCGCATCGAGGGCGTTACAAGTTGGTAATCAGAGACTTCCCCGACCTTAGGAGCCCCATTGCTTGATCGTTATTAGCGGTCGAGTTGTGTCTAGAAAAATGTTTTGAGTCATTCAGGAATTATATATCGGAGAGTTTAGGAATTCTTTTTACTTCCCAGTCTCCTCATCGCTTTGGTAAGGCATCCTGACGTAGAGTTTTGACTCTTCTCTTCTCAAATTTCACTAAAAAAAATTTAGGATCACGCGGGTATCTTGGAATCGTTCCGATGGTTTTGTGACGAGAACATTGTCTTGGTGCCTCCTGTCAGGGGTTTTGTGGCAGTGTCCCGGGGAGTTGAGCTCCGAGGTGTTGTCGTCACAATTTTATCGTTGCTGTTCTGGAATACCTGAGTTTAGTACGCCGACATCGAAAATCTCCTTTATGCAGTTCGTTGGTGAGATAACCTCGACGCCACCCAGTACTGGGGCGGGAGTTCGGGAGTATTGCCATAACTTGTATAACGGATGCTTTTCGAAGGTTGAGGTAGATGATTTCTGAAGGTTTCTTGGTTATGTGTTGAAGGATGGATATAGCTGGATGTAGGATTTGTTAGTTTGGGTGAGATATTATGCTTCCCCTGTATCCCCAACACCTGATTGCATAACCGGAAAATTTCAGGAGTTTCATAGGTGGGAATTCAAGTAGATCTTAGGATATCTTTCCGACAGATGTATGATATGAAATTGGGGTTCGACGTCTATTGGTCCGCCTATTCACGGTCGGTTTTACAGTGGTCTCGTTGTGTCTTAAAGAGTCCTTGGCTATGCCGACTCGGGGACGCTTCGTATGTCATGTGCACTGCCTTGTACATGATGGTGCTGTACGATCGAGCCCGTGTAGGCCCCACCACGAAAACTTCGGATGAAAGCTCTATCATATGTTTGTTCCGGCTTATTTTGCAAGCCAATCCTTTGTTTTGTTTTTGAGTTGTGGTATTCGAGTTGCTTCGAAGTCAAATGTTGATTCCATACCTTTCCTAAGTGGTGTTCTCATACTCCGATGCGAATACTAATCCTTCATGATAATCGAGATTGTCATGTTTTGACTGGTGTGCTTCTCTTCAAGTGGATCCGATCATTTTAACATCGCAAGATCACCTCTCGGTTTTCTCAACGGTGTTTGTTTCATCCGTCTCCAAGTTGCCTTTGTTTTTTTTCCTGCCCACCCTCCCTTTCTCTTCAAGGACCCAGATTTCTTAATCAAGTATCCTTTTATTCTTGTGAAGTCTCTCCAGTCCTTTTCCGTCAATGTTCTTATCCGGTGATTCTCATGAAGATTCTAACGGAGCCTCAAGTTCATCATTCTTCGTTCTTTTTCTTCTTCGGTGGTTTCAAGTCAAGCTTTGTTGATCATACCCTTTCCTCATGTCAATGCTTTCTCATGCTGGTGCAATTCTTAATCGTTCACCTCTCGCTATTCTATTGTTCCGGAGTGCTGAAGATATCTCGAAGATTCGTGTTTCCACTTTGCTTTCGTTCAAACTTTTTCGAGAATGTTATCTCATTCAAGTCATTTAACTCAACCGGCGCAATCTATCTTTTAAATCATTCAATGGTGTTTCTTTTTCAGTGGGCCCTAATCCACAGGTTTTTTTACCAGGATCTTACCTGACTCTTCTATTTTCCCGGAGCTACCATCAAATTCTTTTTGAAATTTGACGTAAGAATGCATTGTCATCAGTCAAATGTCTTTCTCCAAGATCTTTCATTTCTTTTCATCGTTGGTTCAACCTTTAAAAATCGTCATTCCGGTGCCTCAATAATTCTTGGTGGTGTTTCTCGTTGTCATTCTCATCTTTTGAAGACCGAAGAAGAGTTTCTCTTTAATCTTGCTCCATTCTCTTCAAGATTCATGGTGCTAGCTTGTTGCCATCCTCTCATAATTATTTTCGATTGTGAGAATCTTTTTTCACCCATCAGGATATATTCAAGGGTATTTTCAGTTCGATTATCCGGAGCCCATCATTTCAGAAGACTTGTTCATTCTCAGCTTTCAGCTCTCGTTCCCAAAATCTCACCGGTGCATCATTCAATATTCTCTAATCAGTTCGTGATCCCTTCGTTCACTTGTATCTAAATTCTCTCAAGTATCCTCGTTCATTTCATAATTCTTCCCGGTGTTCCTCTATCTTTCCTTTGGTCATTATAATTCTAACGGTGGTTCGTTCAAGAGTTCTCTTATTTATCAATTTATTCGATGTTCCAATCCTACCGATGGTTCGTCGAAGACCTTCCCAAGTTTATGTTATATCTCTCTTAATCTTTTCTACGAGAATAAGTAATATGTCAAATCCGTTGATTGTCATCAATTTAATTGGTGAAGGATAAGTATAATGTAATTCTTATTCTTGTTTCATCCAAGTGATTAATTCCTTATTCCGGAGCCTCATCAAAATTCTTGGTTTCAATTGTTTCATCTTTTCTTTTCCGGAGTTCCAAGCTCTCTCAATTTATTTCATCGCGAAGATCCATCTAATCATTGCAAGGATTCACCTTGTGTTTTCAACTTCTCTTTCTTCTCGTTATCCTTTCGTTACCGGAGTTCTTCATGGAGGTTCTACATGATGGTTCATCGAGGATTTAATTCCTTCTCCAACTTTTTCATCGAGATTCTTTTCTAAGGTGCTCAAGCATTCCCCATCTTGCAATCCGGAGTGCAGTTCTTCCTATCTAATCTTTTGAGGTGGTGTTATGTCATTCTTGTCAATTTGAGTTCATGTTTCATGATTCACATGTTGTCAAGGATGAGATATTTTAAACCCATCATTTTCTTCATTGGAGTTACCTTGGGTTATATTTTCACCTAAAGCTTTCCCTAAGGATTGTTGCTATTTATGGTGCTTATAAATGATCCAAGTTCTTCATTTATCCTCCAGATGAAATAAGTTTCTCGTCTCCTTGTTCTTACCAATCAAATTCTTTTTCCCGTGAGTGGCAGGTTTTCATCTCTTAATTTGAGATGTACTCCACAAGACCATATCAAGCTTATCCTTTCATTGTTGGTTTTCCAACAACTCCGCTCGACCCGTTTCCTAGGGATGCCTTCTCAAACTCTTTTGTGGCAGAAGATGGCATTTTCTTCTCCATTCTTTTATTTCAATTATCTATCTTCTATTCTTTTGTTCCGGAGCCATTGCGATGTTGCTCTTTTCTCTCATCATCTTGGATCATGCTCTTTTCGTGGTTATCCATCTAACCGGGGTGTTGTGTCATCTCTTCTAGTTCTTTTCGCCTTATCAAAGCCTTGCATCTCTTTCAACCGGAGTGCTGTCTGAGATATTTCTTACTCGTTCCATTCATTTAATAGTTTCGGAGGCAGTGTTTTGTAATGTCATCAAGTATCTTCTCATCTTATCAAGTTCTTATTCAATTTCCTTTCTTTTCAATCGGAGTGCTGCCCAAAGTTGCTCTTCCTTGTTTCTCTTTTCTGACGGGGACTGTTAACTTCATTCATCTCCATCGTATTCTTTTCTCAAATTGGCTTAACCTTTTCAAGGTTCTTTGGTTTCACTCGTTTGTCAAAGAAGCAACTTAGGTTTACCTCTTCTCTTTCTCTTCCGTTTTCCCTCCGGTGCCATTCTAGATCTCAGGACGAGATCCTCTCGTAGTGGTGGAGTGTTGTAACGCCCCGTGACCGATGTGCCAGGTGTCCTCCAGTTATTCGCTATTGTTGCCTTGTCATTTGCTTGCATGTTGCATCATGTCATGTCATCATCCGCATTGCATCATCATGTTTTCGAAACTTGCATCCGTCCGGGTTCCCCCATTTCCCTCTATTGTCCGTTCTGAGCCCAGACACACTTGCACGCGCCCGCGGCATGTCCGAAATAGTATTTTATAAGTGGCCGGAAAATGTTCTCGGATTGGGTTGAAATTTGGCGTGCGGTCTTATTATAGTGTAGGTAGGCCGCCTGCCAAGTTTCATCGCATTCGGAGTTCGTTTGACGCCCCAACGATTAACTATAGCGGCATTATAGCCGGGCACACGTCGGGCGTTTTCGGTCTCCGAAAACAGTCGCCGGGCCGCCCTCTCTTCTCTTCTCTCAGCTCGAGACCGTCTACACAGCTCACTACCTACCGCCAGGCCCTACCTAACCTCTCTCGTCAGCCCGCGACCCTCCTCGCGCGCGCGCCCGAAAGCTGTCCCGGACCCGACCCGGGCAGTCGTCACTGTTGGATCCGGATCATCCCCAAACGTCTACAAAACGTCACCGTTTTATTTGGGCTTCCTAGCTGTTTTATTCGCGATCGTTCGATTGCGATCGTAGGGACGTGATAGCCCCTACCCAATTCCTAGTTGCTATTTATAGCAGATGAAACCCTACCTAAACTAGCCAAACCCTAACTTCTAGGCACTTGTCCCTGCCGCCGCCGCCGCACTTTTCCCCAAATCCCCATCGGGATCTCTCCCACAGCCAACCAGCTTCATCTCCTCCCCATCCATTCATCCAGTCGATCCCCCTCCTCGTTTTGCAAACCAGGCCAACCACCGAGCACCTCCTGGATCACCACACCGCCTCCACCAGCACTTCTCTCGATCCCCAGCCACCTCTCTGCTCCGAATTCCCCAGGCCTATCCCCGCTCGCCTCCTTCTCCCTCTCGGCTACACAGGAGCAGAAGCAAGCTATGGATGCCTCCCCAAGCTCCAGTTCAACTCGCCGCCGTCGGGAACCGGTTTCCCGCGGCCGGATCCGTCAAGTCCGCGCCCTGATGCTGCTCTGCTTCTTCTCGAGCAGAGGACCGCGCCCCTGTCAAGCCCGCCTCCTGACGCCAAGCGCCTCCGCAAGCCGCTGCCGACGTGGTCCCAAGCCGCCCTCGACTCCTCTGTGCCCTCGTCGCCGACCTCCCCTGCCGCCTGGACAAGTCCGGCCTCCCGCAGCACCTTTCGCCCCTGACCGCGGCCGCGCCGCCGATCGCCAGCGAACCAGCAGGGAGCCGCCGTCGCCGTTTGCCTTGTCGCCGGCCTGTTACCTCCTTCCTCCTCGAGTCCCCTGCCCGGATCCATGCCGCCCCGGCCTTCAACGCGCCATCGCCGGAGTCCAAGCCGCGCGAAGCCACCGCTCCATCCTCTGCTTTGAGCTCTGAACGAGCGAGCGCACCAGCGAGGTCGGTTGACCGCGTCGCTGCCTCCAGATCCGGGCCCAGTTGCGCGCCCCCTGCCGGCCTCCCCTCTCCACCAACCGGGCCTTGGCCCATGTGAGCAGCGCCCAGCCCCTATCCTGTTTTTGTTGGGCTAGGTGGTTTCAGCCCATGTACATATTCTTTCCCCCTGAACGAATTTTTTTCCAGAGAATGCTGTTTTGCAGATAGGTCCCTAAACTTCATACATATAATAACTTATTAACCGTGCATCTCATGTAAAAACTTAATATATGAAAGTTGCTTAGAATTTCATCTAGTTTCATATTATGCCTTTTTCATCCATGTTTAACATGTTTTAAATGTTGTTTGATTAATTTTTGCTCTATGTCATGTTAAAATGTTTTAATTCATAACTAAATAACCGTAGCTCCAATTTTAATAAACTTTATATGCAAATGGGGTGGAATTTTGCCTAGTTTAACATGGTGGCATCATCTTGCATGTTTAACAACTCTAAAATAATGTTTAGGGCAGAATAGTACCAAACCTAATATATGCATATGAGGATTTTCCGGAATTGTTGTTCGTTGTCTCCGGCCTCATTTAAGCTTGCCTAGATAGGTAGTTTTCATTTGCTTCACCATCTTGCCATGTTTAACAACATTTAATATTGTTGGGTACATAAACAAGATCAAACTAAATAAGTCATGTGGGGTTTCGTCAATATGCAACGGAGTTGCATAATGAGCTCCACTTAATTTGTAGGATTGTTTGTGCACTTTGCCACGCCATGCCTCATTAAACCGGACATGCATCATACTTGATTGTGCATCATGCCATGATTATGTGGTGGTTGTTTACTATGTTGTTTGCTTCTTTCCGGTGTTTGCTTCTTCGGGTTGGATTCGATAACGTCGCGTTTGTGAGGACCCGTTTGACTACGTCCGTTTGTCTTCTTCATGGACTCGTTCTTCTTCCTTGCGGGATTTCAGGCAAGATGACCATACCCTCGAAATCACTTCTATCTTTGCTTGCTAGTTGCTCGCTCTTTTGCTATGCCTATGCTGCGATACCTACCACTTGCTTATCATGCCTCCTATATTGTTGAACCAAGCCTCTAACCCACCTTGTCCTAGCAAACCGTTGTTTGGCTATGTTACCGCTTTGCTCAGCCCCTCTTATAGCGTTGTTAGTTGCAGGTGAAGATTGAAGTTTGTTCCTTGTTGCAACATGGAGATGTTGTTCCTTGTTGGAACATGTTTACTTGTTGGGATATCACAATATCTCTTATTTAATTAATGCATCTATATACTTGGTAAAGGGTGGAAGGCTCGGCCTTATGCCTGGTGTTTTGTTCCACTCTTTCCGCCCTAGTTTCCGTCATATCGGTGTTATGTTCCCGGATTTTGCGTTCCTTACGCGGTTGGGTAATAATGGGAACCCCTTGACAGTTCGCCTTGAATAAAACTCCTCCAGCAATGCCCAACCTTGGTTTTACCATTTGCACTAACAACCTACCACCTTCCCTTGGGTTCTGCAGACTCAAGGGTCATCTTTATTCTAACCCCCCGGGCCAGCGCTCCTCTGAGTGTTGGTCCGAACTGAGCTGCCTGCGGGGCCACCTCGGGGAAACTTGAGGGTTGGTTTTACTCGTAGCTAGTCTCATCTGAGTGTGCCCTGAGAAAGAGATATGTGCAGCTCCTATCGGGATTTGTCGGCACATTCGGGCGGTGTTGCTGGATTTGTTTTAACCTGTCGAAGTGTCTTGTAGAAGCGGGATACCGAGTCTGATCGGAATGTCTCGGGAGGAGGTCTATTCCTTCATTGACCATGAGAGCTTGTCATGGGCTAAGTTGGGACACCCCTGCAGGGTTTTGAACTTTCGAAAGCCGTGCCCGCGGTTATGGGCAGATGGGAATTTGTTAATGTCCGGTTGTAGAAAACCTGAAGTTGACCTTAATTAAAATGAATCAACCGCGTGTGTTACCGTGATGGTCTCTTTCTGGCGGAGTCCGGGAAGTGAACACGGTATTGGAGTTATGCTTGACGTAGGTTGTTTTAGGATCACTTCTTGATCATACTTTTATCGACCGTACTTTGCCTTCTCTTCTCGCTCTCATTTGCGTATGTTAGCCACCATATATGCTAGTCGCTTGCTGCAGCTCCATCTCATACCTTTACCTTACCCATAAGCTTAAATAGTCTTGATCGCGAGGGTGCGAGATTGCTGAGTCCCCGTGGCTCACAGATACTTCCAAAACCAGTTTGCAGGTGCCGATGTTACCGAGCAGGTGACGCAACCAAGCTCGAGGAGGAGCTCGATGAAGATCTTGTCCTTTATGTTGTTTCATTCTAGTTGATCAGTAGTGGAGCCCAGTTGGGGTCGATTGGGGACCTTGTCGCATTTGGGGTTCTTCTTTTATTTTGGCTCCGTAGTCGGGCCCTGATTGTACTTGGATGATGTAATGCTTTATTCATGTAATTGTGTGAAGTGACGATTGTAAGCCAACTATGTATCTCTTTCCCTTATGTATTACATGAGTTGTGTGAAGATTACCTCACTTGCGACATTGCTTTCAATGCGGTTATGCCTCTAAGTCGTGCTTCGACACGTGGGAGATATAGCCGCATCGAGGGCGTTACCGTGCCACCGCGTGTCTCACCCACCGCTGAAGTCTCGACCGACCGGAGCGGTTGCGCCGGCGGGAGACGGGGAGGGAGGACAACACAGGAGCCGACCGGTAGGGGGTCGACGGTTGCCGCAGGAGAACGCCGCGGACGCACGCGCTAAAGTGCGTTGCCCCGCGAACAGGGAGTGCGTCCACGTCGAGCGGAGCCTCCTGGAGCCAAGCAGAGTCGTCGACGATGAACGTGAGCGCACCGAGACGGATCTCGCGGCCCTCCACCAAAACTCCGCCGAAAACCATGATGATTCGGGTCGGAAAAGGTCGCAACTCCTCCAACAAACGCTAAAACACCTGCCCCACGGTGGGCGCCAACTGTCGTGGTTCCAAGTCTGACAGTAGTGTAGGGGGGTAAGTATGGAGAGGCAAGATCTTAGCTGTGGAGAAGTTGTAAGAACGCAAGGTTTACGAGTTCAGGCCCTTCTCGGAGGAAGTAATAGCCCTACGTCTCGGAGCCCGGAGGCAGTCGACTGGATTATGAGAGTATGAATTACAGGGGTGCAAACCCCTTAGACTGAGGAGGGGGGTGGCTTATATAGAGTCCGCCAGACCCCTCCGGCCCTCAGCTATGCAGGGTTTTAAGTACATTAAGGTCGGGCGTTACTGGTAACGCCCCTAATAAAGTGCTATGATAACCATAAAAGCTACTTAATGACCGACCGTTAGCGTGCGGAGTGACTTTAGGTCTCCTGGCCGTCGGGTGGTTGGATCTTGGTCGAGTGGTTGCTTCTTGGTCGAGTGTCTTCGAGTCTGTTGAGTGAAACACCGCCAAGTCGATTGAAATGTGATTTCTTCTGGAGATGTCCTTGGGTAGGTCAGTTTGGACAGGTCCATGACCCTACCCTAGGTACATAGCTTCATCAGCCCCTCGCAAGTTGTGATGCGTCGCTATGGTTAGATTTTCCTCATGTAAGGAACAACTGTTTGAATATATATTGTATACAGTAATAACGATTAGGGCATGCATTGGATATCCATTATCAGCTAATTACAGTAAAACTTGCTTTTGCCGTCATGCAAATAACTACTGGATTTTTTTGTGAGCAATTGTGTGGCTCGAAATGACAGCACTATGCGTTCATATTTAGAATCGGATTCATTTTATTTGTTCTTGATTGAAAATATTACCGCCTTCAAATAAAATCCGCCAGGGAGTTTATATGTCTCGGTTTAAGTAACGGGCATCAGGGCCGGTCCTGATATTTCACGGCCCAGGGCGAAATTACAACCCGGGGCCCCTACTATAAAGATCAAAATAATAATCTCATTTCTTTTTAGATTCATTCTTTTACCTAACTTATTATTGTCTATTGTTCCAAAATAAAACAAAAACTGTAAATAGTGTATTCCTTTACTTAATTAAAAAAATCGAATACCTGATAGTGGGCAAACATCAAGATGAAAGGTTTAAAGTTTAAAAGCTTCATTTGCAACAATAAAATATCATTTACCTACCCGACGGCTACGGGAGTCTGAGTGGATTTATTATATAACCATGTTTGATTGAAGTTATGTGTGTATAGCTGAGACCTTCTTTCAATTTTTAAGTTAAATTTGCAGTCATGATGATTTGGAGAGAGAATGCATAGAACGACAATCGAACACATAGTAGGCAACTTTTCAATAGATAAGGCGATTGGTGTTGTGTCGAAAAGTCCAGATTGAAGTAAGAAATAGAGCAACAGGCACACGAAATTAAAATTTTGTACTGCATCATATGCGAGACCTTCCAAGATCTGACTGCTGCTGCACCATATGAACATGCCAACTAGAAAGAGGAGGTTAGGGATGACCTTATAAGTGGGGTGGCTTCGTCTTTCACATGAGAGGCATCTCACGAACGGGGGATAACACAACAGGACCGGGGACGTGGACCAGCCAGCCGCATGGCGGAGAGCGATATACATCGGTGTCGCGACTCGTGATCGGGGTCCTCGGGGGAATAGGATCGTCGCGAAGCGGCGAACTCGCGATGGGAAGAAGGAAAACATGGATTTCTCTGTGCGTCTAGGTCGATGCCTCCTTATGGTCTGGGCCATGGGCTCCTTGCGAACCCTGGAAGGGGCCCTAGATTTCGGGGGCCCTGGGCGGCCGCCCCCTGCCACCCCCTCAGGGCCGGCCCTGGCGGGCATGGAATAGGTTTGCTTAGAGCATCTCTAGCTGATCCCTAAAAAATAGAGAAGTAATTATTTGCATGACAGTAAAAGCGGATCTCTAAGTTTACGAGATCGGCTAGAACCGATATTTGCTCACAAAGACCTAGTGGATATAGCCGATCCTCTAAAAATTGTGGAGCTTGAGAGGAGTAAACCCCTAAGTATTCGTACGTTCTAGCCGTTCCCCTAAAAATTGTGGAGCTTGACAGGAGTAAACCCGTAAGTTTTGGTAGGTTCTAGTCGATCCCCTAGAAATAGCGGAGTAAAATTTTGTTTTTGCCAAAGTATTCCAATTCCAATTTACTTAATGCATTGCAACTACATATTAGCACCCATATGAAAACCAAACATAATAAATAAGTTTCACACAATTCATGAATATTGCAAATTCATAGTTTACAAACCAAATTATTCAAATCATGCCAAGAACAATTTCAAAGATATCATCTTCTTCTTCCTCTTCTGAAGATGATGAGTCGAAGATCATCTCTCGCAAGCTCTTTATCTTCCATTCAAACGACTCGTTTCAATTCATTTGTACAAAACAAAACGAGACAAGAACAGAAAAAAAAACCTAGGCAAACCATCGAACACTTGGTAGGCGATGATGGTGTATCGGCCGGTCGGCGAGGTTGAGGTCGAACTAGCGGGTGACGACGCGTGGGAATGGCCTGCAAGGGTGCGTACGCACGGTCAGATGCGGCAGCCGCCAACAAGAAAGAAGATCTGAGGCGATATCCGACGAATCGATCGAGTTGGTAGCAGCAGCGATTCACCTCGATTCCGGCGACGACATCAATCGGCGAAAGGCTCAGACTCAGGCAAAAGGGCAGCGAGTGCCTAGGGAGGTGACGAGGTAGCGGCGACGGCGGTGGATAGTCATCGGGCGGTGCGTCTGCGACGAAGCAATGGGTGGGGAGGTGGTAAAATGCCCGCAAAGTTTACTCTATGCAGGAACACATCGACCATGTCCAGTAGGTCGCCTCCTCCACTGCCCTTCTTAACGGATTTGCATGCAATCTCTCGGAGTAGCGGCCCAGGCGGAAATCAACAAAAACATGCTGTTATATACATGTTTGTTGCTGATTTTTGATACTCGCATGGATGTTTGTTGATGATTGTTGTTGTATACATGTTCGTGATCTATTAAGAAAAGAAAACAGTGCCAATTGCTTTATTTTGCAATGTAATTTTCTATAATATTCAAGTACTATGTAACAAATTCCTCCAAAAAAATTGCACCTATGGAATTTAAAATTCCACCGATTAATGGTCAACCAATTCGTCCAGCTAATGGACCGATTCACCGATTAATCGCTACTCCCAAACCGAGCGTGCAGCTACCAGTTGTCGATTTCCTCAACATTGGGGAGTGCCAGTGGGGTGAGATCCACCCCGGGGATGGTCAAATTCAGTGACCTGCCCGCCAGATCCTTGGCGACAACATCGGAGCAAGCGCGGGGCGGCGACTGGAAACAATGGTTGGAGAGGAGAGGGAGAGGATGGAGAGGAAGATGTCAGCAGTGGAGAAGTTCCGCTGGCGCCGTCGGACGTTCGCTGGCGATGGCGGCGAGGAGTGAGGGGCGGAGGTATACTCGACTGCTAGGGTTTATGGTCCCTGCTGTCGCTATTTTTGTTTGCTAGGCTTAACTATTCAATTTGTCATATTGGCAAGTGAATTGTAGTTTTTAATACCTGGATGGTTGAATGTATCAAGTTGGAAATGTGGTAGCTCACACTCCAACACAAAATCTTTCTTCATTAGAAAAAGCTGCAGGATAGAACTTTAGCACAAGCATGCTTGTCTTTGACTTGTGAACTGCTGGACGATTTTGTTGTCACCGCAATGAGATTTCATGTTAATGCCATAAATAGGATGGGACGATCCAGGTCTTTGATTTAAGTGAGATTAGACGGCAGACCAATCGAGGGGCCCTCGATCGGCCGGCGTGTAGCTCTGCAATACTAAAAGAGTACGTGAAACTACCTGCTGATGCGTACATGTTGATAATGGACGCAGCTCCACTGCACCTTGCCATTGGTTCATTGACATGCGGGTCACTGGTCTCCACTCCAGTTATATATACGTCCCATCCTCCTGTCAAGCTCCACCACCTCTCCGGCTCACTAGCTCCGAACACACAACTACCTCGCTATACCACAACCCGCTCTCGACGAGTGATGGACACCGCCGGCGCCTGGCCGCATTTTGAAGGGCAAGAGTACAGGACGGTGTGGCCGGAGGAGGAGTACCGGACGGTGTGGTCGGAGCCGCCGAAGCGGCGGGCGGGGCGGAACAAGTTGCAGGAGACGCGCCACCCGGTGTACCGCGGCGTGCGCCGCCGTGGCCGGGAAGGGCAGTGGGTGTGGGTGTGCGAGCTGCGCGTGCCGGCCGCCGGAAGCCGGGTTTACTCCAGGATCTGGCTCGGCACCTTCGCCGACCCCGAGATGGCGGCGCGCGCGCACGACTCGGCCGCGCTCGCGCTCTCCGGCCGCGATGCGTGCCTCAACTTCGCCGACTCCGCCTGGCGGATGATGCCCGTCCACGCGGCCGGGTCGTTCAAGTTGGCTGCCGCTCAGGAGATCAAGGATGCCGTCGCCGTCGCCCTCAAGGCGTTCCAGGAGCAGCAGCGCCCTGCCGACGCGTCAAAGGCGCCATCCTCCACGGACTCGACGTCCGAGGAGAGCGCGCCGTCCATCACCTCCAGCGACTTGTCTGGGCTGGACGACGAGCACTGGATCGGCGGCATGGACGCCGGGTCGTACTACGCAAACTTGGCGCAGGGCATGCTCATGGAGCCGCCGGCCGCCGGAGCGTGGCGGGAGGACCGCGAACAGGACGACGGCGTCGACACGTCGCTGTGGAGCTACTAGTTGGACGGATTTGGATGTGTAAAGTTGTAGAGGGCGAGCAGCACTGTGTTTTTACCAGATGTGGGAAGAAGAGAGAGTAAGCGTCGGGGGAAAGGTTTCCCTCAAATGTGAAAGCTCTCGGTTTCTATAATCAGTGCACCCATACACCTGAGCTTCTTTGTTTATTCAATAAATACTGTACATGAAGACACGAGCAGTAGCACTAGACTAGATCAATCATTCGCTCCATAGACATGGACCAATGGCATTAATGGACGACACAGCTCGATGTAGTAGTACTGTTTTTGGACGGCCCCGCAATATACTCCTTCAACGCGAGGTACTGTTCGTTCATGTGTGATGGCCAGAATTGGCAGGCACCCAGGAATATCTCAAGTAGCCGGTAACTTCCGCTGGGACCAGGTGTTCATTTCTACTTCCTCCGACTTGATACATTTGTTTGACCGTCATGTAATTCCGGACGATTGAAGTTTTTATCTATTTTGACGGAAAAGACATAACCTATGTCTATTTTGTTAAGCTGAAGAAAACCGAGAAAATGAGGAAAAGAAAGACATGACAAAACCACTTTATATGACATTGACAGCCACTAATCGCTCATAGACGATGTCTTCCTTTGCCATGAAAGCAACGTCCAAAATGATGTAACCAGCTCACCCCCTTGAACCCTGCAGCTGATCTTTGTATGACTGGGCCAGGATTTTTTTTTTGTTTCTTGATTACTGTATTTGTCTAACTGTTTCTTGGTTATTGTACTGGTTCAAAGTTCTGAAGATACTCTAGTAGTCACATGTATGGGTACACTGATCATACCCAAGTAGTGAGTCAGATTTAGTTTGTTCATTTTTCACATTTTTAAGGAATGAAACTGTGGAGATACTCTTTGCAAATTCTCTCTAAATACACACAATTCTATGTCTATGCACTTATCCAGATTATATTTTGTACCCTTTTAACATTCTGCAACATCATATGGTGAGCAAATAGTTTTTGTTTTATGCAACATGTGTGCATCTCTGACCATGCAACTTTTCTCTTGTTATGGGTGTGCTCATGGGGGTGTACAACACTGTTGTTTGATGTCACGTGTGGTACTGCTTGTGTTAGTTCGATTTTGACATCTCTTGAAGAACCAGGACCGTTTGATGTTTGTGCGTTAGTGTGGATTTTTGGTGAGACGTGATGCACATTGTGGGGTGATGCTTAATGTGTCCCTCTGACTAAAAATTCAGCGTGACTTCATTTTGTTTGGCGTGGATCGGTGGCTTACTCTATTTTTCCAGCTTTTATAAAATAAATTCAATTTTGGTTTTTTGTGTCTGCCTTTCTAGGATCGTAGCAGAAATATCCCAAAGGTTAATTAACCTTGTCTCTGGATCTTTGCTAGTTGATTGCTAATCATACCAAGTGCTACTCTACTAACTTATTCTTTCCAAAACTTATGAACTATGTCAATTTATCTATCCATTCATGGTTTACCTTATTTGCAGGAAAACAACGAAGTGGCTTGGTATATGCATAAAGTGGTCAAGTTATGAGATTGCAATCAATATAGTCTACTCAAAGGTACCTTAAGTTACATGCACATTACTTACTTTATGATTAAAATCTTGTATATATTTGTATATCTGCATACGCAAATACTTGAAGCTTGTATCTTGGTGTAGAGGTGGCAGATTGATAGAAGCTAGCAACATACACTGCTAAATTTATTCCCTTGATTTTGAGTGCACCAGCCCATCTGATAGCACATTGTTTGGGTGTAAGTACTTATTTTTACTTTCAATTTGCAAGTTCCCTAGTTCCATATCTGCATACCAGTTCCCTATTTACAAGTCTAGAGAGCAAACTATTTTGTTGTTTATGTAGATGGCAGCCATGGTTTCTTCCAACTGTGTTATCTGCTTTGCGTGTGGAGTAACACTTTCATGTTGTGTCAACAGGACATGGCATGCATTAGTATATGCAATCAAGCAATAATAAGATAGACACGACACTTGTTTATTTATTTAACATGGTCCCTCTCATTGCTTCTTCTAGCTACCAACCACTTGTACAATGCACTATCCAAAACTAAAAGCATGTATACTTATCGAGTGAGTTGTAACGCCCCGAGACCGATGTGCCAGGTGTCTTCCAGTTATTCGTTGTTGTTGCCTTGTCTTTGCTTGCGTGTCATGCATTGCATATCATGTCAGCATGTGCATTTCATTTACATACGTGTTCGTCTCATGCATCCGAGCATTTTTCCCGTTGTCTGCTTTGCAATCCGGCGCTCCTATGTCACCCGGTGTCCCTTTCTACCTCTTTTCGTGTGCGGGTGTTAACCGTTCTCGGATTGGACCGAGACTTGTCATGTTGCCTTGGTTTACTACCGATAGACCGCCTGTCAAGTTTCGTGCCATTTGGACTTCGTTTGATACTCCAACGGTTAACCGAGGAACCGAAAAGGCCTCGTGTGTGTTGCAGCCCAACACCCCTCCAAAGTGACCCAAAACCCACCTAAACCTCCTCCACCACCTAGGCCGTTCGATCACGATCGCGTGGCCGCAAACCGCACCTCATTTGGAGCTTCCTATCTCCCTCTAGCTCTATAAATAGGTCCCTCCTCGAAATCCCGGGCCTCCTCCCCCTAACCCTAGCCATTTTCCCCGCAGCGCGCCGGACACCGCCCCGCGCCACCGAGGGCTCGCCACGTGTTGCGCCGGGAGCTCCCCCCCACCGGCCCGCTCGGCCCGAGCCGGGCCCTCCTTGCCGCGCCGCCGCGCCGCGCCCCGCGCCCGACGCCGCCGCCTGCCTCCCTCGCGCGCCGCCCGAGCACGCCGGCTCCGCGGCCCCTCCTTCGCCGGCCGCCGTCGAGCTGCACGTCGCCTTGCCGCTGACGCCGTTCCTCCGCCGCCCTGCCGCACCTCCCCGCTAGGAGCTCCGGCGAGCTCCTCCCCCGTTCCGGCCCAGATCCGGCGCCCCCCACCTCTTCTCCGGCCGCTGTCGACTCCTCCTCCGGCCTCCCTCGTCAACTCCGGCGCCCCCTCGACGAGCAACTCCGGACGGCCATCCTCGAGAATCGTGCACTGCTACAGTACCCGGCGAGATCCGATCTGGATCTAGAACCACCTCGGTTGACTTTTTCACCTGAAACCCCTTTTTATTTTGCATACTTTGACATGCCATAACTTCATCATCGTGGCTTCGATTCATGCGTGTAGCATATCAAAATGTTCGTCTCGAAGAGTACTCCATTTCATCTCATTGCATCATTTTCATTTGAGCTCATCTTGATGCCCAAAATGCTGTTGGAAGAGGGCTATGTGATGCTAGTTTCAGATCTGTTTCAGCAAATGCACTTTTGTCATTTTTGCCATGATTAATGTGTGCATGCTATGACCTTGAGCCCTACATGTGTTTTGAAGCATGCCATGTTATCTTTACAGGGGTGTATGCCATGTATTTTTGTGATCTTTGTGGGACTAGCACAAGCATGCAAAGTAGCTTACTCAATGTTGCTGATTTCAGGGACTTAGAAATATTCTAAGTCTTTGCCCTGTCCTTATTTTTATGCCATGTGTTCATGTTGTTTCCTAGTGATCCGTGTCTCGTTTGAGCATGATCAGTAAGGATGTTTTGCAGATATTGTGGTGCTCTATCCATCCATGTCTTTGTTTGCAATTATGAAGCAACCTAGTTTGAGTCAATCGAGCTCTACTTTTGCTATAAAATGTTCCTGGCAGATTGTTAACATGTTTAGCAATTTTGCCAAGCTTGTTGTTGTCGATCCGTACATGCTATGTTGTTGTTCTTGCCATGTCTAGCTTCTATGCCATGCCTACTTTCTGGGTGTATGCTTAGTTTGTCATGCCATGCTTTGTAGTGAGTGCATCGAGCTCGTAAACATGCCTACTTGATGTCTGTTTTGCATGTTCCAGTTTTTCACAAAGTCTGAATCTGTTAACGATAATTGCTATGTTCACGTGGTTGCAATTGTATTTTCTGATCCCTTTTGTCTCATGATCAGTAAGGGACTTTTATTGTATGCTTTGAGTAGCTTCATGCCATGTCTTGCTTTGCCATGATATGTTCCTGTAGCATGTAGTTATCGTGCTCTAAACTTTGCTTCCTGATGTTAAATTCCCGACATGCTGTTGATTTCACTAAGTCTGTAATCTGTTATCATTTGCACTTTTGCCATGCTTGTTTGAACCTGCTATTGATTGAATTAGCCGTAGCTCAGTGTTCATCTTTTGTCAAGCATCTTGAGTGGATCTCTGCCATGTATTTTGTTGTTATATTTGAGTGCAGTTGCTTATTTATTTTGATGCATTTAGATGGCTACGTGTTGTTAATCGCAGACCGGTGCCATATTTGTTTTGCTTGCCATTTCCAAACCGTGCATCCGATTTCGACGATCTTTATATCGATTTCGACCGAAATCAACTCACCTTTCCAGTGGCACTCTTGGTTTTCCAAGTTGAGGCCAGGTTCAATCATTCCTTTCCAAATCATGCATATGCATCACATACCGCATCCCGCACATCGTACCATGTTTTGCATCATGTTGCTTGAGCATTGCACGTGGTTGATTGTGTCTCCCTTTGCTTGTTGTTCTTGATTGGTTAGAGCCGGGAGACGAGTACGTGATCGAGGAGCCCGTTGAGTACGTTTACGAGGATCAAGCTTTTTCGTCTTCTCGGAGAACTTTCAGGCAAGATGACCATACCGTCAAAATCACTTCTATCTTTGCTTGCTAGATGCTCGCTCTTTTGCTATGCCTATGCTGCGATTCCTACAACGTGCTTATCCCGCCTCTCATATTGTTAAGCCAAGCCTCTAACCCACCTTGTCCTAGCAAATCATTGTTTGGCTATGTTATCGCTTTGCTCAGCCCCTCTTATAGCGTTGTTAGTTGCAGGTGAAGATTGGAGCTTGTTCCATGTTTGGAACATGGATATTTTGTTGGGTTATCACAATATCTCTTATTTACCTTAATGCATCTATATACTTGGTAAAGGATGGAAGGCTCGGCCTCATGCCTGGTGTTTTGTTCCACTCTTGCCGCCCTAGTTTCCGTCATATCGGTATTATGTTCCCGGATTTTGTGTTCCTTACACGGTTGGGTTATAATGGGAACCCCTTGATAGTCGCTTTGAATAAAACTCCTCCAGTAAGGCCCAACCTTGGTTTTACTATTTGCCTCACCACCACCTACTTTTCCCTTGGGAGTCGCGCTCCCGAGGGTCATCCTATTTTAACCCCCCCCCCCCGGGCCAGTGCTCCTCTGAGTGTTGGTCCAAACCGAGTAGACTGCGGGGCCACCTCGAGGCAATTTGAGGGTTGGTTTTATTCATAGGATGTCTCATCTGAGTGTACCCTGAGAATGAGATATGTGCAGCTCCTATCTGGATTTGTCGGCACATTCGGGCTGGCCTGCCAGCGGTAGTGGGAATTCTCTCGTTCCCTGGTCAAAAAAGGGTTGGTTGGATGCGGGATCTACTCCACGAGGAGCGGTACGGACGTAGATGATATCATCACGACCTCTCTTTGCGTACCGCTAGGGATGCTTAACGCCACTTCACCAAGTGATTTTGTCTTGTCAAAGTAAAATACTCGGGGCAATCTACTCATATCAAGCGGGTCTTAGCGGAGTCCAATTTATCAAAGTTTCATTGTGACCTTTATTCTGGTTATAGTCGTCAGCGACGCTCCGTTGTCAGAGATCTTGCATAACAGGGACACAACTGGTCGAGTGGCAAAATGGGCGATTGAAATCCTTCCTCTAGACATCAAGTTTGAGGCAAAGAAAGCTATCAAGTCCCAGGCAATCGCGGATTTCGTCGCCGAGTGGATTGAACAGCAACTGCCGACTCAGGTTCACTCGGAGCATTGGACCATGTTCTTTGACGGTTCCATGATGCTAAATGGTTCCGGCGCCGGAGTGGCGTTGGTCTCCCCCAGAGGACATAAAACTCAGATATGTTCTTCAAATCCACTTTGATTCCTCTAACAACGAGGCAGAATACGAAGCACTTTTATATGGGTTGCGCATGGCCATTTCACTCGGCGTCCGTCGCCTCATGGTCTATCGCGACTCAGATTTGGTGGTCAATCAAGTGATGAAGGAATGGGACGTCAGAAGTCCAGCCATGACTGGTTATTGCAATGCAGTGAGAAAGCTGGAGAAGAAATTCGAGGGGTTAGAGCTTCATCACATACCCCGACTGAAAAATCAAGCAGCTGATGATCTGGCAAAAATAGGTTCCAAAAGAGAAGCCATTCCCAGCAATGTGTTTTTGGAACACATCCACACACCATCAGTCCAGGAGGATCCCTTCACTGAAGAGGCCCCGCAGCCAAAAAGCGCCACGGATCCGACTGAAGTTGAAGTTCCAGCTGTGGTCGACCTGATCATGGAAGTCTTGGTTATCACTCCCGTCTGGACAGAACCGTACATCGCGTACATCCTAAGGAAAGAACTCCCAGAAGACGAAGAAGAGGCTCGACAGATCGTTCGTCGATCCAAGGCCTTTACAGTCATAAAGGGACAGTTATTTAGAGAAAGCGCGACTGGGGTCGGCCAAACGTGTATTACACCAGAAGAAGGTCAGATGATCCTTAACGATATCCACTCGGGGACCTGTGGTCATCATGCGTCCTCTCGGACCATTGTGGCTAAAGCATACCGAGCGGGGTTCTTCTGGCCAAGAGCCAATGAGATGGCAAAAGAGATAGTCGACAAATGTGAAGGATGTCAGTATTACTCCAATATGCCGCACAAGCCCGCATCAGCCCTGAAAACCATTCCACTCGTCTGGCCCTTCGCTATTTGGGGGCTGGACATGGTTGGACCACTGAGAGCAGGCAGGAGCGGCTTCACTCATGTGCTGGTAGCAGTCGACAAGTTCACCAAATGGATTGAAGCCAAGCCTATCAAGAATCTTGATGCTTTCACCGCTATCAGTTTCATCAGAGAGTTGATATTCAAATATGGAGTTCCACACAGCATCATCACCGACAACGGGTCAAACTTCGATTCCGACAAATTCAGGGCCTTTTGCGCCTCTCAGGGCACTCGAGTCGACTATGCTTCGGTCGCTCACCCCCAGTCGAATGGGCAAGCAGAAAGGGCGAACGACCTGATTCTCAAAGGACTGAAACCCCGATTGATGCGCGATCTCAAGCACGCAGCAGGTGCATGGGTCGATGAGCTTCCATCAGTCCTTTGGGGATTAAGAACAACCCCGAATCGATCGACCGGAAGAACCCCATTCTTTCTGGTCTACGGAGCCGAGGCAGTCTTACCGAGTGACCTGCTTCACAACGCTCCCCGAGTCGAGCTCTACTCTGAACATGAAGCAGAACAAGCCCGGCAGGACGCAGTCGACCTCCTAGAAGAAGAAAGAGAAATGGCCTTGATTCGATCGACCATCTATCAGCAAGACTTGCGTCGATTCCATGCCAGAAACGTGAAGAGCCGAGCCTTCCAAGAAGGAGACTTAGTCCTCCGAGTGGATCAGCAGAAACCACACAAGCTCGCTCCTACTTGGGAAGGCCCCTTCATAGTCACCAGAGTCCTCCACAATGGAACATACCACCTCTACAATGTCGATCGCCAGATTGATGAGCCACGAGCCTAGAATGCGGAGCTACTCCGCCCCTTTTATACTTGAGTTATCATTCAGATAAGATGTAATAAGAAAAAACTCCTGTAGTTTATTTATCAAAGACAAGAGCATTATAATTTTCCCAGTGATTATTATTATTTTTGTTTACGTAAGAAATCCCCCAGTGGGTGGCTTAGCTGCGAATCCGCTTCGCCTAAGTTTATAAAAACGATTTCCTACCGAGTGGCGAGCCAGTCTCCCACTCGGAGTCTTAGCTACGAATCCGTTTCGCCTAAGTTTGAAAAAAAAATCCTACCGAGTGGAGAGCAGACCTCCCACTCGGGGGCTTAGCTGCAGTCCAGTACTCGCCTAAGTTCTCTCGCTTGAGGACTTAGCTGCAGTCAGGCACTCGCCTAAGTTTGAAAAATCCTACCGAGTGGAGAGCAGCCCTCCCACTCAGGGGCTTAGCTGCAGTCCAGTACTCGCCTAAGTTCTCTCGCTTGAGGACTTAGCTGCAGTCAGGCACTCGCCTAAGTTTGAAAAAAATCCTACCGAGTGGAGAGCAGCCCTCCCACTCGGGGGCTTAGCTGCAGTCCAGTACTTGCCTAAATTCTCTCGCTTGTGGACTTAGCTGCAGTCAGGCACTCGCCTAAGTTTGAAAAAATCCTACCGAGTGGAGAGCAGCCCTCCCACTCGGGGGGCTTAGCTGCAGTCCAGTACTCGCCTAAGTTATCTCGCTTGAGGACTTAGCTGCAGTCAGGCACTCGCCTAAGTTTGAAAAAATCCTACCGAGTGGAGAGCAGCCCTCCCACTCGGGGGCTTAGCTGCAGTCCAGTACTCGCCTAAGTTCTCTCTCTTGAGGACTTAGCTGCAGTCAGGCACTCGCCTAAGTTTGAAAAAATCCTACCGAATGGAGAGCATCCCTCCCACTCGGGGGCTTAGCTGCAGTCCAGTACTCGCCTAAGTTTTCTCTCTTGAGGACTCAGCTGCAGTCAGGCACTCGCCTAAGTTTGAAAAACAAAAAATCCTACCGAGTGGAGAGCAGCCCTCCCACTCGGAGGCTTAGCTGCAGTCCAGTACTCGCCTAAGTTCTCTCGCTTGAGGACTTAGCTGCAGTCAGGCACTCGCCTAAGTTTGAAAAATCCTACCGAGTGGAGAGCAGTCATCCCACTCGGGGGCTTAGCTGCAGTCCGGTACTTGCCTAAGTTTTCTCGTTTGAAGACTTAGCTGCGGTCAGGTACTCGACTAAGTACGAAACACATCCCGCTCTGCAGTAACAAGCTGCAGATCGACGGCCACCTCCTCCTTGGAGAGCTTCGCCACAAATACAACGTGCACTCCATCCTGCTCTGCAGTAATGAGGTGCAGGTCGACTGCTACCTTCCCCTTCGGAGCCGCGCCACAAGTGCAAAAAAGTTGTCTCGAAAGAAGAACTATTTCCACTCGACGGGGGATTCATAAAGATATTCAACGATAAACCGAGTTCAGATAAATCCTAAAGGGTCCGGACCATAGGTCAAAGTGCTCAGGCATTCAGCCTGAAAGAGTTTAACGGTTACAAAGACCACTCGGCATTCCGAGGCAAATTTAAGGTGGGGCATAAAAGTTTGTTCACTCCGTAGGAGGAGGGCTGGCAGGCTCGACGAACTCGTCCAGGTCGACGCCATCAGCAATTCGAGTGGCAGCAGCAATGAAACTCTCCATAAAAGTTCGGAAGTCGTGCTTCTGGGTGTTGGCGACCTTGATTGCGGCCAGCTTATCTTGGCGCACCTCCTTGCAGTGGACACGCACCAAAGACAGAGCCACATCAGCGCCACACCGAGCAGAAGACTTCTTCCACTCCTGCACTCGGTCAGGGATTCCGTTAAGTCGAGTCATCAGAGACTCAAGATCGTTTTGGAGTGTAGCCTCTGGCCAAAGTGCCGGGTCGATCCGTGACATGGCGACCTTCAGTCGAGCCAAGTAGTCCACGGCACCGTCGATGCGAGATTCCAGCGGAGCAGATTCATGGCAGTTTCATCTTTCACGGGAGAGTTGATTGGATCCAAACCTGGTTTGATCCGCCCAGTCTCCTCTTCAAAGTTCTGGCAAAACTCTGCATTCAAGATCCAAGGATAAGTCAATTTTCGTACACTGAGTCGACACAAAAAAAATCAGTCGGAACAGAATGTGCACCTTCAAGCTTGATGAACAACTTCTTGGCAAGACTTCTCAGATAGCTCTCCAGATCATCCCTCCTGCGAGCAATGCTTTCCATTTTCTCGCCCTGGACGAGATTCGCCTTCTTCCAGCGCGAGCACTCCTTGTTGGAGTCATTCAGAGCAGACTTCAGCCTGGTATTCTCTTCTTCCAACTGGCCGACCGAAGCCAGCTTCTGTTCGGCCAGAGCGACTCTGTCGTCAGCTTCCTTTCGGGCAGCAGCCAGATCCTGGTCCTTCTTTTCCAGAGCTTCTCTCAGCTTTTCTGCAAAGAAATGGTGCTTGATTCAGAAAGAGCAGAAGGGTACTCAAGCCCAAGGCAAACTAGTCGACAAACTCGTCTTACCATTGGCTCCATCCTTAGCCTTTTGCAGTTCTGTCTTGGCCAGCTCCAAGTCAAGGTTCAGTTGGATCTGCTGTTTCTCCAAATCAGCAAAGCGAGCTCCCAGATCACAAGATTTCTGCAATCAAAGAGGAGAAGTTATTTTACAGCAAAAAACAACAAAGGCAATAAATACTAAGACTACGGTCGACTGCCCGCAGTCCACCATAGTCTCGGGGACTACACCCAGTGGGTGCACTTTGCGTGCCCCCACCGGTTCTGATCCCACTCGACCGGTCTGCCGAAGTCGAGTCCAGGAAGTAAAAAAAAGGCAGAAAGAGAGAAAGTAGAACTCAGACTACAGTCGACTGCCAGCAGTCCACCGTAGTCTCGGGGACTACACCCAGTGGGTGCACTTTGCGTGCCCCCACCGGTTCTGATCCCACTCAACCAGACCAAGTGGAAGAGACAAACTACCAGTTTGGTTTATACATTCAAAAAAATACAATGACTACAGTCGACTGCCAGCAGTCCACCGTAGTCTCGGGGACTACACCCAGTGAGTGTACTCAGCGTGCCCCCACCGGTTCAAAAATTTCAATCGACGCACCCAGTGGGTGTACGGATGCAAAGATTTTTGGAAAAGAGTCTTTAGATAACATATCCTAACAAAACAAGCAGTGACCAATTAACCTGACATTGCTTTGGAGGGCCAAACTGGCGTCGTAGGCAGCCTGACTGGCGTCCCGCACCATCCTCATCTTCTCCATCATGATGCCCGTCTGACATATGGCTTCCTTGGCAGCATTCGCTTCGTCCTCCGGGACATGATGGGTTGCAAAAACCGAAGGTGGATCGACGGGAGCCTGAGCAGTCGACGAAGAGGGCAAGGAACTCGACAGTGGCACAACAAAGGTAACAGAACCCCGATTGGCGTCGCCAGTGTCCTGAACGACTGGTTTCGTCCTTGGCGTCGACTGTGGTGCCTCGCTTGTAGGAGCCTGCCTATTCTTCCTCGTCAAAGGCCTCTCGGGCTCTTCATCATCATCAGGGAGGTCAATAACGTTGGGAGCTATGCAAAGTTCAATCATCAAAATCACATCACCCAATGGTACACGTTGCAGTTGAATCGACCAAAATAAAGACAGTACGGCAGGAGTCATACCTAGTTTTGACGTGGCCGCATCCTGCATCACCTCATCATCATCCCTGTAAGCTGAGGTCCTAGAAGTGGCAGCGCTGACAGTTCCAAAGTTCGTCCGGTTAAAACAAGAAAAACAAACGGCGCTGAGCGTCGAGTGTATACAGAGGAAGACACTTACGCAGAAGCGACGGGGATGTCAATTTTAATCTTCGGCAACGCCTTCCGGATTTTCGGCTCCGCAACTTTGGGGTGCTTGGGCACCTTCTCGGTCGGGGTTGGTGAAGAGATCCGAGGACACTTTGAAGATTGACCAGCTTGAGCAGTCGCCTTTTCACGGACGCTCGGTCGTTCTTGGGCAAGTTTGGATCACCTCTCCCTGCGAGGAGGCGACTCGACTTCTTCTTCGTCGCTTGAGTCTTCGCTTTCTCCATCCTCTTCACCATCAGAAGTCCACTCGCCACTGTCGCTGCCGCTCGCCTCGCCTTCCAAGTCTTGCCCTTGCTCTCCATTGGGCATCGACTACATTTTAATGAGGGCCTGAAAAAATAACAATCAAAAGACATTCAGTCGACCGCAAACGGGACATCACATGGAGAGTCGGAAAGTTACTTACAGAAACATACCTGCTCCGGCTGACGCGAGTTGTCGAAAGGAGTCACCCTCCTGGATCCCCGAGGGTTGTCTTTGTTGCTAGTGATTCCTCTCAACCAGCTCTCCAAGGTATCCTCACTGACCTCCTCCGGGTGGATCCGAGTGGTATCTTCGAGCCCAGAATACATCCACATCGGATGATCGCGCGCCTGAAGGGGTTGGATGCATCGATCGAGAAAGACCTCCAGCAGATCCATCCCGGTCACTCCATCGCGGACGAGCCGGACGACCCGTTCGACCAGCTCCTTGACCTGCGCCTTCTCTTCTGGAACTATCTTCAGGGGAGCAGGCTTCTCCACTCGAGCCAAGGAGAAAGGAGGAAGCCCAGTTGACTGGCCAGGGGTCGGCTGATCCTTGCAGTAAAACCAAGTCGACTGCCAGCCCCGGACCGAGTCAGGAAGGATCATCGCTGGGAAAGTACTTTTGCTCCTCATCTGGATCCCCAGACCACCGCACATCTGGATCACCCGAGTCCTCTCGTCACTCGACTTGTTCTTTTTGACCGACTGGGAACGACAAGTGAAGATATGTTTGAAGAGCCCCCAGTGCGGTCGACAGCCCAAGAAGTTTTCGCACATAGACACGAAAGCGGCCAGATAGACTATGGTATTCGGAGTAAAATGGTGGAGCTGAGCCCCAAAGAAGTTCAAAAAACCCCGGAAGAAAGGGTGGGGAGGCAGCGAGAACCCACGATCTATGTGAGTTGCTAAGAGGACGCACTCACCCTCTCTGGGCTGCGGCTCAGTTTCGTCTCCCGGGAGCTGAGCCGACTTGTGGGGGATAAATCGCCCTTCCACCAGGTCGTCGAGGTCGTCTTGCGTGATTGCCGAGCGGATCCAGCCCACCGGCAGGCCGGACCTCGAAAGGGATCCGCCCCGGTTGGTCCGCTTGCCCTTCGCCTTCGCGGTTGCCTTCTTCGCGCGTTCCAGCGTCGCCGTCTTGTCCTTCCCCATGGTGGCAGTTCGAGCTCGAGCGGAGATCCGGCGACGAGACGGGAGTAAGGGTGGCGGAGAAATCGGGAGAAAACAGAGAGAGAATGGTGGCGTGCGGAACAGAGCCCCGGCCCAACGCCTTATATGAGGCTGCTTCCGAGTGGCTGACTGGTAGGCCCGGACGGCCCTATCAAATCCCGTGGCGATCGCGCGCGCGATACGTGGCGAAAAAGGTGGCGCAGGGATCGAGGCGGCTCCGCGCTATCCCATCCGTTTACTGCGGCCTCTCCCGTCCCGCGCGCTTCCCGAAATTTGGACCCCACGAAATCCGCGGGCAACAGAACAACTCGTCGGACCGAAGATCTCCTCCGCACCGTCACTCAGAACTCTTCAAGTATAAGAACTCACTCGACAAAACCTAAGAATGGATCAAGGCGACTGGAAAGAAAGTTGTTGTCATTACTCTGGTCCATTGATCCGAAACAAGGTATGCTCACGACATGAAAAATGAGTCGGAGATGTGCTCAAACCCTTTCCTACTCAAACCTCGATCCATTCGGGGGCTAATGATGAAGCTATGTACCTAGGGTAGGGTCATGGACCTGTCCAAACTGACCTACCCAAGGGCACCTCCAGAAGAAATCACATTTCAATCGACTTGGTGGTGTTTCACTCGACGGACTCGAAGACACTCGACCAAGAAGCAACCACTCGACCAAGATCCAACCACCCGACGGCCACGAGACCTAAAGTCACTCCGCACGCTAACGGTCGGTCATTAAGTAGCTTTTATGGTCATCATAGCACTTTATTAAGGGCGTTACCAGTAACGCCCGACCTTAATGTACTTAAAACCCTGCATAACTGAGGGCCGGAGGGGTCTGGCGGACTCTATATAAGCCACCCCCTCCTCAGTGTAAGGGGTTCGCACCCCTGTAATTCATACTCTCATAATCCAGTCGACCGCCTCCGGGCTCCGAGACGTAGGGCTATTACTTCCTCCGAGAAGGGCCTGAACTCGTAAACCTTGCGTTCTTACAACTTCTCCACAGCTAAGATCTTACCTCTCCATACTTACCCCCCTACACTACTGTCAGACTTGGAACCACGACAGGGGCCACTGGTAATTAGGAACGAGAATGGATGAGTGAGGCGACAGCTGGCTTGGCGACAAAGATTTAAACAGGAAACTGAAAAGAAAATAATCTAACCACTGACGCATCCGGCCAGGCCACTGGTAATTAGAAACGAGAATGAATGAATGAAGAGACAGCTCGCCTGGCGACAAGGGTTCCAATAACAAATTACTAATGGGACAAGGAGTCTAGGTTACGGTGGTAATTAGAAACGAGAATGAATGAGTGAAGGGACAGCTCACTTGGGGACAAGGATTTGAATAAGACATTAATGGGACAAGGAGTCAAGGTTACGAGATCTTTAAGCGGACCCAGAGTGATTGTCGTCCATATCTTCTGGATTAACGTCCAGATCTAAGAATCCGATTACAATAACCTAATGGTCCTTTTGGCGTAATCCAATGGTGCCTACTTTAGAACCAATTGCGAGACGTCCAATCCATCATATTTCCTTTTCGTCGCATCAATCCATTATTTTGACAAGTTGTCAACCAGCAGTGATGTCCTTTACTCCTTTTCTTTTCATATAAGATGTACTAGTATATACACATTCGAGTATTTGATTTGGGTTCGGACAGTAGACGATATTCGGGTTCAGTGGGAATAATTGTACTCACGTCTCGTTAGGAAAAGGAAATGGGCAAGGTACTACTAAGTGAACCCAAGAATAGAAACCGGAATCTTTCACAATCAACGAACACATATGGCCGCAATGGGGGGTATATAACTCTCCGTTTCTTCCCATATTTAGGAAAACAGAAGTGGGAGTGCTACACATTAAAGTATGTAAAATTTTACACCGCTAAGTTGAACATGTAGCTCCCTACCTGTGCCTCGCCGCCGCGCTCTAGCGTCGGGCGGCTACAAGAGCATCTCCGACTTCCATGCCACGAAACTAGAGCCGTTTTGGTCGCAATCGAGGACGACAACTCCCGGCCGATCAGGCGATTCTGCTGGAATGTCACAACGGCGATGGAGGCGCCCTTGATCTCCCGCGCTGTTGAGCGGCCCCCGGCCCGGCTGGCAGCATCCGCCCAGGCTGAGTCGGCGAACTTGAGGCTGGCCGCACAACGCGTGGTCACTGTGATTATCGGGTTTAGGTCGTGTTATAGCTGGTTGGGGCTCACGCTCTGCAGTGGATGTTTTTCTTGTTTTAACACCCACTCAATGTGTGGGTTTGGTTGTATCAGGGTTGTAGATCGCAAACTCCCGGGTCGAAGCTCTTTAGGTCGTGGTAGTCGTGTTGGGTTGACTTTGTACTGGTCGTGCCATCTATGACGATGTATATTGTCATTTCTTAATGAATACACATGCAACTCTTGAGGCTGGCGGCACGGCCGAAAAACGCGAGCATGGCAGCATTGTGGGCACGCGACGCCATCTATGAGGTGATGAAGTTGATGAGCCAGAGCCTGGAACCTTTCTTGTGCGGTGGGGGCCCGGTCGGCGCCGATGGAGTTGGAAGAGGAAGAGAGCGAAAAGAGATGGGAGAGTGTAGGGTACCATGTAGGCGTATACTATGTCGTTGCTGCTCTAGAACTACAGTACTTTATGTATGTTTAGCCCAAAAAAGCGGTGAGTGAGGCACGGGCGTATAAGGAAAGGCGAGCATTTTCCTCGGCCTTCTTTTTGTTTGGATGAGGTAGGTAGGGGGTACCAACCAGAAATTCCGACGGACACCCATCTGCCCAGTCCCGCAAGCCTCCCAATTACCTTGCGGCCCGTAAAGTCATTGGAACCCGCACAATACCGTACGAGGGAACAATAAATTTTAAGTTAGTTTTGAAAACCTGGACTTTCTCAGAGTAAATTTCTCAAAACTATTACATTTATGGTTAGGGTACTCCAAAACTACTGATTTTGTCAAAAACCATAAAAAATCACCAACTCTACGGCAAGTGGGTAACAAATCGCACTAATCCAGAAATAATCCTCATCTAACAGTGGAACTGATGGGTGGGACCCATCTGTCAGGCTGATGTGGCAAAAACTAGTCCTAGTCAATCTGTTGACCTGCTGAGGTGGATGGGGTCCCACCTGCCAGCCTCACATCTCACTTCTTCCTCCTCCTTCTCAGATCTCTGTTCCCCCCTCTCTCCCCTGGCATTAGGGCGAGGCAGTGGAGGAGCCAGCAGTGGGACGCTAGGGAGGCGAGGGCGTTGGCGACCTCGCGGAGGCTGGAGAGGCGGCGGTGCGCGCGGCAGAAGGCGACACTGCGGAGACCATCGCTGGAGATGCGGTCGCGCGGGTCGGGGCCAATGTGGAGCTCGCCGAGATCCCCATGGCACGCTGCGAGGATGACGAACACGGCGTCGGTGTGGTCACGGTAGCCGGAGAGGCGGAGCATGCAGAGGAAGGAGGCGGCCTTCACGGCGGTGTGACCGGCGATGTGGAGGCTGTGCAGGTGGGCCGCGCATCGGGGCGCCAGGGAGGCCGCGGCGGCGGAGGTCTAGCGCCGCCCACGGGCATGGCGAGGCCACCAGCGCCCGCTAGGCGTGGAAGGTGGTGGCGAGGCCACGCGGGCAGACTAGGAGGGAGTGAGGGACGGGCGTGCTTGTAGCTGCGGTGGCGGCTGGGTCGGCGACTGGATCGAGCAGAGGATGGCCGGCTCCTCTCCCTCACCGGCCATGGAGCTCCAGCGGCAGACCAGGAAGGACGGCGGTGCGACGCGACCAGGAGGCGGGCAGCGATCAGAGAAGGTTGCAGCAGCGGCGGCGCGATGCGACCAGGAGGCGGAGGAGATAGAGATAAGGTAGGAATATAGGGGGAGAAGACAATGGGGATGACATGTGGGACCCATGGCCACCTCAGCATCCTATGCACATAGGCGTTCCATGTCACCCTGACGTGTGCGTCAAATCTGTCAGTTTTGCTTTTAAACGCGTCTAATATGCAAATCAGTGGCATTTGTTAGTCACTTGCCGTAGAGTTGGTGGTTTTTTGTGGTTTTTGGCAAAAGCGGCAGTTTTGAAGTATCCTAGTCATAAATGTGTTGGTTTTGAGCAATTTACTCACTTTCTCGATCGAGGGTTCTGAAACTTACGAGTTTGTCGGTCGCTTGCACCAAGTTTCGGAAGCTGATACTTAAATTTACTATTTTGTCGGTCGCAGATTCCAAAACGTAAGATTTTGTCGTTCCCACGTCTAAGTTTCAACGGTCGAAACTTAACAAAGTTTAAAAACAATTGTCAATGTTCAAAATGAATCTTATTGTTGGGGAACATAGCATGCAATTTCAAAAAAAAAAACCTACGTTCACACAAGATCTATCTTGGAGATGCATAGTAACGAGAGAGGGAGACCACGTACCCTCGTAGACCGAAAGCGGAAGCGTTAGGTTAACGCGGTTGATGTAGTCGGACGTCTTCACGATCCAACCGATCCAAGTACCGAACGTACGACACCTCCGTGTTCAGCACACGTTCAGCTGGATGACGTCCCTCGATCTCTTGATCCAGCAAAGGGTCGAGGGAGAGTTCCGTCAGCACGACGGCGTGGTGATGGTGATGTGATCCGTGCAGGGCTTCGTCTAAGCAGTACAACGCTATGACCGGTGGAGTAAACTATGGAGGGGGCATCGCACACGGCTAAGAGAACTATTGTTGTGTCTTTGGGGTGCCACACACCCCCGTATATAAAGGAGGAGAGGAGGAGGTAGCCGACCCTAGGGGTGGTGCGCCATGGGGGGAGGCCTACTAGGACTCCACTCCTAGTAGGTGTTGGAAATATGCCCTAGAGGCAATAATAAATTAGTTATTATTATATCATATTTCATTGTTCATGATAATCGTTTATTATCCATGCTATAATTGTATTGATAGGAAACTCAGATACATGCGTGGATAAATAGACAACACCATGTCCCTAGTAAGCCTCTAGTTGACTAGCTCGTTGATCAATAGATGGTTACAGTTTCCTGACCATGGACATTGGATGTCGTTGATAACGGGATCACAGCATTAGGAGAATGATGTGATGGACAAGACCCAATCCTAAGCCTAGCACAAAGATCGTGTAGTTCGTATGCTAAAGCTTTTCTAATGTCAAGTATCATTTCCTTAGACCATGAGATTGTGCAACTCCCGGATACCGTAGGAGTGCTTTGGGTGTACCAAACGTCACAACGTAAATGGGTGGCTATAAAGGTTCACTACAGGTATCTCCGAAAGTGTCTGTTGGGTTGGCACGAATCGAGACTGGGATTTGTCACTCCGTGTAAATGGAGAGGTATCTCTGGGCCCACTCGGTAGGACATCATCATAATGTGCACAATGTGACCAAGGAGTTGATCACGGGATGATGTGTTACGGAACGAGTAAAGAGACTTGCCGGTAACGATATTGAACAAGGTATCGGGATACCGACGATCGAATCTCGGGAGGTACAATACCGCTGGACAAAGGGAATTGAATACGGGATTGATTGAATCCTCGACATCGTGGTTCATCCGATGAGATCATCGTGGAACATGTGGGAGCCAACATGGGTATCCAGATCCCGCTGTTGGTTATTGGCCGGAGAGTTGTCTCGGTCATGTCTGCATGGTTCCTGAACCCGTAGGGTCTACACACTTAAGGTTCGATGACGCTAGGCTTATTAGGAAGACTTGTATGTGATTACCAAATGTTGTTCGGAGTCCCGGATGAGATCCCGGATGTCACGAGGAGTTCCAGAATGGTCCGGAGGTAAAGATTTATATATGGAAAGTTGTTGTTCGGGTTCCGGGAAAAGTTCGTTTTTTTCCGGTATTGTACCGGAAAGCTTCCGGAAGGTTCCGGAGGATTCCAGAGGGGTCCGGAGGTCCAGAAAATGTTCCACCACGTCCAATACAGAAGCATGGGCTGTAGGGGGGCGCCCTAACCTTAATGGGCCAAGGGCACCATCCCCCCCAAGGCCCATGCGCATGGGAGAGGGGAAACCCTAAGGGGGAGGGCCTCCACTTGACTTGGGAGGCACTCCTCCCCCCTTGGCCGCCGCCCCCAACCCTAGATGGGATCTAGGGGGGCCGGCCCCCTCTCTCCCCATCTATAAATAGTGGAGGGGTGGGAGGGTGGCCACACCCTTGAGCCTAGCGCAGCCCTCCCTCCTCCTACACCTCCTCCTCCTACACCTCCTCCTCCTCCATAGTGCTTGGCGAAGCCCTGCTGGAGAACCACGAGCTCCATCACCACCACGCCGTCGTGCTGCTGTTGGACTCTCTTCCTCAACCTCTCCCTCCTCCTTGCTGGATCAAGGCGTGGGAGACGTCTCCGTTCCGTACGTGTGTTGAACGCGGAGGTGCCGTCCGTTCGGCGCTAGGATCATCGGTGATTTGGATCACGACGAGTACGACTCCATCAACCCCGTTCACTTGAACGCTTCCTCTTAGCGATCTACAAGGGTATGTAGATGCACTCTCCTTCCCCTCGTTGCTAGATTACTCCATAGATTGATCTTGGTGATGCGTAGAAAATTTTAAATTTTTGCTACGATTCCCAACAGTAGGATTCGCCCCCCTCCCTAACTTCCAATGGAAAGGGGTAAGGGGAAAGAGGGGAGAGGGAGAAGGAAAGGGGGGGCGCCCCCCACCCCTTGTCCAATTTGGATTGGGCAGGGGGAAGGCACACGCCTCCTCTTGTGGCCTTCCTCCCTCTCTCTCCACTATGGCCCATGAGGCCCATTAACTTTCCCGGGGGGTTCCGGTAACCTCCTGGTACTCCGAAAAATCCTGGAACCTCTTCGGAATCATTCGGGTGTCCGTATATAACCTTCCAATATATGAATCTTTACATCTTGACCATTTTGACACTCCTCGTCATGTCCGTGATCTCATCCGGGACTCCGAACAAACTTCGGTCACCATAACACATAACTCATAATACAAATCATCATCGAACATTAAGCGTGCGAACCCTACAGGTTCAAGAACTATGTAAACATGACCGAGACACATCTTCGGTCAATAACCAATAGTGGAACCTGGATGCTCATATTGGTTCCTACATATTCATCGAAGATCTTTATCAGTCAAACCGCATAACAACATACGTCATTCCCTTTGTCATCAGTATGTTATTTTCCCGAGATTTGATCGTCGGTATCACCATACCTAGTTCAATCTCCTTACTGTCAAGTCTCTTTACTCATTCTGTAATACATCATCCCGCAACTAACACATTAGTCACATTGCTTGCAAGGCATATAGTGATGTGCATTACCGAGAGGGCCCAGAGATACCTCTCCGATACTCGGAGTGAAAAATCCTAATCTTGATCTATGCCAACCCAACAAACACCTTCGGAGACACCTGTAGAGCATATTTATAATCACCTAGTTACGCTGTGATGTTTGATAGCACATAAGGTGTTCCTCTAGTAATCGGGAGTTGCATAATCTCATAATCAGAGGAATATGTATAAGTCATGAAGAAAGAAATAGCAATAAAACTAAATGCTCATAATGCTAAGCTAATGGATGGGTCTTGTCCATCACATCATTCTCTAATGATGTGATCCCATTCATCAAATGACAACACATGTCTATGGTCAGGAAACTTAACCATCTTTCATTAAGTAGCTAGTCACACATGTACTAAGTTTCCTGTTAATTCAATTCTAGCATGAATAATAAACATTTATCATGATATAAGGAAATATAAATAACAACTTTATTATTGCCTCTAGGGCATATTTACTTCAATATCCCACTCGCACTAGAGCCAATAATCAAGATTACATAGTAATGATTCTAACACCCATGGAGTCTTGGTGCTGGTCATGTTATGCTCGTGGAAGAGGCTTAGTCAACGGGTCTGCAATACTCAGATCCGTATGCATTTTGCAAATCTCTATGTCTCCCTCCTTGACCTGATCGCGGATGGAATTGAAGCGTATCTTGATGTGTTTGGTTCTCTTGTGAAATCTGGATTCCTTCGCTAAGGCAATCGCTCCAGTATTGTCACAAAATATTTTCAATGGACCCGATGCACTAGGTATTACACCTAGATAGGATATGAACTCCTTCATCCAGACTCCTTCATTTGTTGCTTCGAAGCAGCTATGTACTCCGCTTCACATGTAGATCCCGCCATGATGCCCTGCTTGCAACTGCACCAACTTACAGCTCCACCATTCAATATAAATACGTATTCGGTTTGCGACTTTGAGTCGTCCAGACCAGAGTCAAAGCTTGCATCGACGTGACCATTTACGACAAGCTCTTTGTCACCCCCATAAACGACAAACATATCCTTAGTCCTTTTCAGGTATTTTAGGATGTTCTTGACCGCTATGCAGTGATCCACTCATGGATTACTTTGGTACCTCCCTGCTAAACTTATAGCAAGGCACACATCAGGTCTGGTACACAGCATTGCATACATGATAGAACCTATGGCTGAGGCATAGGGAATGACTTTCATTTTCTCTCTATCCTCTGCAGTGGTCGGGCATTGAGTCTGAATCAACTTCACACCTTGTAAGACAAGCAAGAACCCTTTCTTTGACTGATCCATTTTGAACTTCTTCAAAACTTTACCAAGGTATGTGCTTTGTGAAAGTCCTATTAAGTGTCTTGATCTATCTCTATAGATCTTGATGCCCAATATATAAGTAGCTTCACCGAGGTCTTTCATTGAAAAATTCTTATTCAAGTATCCTTTTATGCTATCCAGAAATTCTGTATTATTTCCAATAAACAATATGTCATCCACATATAATATTAGAAATGCTACAGAGCTCCCACTCACTTTCTTGTAAATACAAGCTTCTCCAAATGTCTGTATAAAACCATATGCTTTGATCACACTATCAAAGCGTATATTCCAACTCCAAGATGCTTGCACCAGTCCATAAATGGATCGCTGGAGCTTGCACACTTTGTTAGAACCTTTAGGATCGACAAAACCTTCTGGTTGCATCATATACAACTTTTCTTTAAGAAATCCATTAAGGAATGCAGTTTTGACATCCGTTTGCCAAATTTCATAATCATAAAATGCAGCAATTGCTAACATGATTCAAACAGACTTAAGCATCACTACGGGTGAGAAGGTCTCATCATAGTTGATACGTCTCCAACGTATCTATAATTTTTGATTGCTCCATGCTATATTATCTACTGTTTTAGACATTATTGGGCTTTATTTACCACTTTTATATTATTTTTGGGACTAACCTATTAACTGGAGGCCCACCCCAGAATTGATGTTTTTTGCCTGTTTTAGGGTTTCGAAGAAAAGGAATATCAAACGGAGTCCAAACGGAATGAAACCTTTGGAAACATGATTTTCTCATCAGATAAGATCCATGAGACTTGGACCCTTCGTCAAGAAAGCCACGAGGTAGTCACGAGGGTGGAGGGCGCCCCCCTAGGGCGCTCCCCCTGCCTCGTGGGCCCCTCGAAGCTCCACAGACGTACTTCTTCCTCCTATATATATCCACGTACCCCCAAACGATCGGGGACGGAGCCAAAAACCTAATTCCACCGCCGCAACTTTCTGTATCCACGATATCCCATCTTAGGGCCTGTTCCGGAGCTCCGCCGGAGGGGGCATCGATCACGGAGGGCTTCTACATCATCATCCAAGCCCCTCTGATGAATTGTGAGTAGTTTACTTCAGACCTACGGGTCCATAGCTAGTAGCTGGATGGCTTCTTCTCTCTCTTTTTGGATCTCAATACAATGTTCTCCCCCTCTCTCGTGGAGATCTATTCGATGTAATCTTCTTTTTGTGGTGTGTTTGTTGAGATCGATGAATTGTGGGTTTATGATCAAGTCTATCTATGAATAATATTTGAATCTTCTCTGAATCCTTTTATGTATGATTGGTTATCTTTGCAAGTCTCTTCGAATTATCAGTTTGGTTTGGCCTACTATATTGGTTGTTCTTGCCATGGGAGAAGTGCTTAGCTTTGGGTTCGATCTTGCGGTGTCCTTTCCCAGTGACAGAAGGGGCAGCAAGGCACATATTGTATCGTTGCCATCGAGGATAACAAGATGAGTTTTTTTATCATATTGCATGAAACTATCCCTCTACATCATGTCATCTTGCTTAAGGCATTACTCTGTTTTTAACTTAATACTCTAGATGCATGCTGGATAGCGGTCGATGAGTGGAGTAATAGTAGTAGATGCAGAATTGTTTCGGTCTACTCGTCTCGGACGTGATGCCTATATACATGATCATACCTAGATATTCTCATAACTATGCTCAATTCTGTCAATTGCTCAACAGTAATTTGTTCACCCACCGTAAATACTTATGCTCTTGAGAGAATCCACTAGTGAAACCTATGGCCCCCAGGTCTCTTTCTCATCATATCAATCTCCATCACTTTTTATTGCTTTGCTTTTACTTTTTACTTTACATCTCTATACCAAAAATTGTTGGGGAACGTAGTAATTTCAAAATTTTCCTACGCACACGCAAGATCATGGTGATGCATAGCAACAAGAGGGGAGAGTGTAATCTACGTACCCTCATAGACTGACAGCGGAAGCGTTATGATAACACGGTTGATGTAGTCGTACGTCTTCACGGCCCGACCGATCAAGCACCGAAACTACGACACCTCCGAGTTTTAGCACACGTTCAGCTCGATGATGATCCCCGGACTCTGATCCAGCAAAGTGTCGGGGAAGAGTTCCGTTAGCACGACGGTGTGGTGACGATATTGATGTTCTACTGTCATAGGGCTTCGCCTAAGCACCACCACAATATTATCGAGGACTATGGTGGAGGGGGGCACCGCACATGGCTAAGAGAACGATCCTGAAGATCAACTTGTGTGTCTAGAGGTGCCCCCTGCCCCCGTATATAAAGGAGCAAGGGGGGAGGAGGCCGGCCCTAGGAGAGGCGCGCCAGGGGAGTAGGATTCCTACTCCTAGTTGGAGTAGGTTTCCTCCTTTCCTAGTCCAACTAGGAGAAGGGGGGAAAGGGGGAAAGATGGGAAGGAAGGGAGAGAGGGGCCGCGCCCCAAACCCCTTGTCCAATTCGGACTGGGCTTGGGAGGGGCGCGCGCCACCTCCTGGTCCTTCCCACTAAGGCCCATTAAGGCCCATTGCTTCTTCCTCGTATTCCCGTAACTCCCCGGTACCTCTGAAAATACCCGAATCACTCGGAACCTTTCCGATGTCCGAATATAGTCGTCCAATATATCAATCTTTACGTCTCGACCATTTCGAGACTTCTCATCATGTCCCCGGTCTCATCCGGGACTCCGAACTCCTTCGGTACATCAAAACTTATAAACTCATAATATAACTATCATCAAAACCTTAAGTGTGCAGACCCTACGGGTTCGAGAACAATGTAGACATGACCGAGACATGTCTCCGGTCAATAACCAATAGCGGAACCTGGATGCTCATATTGGCTCCCACATATTCTACGAAGATCTTTATCGGTCAGACCGCATAACAACATACGGTGTTCCCTTTGTCATCGGTATGTTACTTGCCCGAGATTCGATCGTCGGTATCTTAATACCTAGTTCAATCTCGTTACCGGCAAGTCTCTTTACTCGTTTCGTAATACATCATCTCACAACTAACTCATTAGTTGCAATGCTTGCAAGGCTTATGTCATGTGCATTACTGAGAGGGCCCAGAGATACCTCTCCGACAATCGGAGTGACAAATCCTAATCTCGAAATACGCCAACCCAACATGTACCTTTGGAGACACCTGTAGAGCTCCTTTATAATCACCCAATTACGTTGTGACGTTTGGTAGCACACAAAGTGTTCCTCCGACAAACGGGAGTTGCATAATCTCATAGTCATAGGAACATGTATAAGTCAGGAAGAAAGCAATAGCAACATACTAAACGATCGGGTGCTAAGCTAATGGAATGGGTCATGTCAATCACATCATTCTTCTAATGATGTGATCCCGTTAATCAAATAACAACTCTTTTTTTCATGGTTAGGAAACATAACCATCTTTGATTAACGAGCTAGTCAAGTAGAGGCATACTAGTGACACTCTGTTTGTCTATGTATTCACACATGTATCATGTTTCCGGTTAATTCAATTCTAGCATGAATAATAAACATTTATCATGATATAAGGAAATAAATAATAACTTTATTATTGCCTTTAGGGCATATTTCCTTCAGTCTCCCACTTGCACTAGAGTCAATAATCTAGTTCACATCGCCATGTGATTCAACACTAATAGTTCACATCACCATGTGATTAACACCCATAGTTCACATCGTCATGTGACCTATACCCAAAGGGTTTACTAGAGTCAGTAATCTAGTTCACATCGTTTATGTGATTAACACCCAAAGAGTACTAAGGTGTGATCATGTTTTGCTTGTGAGATTATTTTAGTCAACGGGTCTGTCACATACAGATCCGTAAGTATTTTGCGAATTCTATGTCTACAATGCTCTGCACGGAGCTACTCTAGCTAATTGCTCCCACTTTCAATATGTATCTAGATCGAGACTTAGAGTCATCCAGATCTGTGTCAAAACTTGCATCGACGTAACTTTTTACGACGAACCTCTTTTCACCTCCATAATTGAGAAATATTTCCTTATTCCACTAAGGATAATTTTGACCGCTGTCCAGTGATCTACTCTTAGATCACTATTGTACTCCCTTGCTTAACACAGTGTAGGGTATACAATAGATTTGGTACACAGCATGGCATACTTTATAGAACCTATGGTTGAGGCATAGGGAATGACTTTCATTCTCTTTCTATCTTCTGCCGTGGTCGGGCTTTGAGTCTTACTCAATTTCACACCTTGTAACACAACCAAGAACTCTTTATTTGACTGTTCCATTTTGAACTACTTCAAAATATTGTCAAGGTATGCTCTCATTGAAAAAACTTATCAAGCGTCTTGATCTATCTCTATAGATCTTGATGCTTAATATGTAAGCAGCTTCACCGAGGTCTTTCTTTGAAAAACTTCTTTCAAAACACTCCTTTATGCTTTGCAGAATAATTCTACATTATTTCTGATCAACAATATGTCATTCACATATACTTATCAGAAATGCTATAGTGCTCCCACTCACTTTCTTGTAAATACATGCTTCACCGCAAGTCTGTATAAAACTATATGCCTTGATCATCTCATCAAAGTGCATATTCCAACTCCGAGATGCTTGCACCAGTCCATAGATGGATCGCTGCAGCTTGCACATTTTGTTAGCACCTTTAGGATTGACAAAACCTTCTGGTTGTATCATATACAACTCTTCTTTAATAAATCCATTAAGGAATGCACTTTTGTTTATCCATTTGCCGGATTTCATAAAATGCGGCAATTGCTAACATGATTCGGACAGACTTAAGCATAGATACGAGTGAGAAACTCTCATCGTAGTCAACACCTTGAACTTGTCGAAAACCTTTTTGCGACAATTCTAGCTTTGTAGATAGTAACACTACTATCAGCGTCCGTCTTCCTCTTGAAGATCCATTTAATCTCAATGGCTTGCCGATCATTGGGCAAGTCAATCAAAGTCCATACTTTATTCTCATACATGGATCTCATCTCAGATTTCATGGCCTCAAGCCATTTCGCGGAATCTGGGCTCATCATCGCTTCCTCATAGTTCTTAGGCTCGTCATGGTCAAGTAACATGACCTCCAGAACTAGATTACCGTACCACTGTGGTGCGGGTCTCACTCTGGTTTACCTACGAGGTTCGGTAGTAACTTGATCTGAAGTTACATGATCATCATCATTAGCTTCCTCACTAATCGGTCTAGTAGTCACAGGAACAGATTTCTGTGATGAACTACTTTCCAATAAGGGAGCAGGTACAGTTACCTCATCAAGTTCTACTTTCCTCCCACTCACTTCTTTCGAGAGAAACTCCTTCTCTAGAAAGGATCCATTCTCAGCAATGAATAACCTTCCTTCGGATCTGTGATAGAAGGTGTTCCCAACAGTCTCCTTTGGGTATCCTATGAAGATATATTTCTCCGATTTGGGTTTGAGCTTATCAGGATGAAACTTTTTCATATAAGCATCACAACCCCAAACTTTAAGAAACGACAACTTTGGTTTTTTGCCAAACCACAGTTCAGATTGTGTCGTCTCAACAGATTTAGATGGTGCCCTATTTAACGTGAATGCAGCTGTCTCTAATGCATAAACCCAAAACGATAGTGGTAGATCGGTAAGAGACATCATAGATCGCACCATATCTAATAAAGTACGGTTATGACGTTCGGACACACCATTACATTGTGGTGTTCTAGGTGGCGTGAGTAGTGAAACTATTTCACATTGTTTTAACTGAAGGCCAAACTCGTAACTCAAATATTTTACTTCTGCGATCATATCGTAGAAACTTTTATTTTTGTTACGATGATTCTCCACTTCACTCTGAAATTCTTTGAACATTTCAAATATTTCAGACTTGTGTTTCATCAAGTAGATATACTCATATCTGCTCAAATCATCTGTGAAGATTAGAAAATAATGATACCTGCCACGAGCCTCAATATTCATCGGACCACATACATCAGTATGTATGATTTCCAACAAATCTGTTACTCTCTCCGTAGTACCGGAGAATGGCGTTTTAGTCATCTTGCCCATGAGGCACGGTTCGCAAGTACCAAGTGATTCATAATCAAGTGGTTCCAAAAGTCCATCAGTATGGAGTTTCTTCATGCGCTTTACACCGATATGACCTAAACGGCAGTGCCACAAATAAGTCGCACTATCATTATCAACTCTGCATCTTTTGGCTTCAACATTATGAATATGTGTATCACTACTATCGAGATCCAACGAACCATTTTCATTGGGTGTGTAACCATATAAGGTTTATTTCATGTAAACAGAACAACAATATATTCTCTTACTTAAATGAATAACCGTATTGCAATAAACATGATCAAATCATATTCATGCTCAACGCAAACACCAAATAACACTTATTTAGGTTCAACACTAATCCCGAAAGTATAGGGAGTGTGCGATGATGATCATATCAATCTTGGAACTATTTCCAACACACATCGTCACCTTGCCCTTAACTAGTCTCTGTTCATTCTGCAACTCCCGTTTCGAGTTACTACTCTTAGCAACTGAACCAGTATCAAATACTGAGGGGTTGCTATAAACACTAGTAAAGTACACATCAATTACATGTATATCAAATATACCTATGTTCACTTTGCCATCCTTCTTATCCGCCAATTACTTGGGGTAGTTCCGCTTCCAGTGACCAGTCCCTTTGCAGTAGAAGCACTCAGTTTTAGGCTTAGGTCCAGACTTGGGTTTTTCACTTGAGCAGCAACTTGCTTGCCGTTCTTCTTGAAGTTCCCCTTTCTTCCCTTTGTCCCTTTACTTGAAACTAGTGGTTTTTTTTACCATCAACACTTGATGCTTTTTCTTGATTTCTACCTTCATTGATTTCAGCATCACGAAGAGCTTGGAATCATTTCCGTTATCCCTTGCATATTATAGTTCATCACGAAGTTCTACTAACTTGGTGGTGGTGACTAGAGAATTCTGCCAATCACTATCTTACCTGGAAGATTAACTCCCACTCGATTCAAGCGATTGTAGTACCCAGACAATCTGAGCACATGCTCACTGCTTGAGCGATTCTCCTCCATCTTTTAGCTATAGAACTTGTTGGAGACTTCATATCTCTCAACTCGGGTATTTGCTTGAAATATTAACTTCAATTCCTGGAACATCTCATATGGTCCATGACATTCAAAACGTCTTTGAAGTCCCGATTCTTAAGCTGTTAAGCATGGTGCACTAAACTATCAAGTGGTCATCATATTGAGCTAGCCAAACGTTCATAACGTCTGCATCTACTCCTGCAATAGGTCTGTCACCTAGCGGTGTATCAAGGACATAATTCTTCTGTGCAGCAATGAGGATAAACCTCATATCATGGATCCAATCCGCATCATTGCTACTAACATATTTCAACTTAGTTTTCTCTAGGAACATATCAAAAATAAAACAGGGGAGCTAAACGCGAGCTATTGATCTACAACATAGATATGCTAATACTACCAGGACTAAGTTCATGATAAATTAAAGTTCAATTAATCATATTACTTAAGAACTCCCACTTAGAAAGACATCCCTCTAATCTTCTAAGTGATCACGTGATCCAAATCAACTAAACCATGTCCGATCATCACGTGAGATGGAGTAGCTTCATTGGTGAACATCACTATGTTGATCATATCTACTATATGATTCACGCTCGACCTTTCGGTCTCTGTCTTCCGAGGCCATATCTGTATATGCTTAGCTCGTCAAGTATAACCTGAGTATTCCGCGTGTGCAACTGTTTTGCACCTGTTGTATTTGAACGTAGAGCCTATCACACCCGGTCATCACGTGGTGTCTCAGCACAAAGAACTTTCGCAACGGTGCATACTCAGGGAGAAAACTTCTTGATAATTAGCGAGAGATCATCTTAAAATGCTATCGTCAATCAAAGCAAGATAAGATGCATAAAAGATAAACATCACATGCAATCAATATAAGTGATATGATATGGCCATCATCATCTTGTGCTTGTGATCTCCATCTTCGAAGCACCGTTATGATCACCATCGTCACCGGCGCGACACCTTGATCATCATCGTAGCATCGTTGTCGTCTCACCAATCTTATGCTTCCACGACTATCGCTACCGCTTTGATAAAGTAAAGCATTACAGTGCAATTGCATTGCATACAATAAAGCGACAACCATATGGCTCCTGCCAGTTGCCGATAACTTGGTTACAAAACATGATCATCTCATACAATAAAATTTAGCATCATGTCTTGACCATATCACATCACAACATACCCTGCAAAAACAAGTTAGACGTCCTCTACTTTGTTGTTGCAAGTTTTACGTGGCTGCTACGGGCTTAAGCAAGAACCAATCTTACCTACGCATCAAAACCACAACGATAGTTTGTCAAGTTGGTGCTGTTTTAACCTTCGCAAGGACCGGGCGTAGCCATACTCGGTTCAACTAAAGTTGGAGAAACAGACACCCGCCAGCCACCTATGTGCAAAGCACGTCGGTAGAACCAGTCTCGCGTAAGCGTACGCGTAATGTCGGTCCGGGCCGCTTCATCCAACAATACCGCCGAACCAAAGTATGACATGCTGGTAAGCAGTATGACTTATATCGCCCACAACTCGCTTGTGTTCTACTCGTGCATATAACATCAACACATAAAACCTGGCTCGGATGCCACTGTTGGGGAACGTAGTAATTTCAAAATTTTCCTACGCACACGCAAGATCATGGTGATACATAGAAACGAGAGGGGAGAGTGTAATCTATGTACCCTCGTAGACCGACAGCGGAAGCGTAATGATAACGCGGTTGATGTAGTCGTACGTCTTCACGGCCCGACCGATCAAGCACCAAAACTACGGCACCTCCGAGTTTTAGCACACGCTCAGCTCGATGACGATCCCCGGACTCCGATCCAGCAAAGTGTCGGGGAAGAGTTCCGTCAGCACGACGGCGTGGTGATGATCTTGATGTTCTACTGTCGCAGGGCTTCGCCTAAGCACCACTACAATATTATCGAGGACTATGGTGGAGGGGGGCACCGCACACGGCTAAGAGAACGATCCTGAAGATCAACTTGTGTGTCTAGAGGTGCCCCCTGCCCCCGTATATAAAGGAGCAAGGGGGGAGGAGGCCGGCCCTAGGAGAGGCGCGCCAGGGGAGTAGGATTCCTACTCCTAGTTGGAGTAGGTTTCCTCCTTTCCTAGTCCAAATAGGAGAAGGGGGGAAAGGGGGAAAGAGGGGAAGGAAGGGAGAGAGGGGCCGCGCCCCAAACCCCTTGTCCAATTCGGACTTGGCTTGGGAGGGGCGCGCGCCACCTCCTGGTCCTTCCCACTAAGGCCCATTAAGGCCCATTGCTTCTTCCTCGTATTCCCGTAACTCCCCGGTACCTCCGAAAATACCCGAATCACTTGGAACCTTTCGGATGTCCGAATATAGTCGTCCAATATATCGATCTTTACGTCTCGACCATTTCGAGACTCCTCGTCATGTCCCCGATCTTATCCGGGACTCCAAACTCCTTTGGTGCATCAAAACTTATAAACTCATAATATAACTATCATCGAAACCTTAAGCGTGCGGACCCTACGGGTTCGAGAACAATGTAGACATGACCGAGACATGTCTCCGGTCAATAACCAATAGCAGAACCTGGATGCTCATATTGGCTCCCACATATTCTACGAAGATCTTTATCGGTCAGACCGCATAACAACATACGGTGTTCCCTTTGTCATCGGTATGTTACTTGCCCGAGATTCGATCGTCGGTATCTTAATACCTAGTTCAATCTCGTTACCGGCAAGTCTCTTTACTCGTTTCGTAATACATCATCTCACAACTAACTCATTAGTTGCAATGCTTGCAAGGCTTATGTGATGTGCATTACTGAGAGGGCCCAGAGATACCTCTCCGACAATCGGAGTGACAAATCCTAATCTCGAAATACGCCAACCCAACATGTACCTTTGGAGACACCTGTAGAGCTCCTTTATAATCACCCAATTACGTTCTGATGTTTGGTAGCACACAAAGTGTTCCTCCGGCAAACGGGAGTTGCATAATCTCATAGTCATAGGAACATGTATAAGTCATGAAGAAAGCAGTAGCAACATACTAAACGATCGGGTGCTAAGCTAATGGAATGGGTCATGTCAATCACATCATTCTTCTAATGATGTGATCCCGTTAATCAAATAACAACTCTTTTGTTCATGGTTAGGAAACATAACCATCTTCGATTAACGAGCTAGTCAAGTAGAGGCATACTAGTGACACTCTGTTTGTCTATGTATTCACACATGTATCATGTTTCCGGTTAATACAATTCTAGCATGAACAATAAACATTTATCATGATGTAAGGAAATAAATAATAACTTTATTATTGCCTCTAGGGCATATTTCCTTCAAAAATATTATTTATCATCTCTATCAGATCTCACTTTCGTAAATGACCGTGAAGGGATTGACAACACCTAAGCGCGTTGGTTGCGTTGAGCTATTGTTTTTGTGTAGGTACGAGGGACTCGAGCGTAGCCTCCTACTGGATTGATACCTTGGTTCTCAAAAACTAAGGGAAATACTTACGCTACTTTGCTGCATCATCCCTTTCTCTTCGGGGAAATCCAAGGCAGTGCTCAAGAGGTAGCAAGAAGAATTTCTGGCGCCGTTGCCGGGGAGTCTGCGCAAAAGTCAACATACCAAGTACCCATCACAGTCTCTATCTCCCGCATTACATTATTTGCCATTTGCCTCTCGTTTTCCTCTCACCCACTTCACCCTTGCCGTTTTATTCGCCCTCTCTCTCTATCCTCGTTCTCTCTCTATTTGCCTCTTTTGCCCATTTGCTTTTTGTTTGCTCGTGTGTTGGATTGCTTGTTTGTCGCGATGGCTGAAGATAATACTAAATTGTGTGACTTCACCAATACCAACAATAATGATTTCCTTAGCACTCTGATTGCTCCTCTTACCGATGCTGAATCTTGTGAAATTAATACTGCTTTGTTGAATCTTGTCATGAAAGATCCGTTCTCCGGCCTTCCTAGTGAAGATGCCGCTACCCATCTTAATAGCTTCGTTGATTTGTGTGACATGCAAAAGAAGAAAGATGTCGATAATGATATTGTTAAATTGAAGCTATTTCCTTTTCCGCTTAGAGATCGTGCTAAATCTTGGTTTTCATCTTTGCCTAAAAATAATATTGATTCATGGAACAAGTGCAAAGAAAGAACCGCTAGGATGCGTGCTAAGAAAGATGCCTCTATAAAAGCGTGTTCTTCTAGTTCCTATGAAAATAATAATGAAGATCTAAAAGTTATTGATGTGTCCCCTATTAAATCTTTGTTTTGCAATATGAATCTTGATAATGATGGGACTGAATATGATCCACCTTTACCTAGAAGGCGTTCCAATAATTCTGAATCTTTTGATCTTGATGCTAAATTTTGATAAAAGTGGGATTGGAGAAATTAAAACCCTAGATATTGCTAAACCCACAATATTGGATTTCAAGGAATTTAATTATGAAAATTGCTCTTTAATTGATTGTATTTCCTTGTTGCAATCCGTGTTAAAATCTCCCCACGCTTATAGTCAAAATAAAGCGTTTACTAAACATATCGTTGATGCCTTGATGCAATCCTATGAAGAAAAACTTGAATTGGAAGTTTCTATCCCTAGAAAACTTTATGATGAGTGGGAAACTACTATTAAAATTAAAATTAAAAATTATGAGTTTTATGCTTTGTGTGATTTGGGTGCTAGTGTCTCTACTACTCCCAAAACTTTGTGTGATTTGCTAGATTTCCGTGATTTTGATGATTGCTCTCTAAACTTGCATCTTGCGGATTCCACTATTAAGAAACCTATGGGAAGAATTAATGATGTTCTTATTGTTTCAATAGGAATTATGTGCCCGTAGATTTTATCGTTCTTGATATAGATTGCAATCCTTCTTGCCCTATTATTCTTGGTAGACCTTTCCTTAGAACGGTTGGTGCAATTATTGATATGAAGGAAGGGAATATTATATTCCAATTTCCATTCAAAAAGGGCATGGAACACTTTTCTAGAAATAAAATAAAATTACCATATGAATCTATCATGAGAGCCACTTATGGATTGCCTACCAAAGATGGCAATACCTAGATCTATTCTTGCTTGTTATGCCTAGCTAGGGCGTTAAACGATAGCGCTTGTTGGGAGGCAACCCAATTTTATTTTTATTCCTTGATTTTTGCTCCTGTTTAGTAATAAATAAATTATTTAGCCTCTGTTTTGGTTGTGTTTTTTGTGTTTAATTAGTGTTTGTGCCAAGTAGAACCGTTGGGAAGACTTGGGGAAAGTCTTGTTGAACTTGCTGTAAAAAACAGAAACTTTAGCGCTCATGAGAACTGCTGTCATTTTTATTTGGAAAGTTATATTTAGTTCATTATTTTTTCAGGTGATTAATAGATAAATTCCTCAAGTCCAGAAATTTATTTTATAATTTTTCGGGTTCCATATCTTGCGCTAGCTACAGATTACTACAGACTGTTCTGTTTTTGACAGATTCTGTTTTTCGTGTGTTGTTTGCTTATTTTGATGAATCTATGGCTAGTAAAATAGTTTATAATCCATAGAGAAGTTGGAATACAGTAGGTTTAACACCAATATTTAAATAAAGAATGAGTTCATTACAGTACCTTGAAGTGGTCTTTTGTTTTCTTTCGCTAACGGAGCTCACGAGATTTTCTACTTTAAGTTTTGTGTTGTGAAGTTTTCAAGTTTTGGGTAAAGATTTGATGGATTGTGGAACAAGAAGTGGCAATAGCCTAAGCTTGGGGATGCCCATGGCACCCCCAAGATAATCTAAGGACACCTAAAAGCCAAAGCTTGGGGATGCCCCGGAAGGCATCCCCTCTTTCGTCTACCTCTATCGGTAACTTTACTTCGAGCTATATTTTTATTCACCACATGATATGTGTTTTGCTCGGAGCGTCTTGTATTATTTGAGTCTTTACTTTTTAGTTTACCACAATCATCCTTTCTGTACACACCTTTTGAGAGAGCCATACATGATTTGGAATTTCTTAGAATACTCTATGTGCTTCGCTTATATCTTTTGAGCTTTATAATTTTGCTCTTGTGCTTCACTTATATCTTTTAGAGCACGGTGGTGGATTTGTTTTATAGAAACTATTGATCTCTCACGCTGCACTTAGATTATTTTGAGAGTCTTAATAGCATGGTAATTTGTTAAAATCCTAATATGCTTGGTATGCAGGATTAATAATAAAACTTTCGTATGAGTATGTTGAATACTAAGAAAAGTTTGATGCTTGATGGTTGTTTTGAGATATGGAGGTAATAATATCAAAGTCATGCTAGTTGAGTAGTTGTGAAATTGACAAATACTTGTGTTGAGGTTTGCAAGTCCCGTAGCATGCACGTATGGTAAACGTTATGCAACAAATTTGAAATATGAGGTGTTATTTGATTGTCTTCCTTATGAGTGGCGGTCGGGGACGAGCGATGGTCTTTTCCTACCAATCTATCCCCCTAGGAGCATGCGCGTAGTGCCGAGGTTTTTGATGACTTGTAGATTTTTGCAATAAGTATGTGAGTTCTGTATGACTAATGTTGAGTCCATGGATTATACGCACTCTCACCCTTCCATCCTTGCTAGCCTCTTCGGTACCGTGCATTGCCCTTTCTCACATTGAGAGTTGGCGCAAGCTTCGCTGGTGCATCCAAACCCCGTGATATGATACGCTCTTTCACACATAAACCTCCTTATATCTTCCCCAAAACAACCACCATACCTACCTATTATGACATTACCATAGCCATTCCGAGATATATTGCCATGCAACTTTCCATCATTCCGTTTATCATGACACATTCATCATTGTCATATTGCTTAGCATGATCATGTAGTTGACATAGTATTTGTGGCAAAGCCAACGTTCAAAATTCTTTCATACATGTCACTCTTGGTTCATTGCATATCCCGGTACACCGCTGGAGGCATTTCATATAGAGTCATCTTTGTTCTAGTATCGACTTGTAATCATTGAGTTGTAAATAAATAGAAGTGTGATGATCATCATTATTAGAGCATTGTCCCAAGTGAGGAATAAATAAAAAAGAAAAAAGAGAAAGGCCATAAAAAAGAGAAGGCCCAAAAAAAGTGCATAAAAAAGGCCCCAAAAAATGAGAGAAAAAGAGAGAAGGGACAATGTTACTATCCTTTTACCACACTTGTGCTTCAAAGTAGCACCATGATCTTCATAGTAGAGAGTCTCTCATGTTATCACTTTCATATACTAGTGGAAAATTTTCATTATAGAACTTGGCTTGTATATTCCAACAATGGGCCTCCTCAAGTGCCCTAGGTCTTCGTGAGCAAGCAAGTTGGATGCACACCCACTAGTTTCTTTTGTTGAGCTTTCATACATTTATAGCTCTATTGCATCCGTTGCATGGCAATCCCTACTCCTTGCATTAACATCAATCGGTGGGCATCTCCATAGCCCATTGATTAGCCTCGTTGATGTGAGACTTTCTCCTTTTTTGTCTTCTCCACATAACCCCCTCATTATATTCTATTCCACCCATAGTGCTATGTCCATGGCTCGCGCTCATATATTGCGTGAAAGTTTATAGGTTTGAGATTACTAAAGTATGAAACAATTGCTTGGCTTGTCATCGGGGTTGTGCATGATGAGAGCATTCTTGTGTGACGAAAATCAAACATGACTAACTATATGATTTTGTAGGGATGAACTTTCTTTGGCCATGTTATTTTGAGAAGACATAATTACTTAGTTAGTATGCTTGAAGTATTATCATTTTTATGTCAACATGAACTTTTGTCTTGAATCTTTCGGATCTGAATATTCATACCACAATTAAGAAGAATTACATTAAAATTATGCCAAGTAGCACTCCACATCAATTTTTTTGTTTTTATCATTTACCTACTCGAGGACGAGCATGAATTAAGCTTGGGGATGCTTGATACATCTCCAACGTATCTATAATTTTTGATTGCTCCATGCTATATTATCTACTGTTTTAGACATTATTGGGCTTTATTTTCCACTTCTATGTTATTTTTGGGACTAACCTATTAACCGGAGGCCCAGCCTAGAATTGTTGTTTTTTGCCTGTTTTAGGGTTTCGAAGAAAAGGAATATCAAACGGAGTCCAAACGGAATGAAACCTTCGGAAACGTGATTTTCTCATCAGATAAGATCCAGGAGACTTGGACCCTCCGTCAAGAAAGCCACGAGGTGGTCATGAGGGTGGAGGGCGCCCCGCCAGGGCGCGCCCCCTGCCTTGTGGGCCCCTCGAAACTCCACCGACGTACTTCTTCCTCCTATATATATCCACGTACCCCCAATGATCGGGGACTGAGCCAAAAACCTAATTCCACCGCCGCAACTTTCTGTATCCACGAGATCCCATCTTGGGGCCTGTTCCAGAGCTCCGCCGGAGGGGGCATCGGTCACGGAGGGCTTCTACATCATCATCCAAGCCCCTCCGATGAATTGTGAGTAGTTTAATTCAGACCTACGGGTCCATTGCTAGTAGCTAGATGGCTTCTTCTCTCTTTTTGGATCTCAATACAATGTTCTCCCCCTCTCTCGTGGAGATCTATTCGATGTAATCTTCCTTTTGCGGTGTGTTTGTTGAGACCGATGGATTGTGGGTTTATGATCAAGTCTATCTATGAATAATATTTGAATCTTCTCTGAATTCTTTTATGTATGATTGGTTATCTTTGCAAGTCTCTTTGAATTATCAGTTTGGTTTGGCCTACTAGATTGGTTGTTCTTGCCATGGGAGAAGTGCTTAGCTTTGGGTTCGATCTTGCGGTGCCCTTTCCCAGTGACAGAAGGGGGAGCAAGGCACATATTGTATCGTTGCCATCGAGGATAACAAGATGGGTTTTTTTATCATATTGCATGAAACTATCCCTCTACATCATGTCATCTTGCTTAAGGCATTACTCTGTTTTTAACTTAATACTCTAGATGCATGCTGGATAGCGGTCGATGAGTGGAGTAATAGTAGTAGATGCAGAATCGTTTCGGTCTACTCGTCTCGGACGTGATGCCTATATACATGATCATACCTAGATATTCTCATAACTATGCTCAATTCTGTCAATTGCTCAACAGTAATTTGTTCACCCACCGTAGAATACTTATGCTCTTGAGAGAAGCCGCTAGTGAAACCTATGGCCCCCGGGTCTCTTTCTCATCATATCAATCTCCATCACTTTATTATTGCTTTCCTTTTACTTTGCTTTTACTTTTTTACTTTGCACCTCTATACCAAAAATACCAAAAATATTATTTATCATCTCTATCAGTTCTCACTTTCATAAGTGACCGGGAAGGGATTGACAACCCCTAAGTGCGTTGGTTGCGTTGAGCTATTGTTTTTGTGTAGGTACGAGGGACTCGAGCGTAGCCTCCTACTGGATTAATACCTTGGTTCTCAAAAACTGAGGGAAATACTTACGCTACTTTGCTGCATCAACCCTTCCTCTCCAGGGAAATCCAACGCAGTGCTCAAGAGGTAGCAGTAGTCAACTCCTTGAACTTGTCAAAATCCTTTCGTAACACGTCGAGCATTGTAGACAGTAACATTACCGTTTGCATCAGTCTTCTTCTTGAAGATCCATTTATTCTATATGGCTAGCCGATCATCGGGCAAGTCAACCAAAGTCCACACTTGTTCTCATACATGTATCCCATCTCAGATTTCATGGCCTCAAGACATTTCGCGGAATCTGGGCTCATCATCGCTTCCTCATAGTTCGTAGGTTCGTCATGGTCTAGTAACATGACCTCCAGAACAGGATTACCGTACCACTCTGGTGCGGACCGTACTCTGGTTGACCTATGAGGTTTGATAGTAACTTGATCTGAAGTTTCATGATCATCATCATTAGCTTCCTCACTAATTGGTGTAGGAATCACTGGAACTGGTTTCTGCGATGAACTACTTTCCAATTGGGAGAAGGTACAATTACCTCATCAAGTTCAACTTTCCTCCCACACACTTCTTTCGAGAGAAACTCCTTCTCTAGAAAGGATCCATTCTTAGCAACAAATATCTTGCCTTCGGATCAGTGATAGAAGGTGTACCCAACCATTTCCTTTAGGTATCCTATGAAGATGCCTTTCTCTGATTTGGGTTCGAGCTTATCAGGTTGAAGCTTTTTCACATAAGCATCGCAACCCCAAACTTTAAGAAACGACAGCTTAGGTTTCTTTCCAAAGCACAGTTCATATGGTGTCGTCTCAACGGATTTAGATGGTGCCCTATTTAACATGAATGCAGCCATCTCTAAAGCATAACCCAAAAAACGATAGTGGTAAACGATAAGAGACACCACAGATTGCACCATATCTAATAAAGTACGGTTACGATGTTCGGACACACCATTATGTTGTGGTGTTCCAGGTGGCATGAGTTGCGAAACTATTCCACATTGTTTCAAATGAAGACCAAACTCATAACTCAAATATTCACCTCCACGATCAGATCGTAGAAACTCTATTTTCTTGTTACGATGATTTTCCACTTCACTCTGAAATTCTTTGAACTTTTCAAATGTTTCAAACTTATGTTTAATTAAGTAGATATATCCATATCTGCTTGAATCAACTGTGAAGGTCAGAAAATAACAATACCCGCCACGAGCCTCAATACTCATTGGACCGCATACATCAGTATGTATTATTTCCAATAAGTTAGTGGTTCGCTCCATTGTTCTGGAGAACGGAGTCTTAGTCATCTTGCCCATGAGGTATAGTTCGCAAGTATCAAGTGATTCATAATCAACTGATTCCAAAAGCCCATCAGCATGGAGTTTCTTCATGTGCTTTACACCAATATGACCTAAACGGCAATGCCATAAATAAGTTGCACTATCATTATTAACTTTGCATCTTTTGGCTTCAATATTATGAATGTGTGTATCACTACGATCGAGATTCAACAAAAATAGACCACTCATCAAGGGTGCATGACCATAGAAGATATTACTCATATAAATAGAACAACCGTTATTCTTTGATTTAAATGAATAACCGTCTTGCATCAAACAAGATCTAGATATAATGTTCATGCTCAACGCTGGCACCAAATAACAATTATTCAGGTCTAAAACTAATCCTGAAGGTAGATGTAGAGGTAGTGTGCCAACGGTGATCACATCAACCATGGAGCCATTTCCGACGAGCATTGTCACCTCGTCCTTAGCCAATCTTCGTTTAATCCGTAGTCCCTGTTCCGAGTTGCAAATATGAGCAACAGAACCGGTATCAAATACCCAGATGCTACTACGAGCATTAGTAAGGTACACATCAATAACATGTATATCAAATATACCTTTCACTTTTCCATCCTTGTTATCCGCCAAATACTTGGGGCAGTTCCGCTTCCAGTGGCCAGTCCCTTCGTAGTAGAAGCACTCAGTTTCAGCCTTAGGTCCAGACTTGGGCTTCTTCCCGGGAGCAGCAACTTGCTTACTATTATTCTTGAAGTTCCCCTTCTTCCCTTTGCCCTTTTTCTTGAAACTAGTGGTCTTGTTAACCATCAACACTTGATGCTCCTTCTTGATTTCCACCTCTGCAGGCTTTAGCATCGCGAAGAGCTCGGGAATTGTCTTTTCCATCCCTTGCATATTATAGTTCAACACGAAGCCTTTATAGCTTGGTGGCAGTGATTGAAGAACTCTGTCAATGACACTATTATCAGGAAGATTAACTCCCAGCTGAGTCAAGTGGTTATGGTACCTAGACATTCTGAGTATGTGTTCACTGACAAAACTGTTCTCCAACATTTTGCAGCTATAGAACTTGTTGGAGACTTCATATCTCTCAACTCGGGCATTTTCTTGAAATATTAACTTCAACTACTGGAACATCTCATATGCTCCATGATGTTTAAAACGTCTTTGAAGTCCCGATTCTAAGTCGTAAAGCATGGCACACTGAACTATCGAGTAGTCATCAGCTTTAGTCTGCCAGACGTTCATAACGTCCGGAGTTGCTCCTGCAGCGGGTCTTGCACCTAGCGGTGCTTCCAGGATGTAATTCTTCTATGCAGCAATGAGGATAATCCTCAAGTTACGGGCCCAGTCTGTGTAGTTGCTACCATCATGTTTCAATTTAGCTTTCTCTAGGAATGCATTAAAATTCAAGCTAACGGTAGCATGGGCCATTGATCTACAACAACATAGATATGCAAAAACTATCAGGACTAAGTTCATGATAAAGTAAAGTTCAATTAATCATATTACTTAAGAACTCCCACTTAGATAGACATCCCTCTAGTTATCTAATTGATCACGTGATCCATATCAACTAAACCATGTCCGATCATCACGTGAGATGGAGTAGTTTTGAATGGTGAACATCTCTATGTTGATCATATCTACTATATGATTCACGTTCGACCTTTCGGTCTCAGTGTTCTGAGGCCATGTCTGCATATGCTAGGCTCGTCAAGTTTAACCCGACTATTCTACACGTGCAAAATTGGCTTGCACCCATTCTATGTGAACGTAGAGCTTATCACACATGATCATCATGTGGTGTCTCGGCACAATGAACTGTAGCAATGGTGCATACTCAGGGAGAACACTTATACCTTGAAATTTAGTGAGGGATCATCTTATAATGCTACCGCCGTACTAAGAAATATAAGATGCATAAAAGATAAACATCACATGCAACCAAAATATGTGACATGATATGGCCATCATCATCTTGTGCCTTTGATCTTAATCTCCAAAGCACCATCATGATCTCCATTGTCAGTGGCTTGACACCTTGATCTCCATCGTAGAGTCGTTGTTGTCTCGCCAACTATTGCTTCTATGACTATCGCTACTGCTTAGTGATAAAGTAAAGCAATTACATGAATATTGCATTTCATACAATAAAGCGTCAACCATAAGGCTCTTGCTAGTTGCCAATAACTCTTACAAAACATGATCATCTCATACAACAATTTATATCTTATCATGTCTTGACCATATCACATCACAACATGCCCTGAAAAAACAAGTTAAACATCCTCTACTTTGTTGTTGCAAGTTTTACGTGGCTGCTACGGGCTTCTAGCAAGAACCGTTCTTACCTATGCATCAAAACAACAACGATTTTTCGTCAAGTGTGATGTTTTAACCTTCAACAAGGACCGGCTGTAGTCAAACTCGATTCAACTAAAGTTGGAGAAACAGACACCCGCCAGCCACCTGTGTGCAAAGCACGTCGGTAGAACCGGTCTCATGAATGTGGTCATGTAATGTTGGTCCGGGGCGCTTCATCCAACAATACCGACTAATCAAAGTAAGACGTTGGTGGTAAGCAGTATGACTATTATCGCCCACAAATCTTTGTGTTCTACTCGTGCATATCATCTACGCATAGACCTGGCTCAGATGCCACTGTTGGGGAACGTAGCATGCAATTTCAAAAAAAATCCTACGATCACGCAAGATCTATCTAGGAGATGCATAGAAACGAGAGGGGGAGAGTGTGTCCACGTACCCTCGTTGACCGAAAGCGGAAGCGTTAGGTTAACACGGTTGATGTAGTCGAATGTCTTCACGATCCAACCGATCCAAGTACCGAACGTACGGCACCTCCGTGTTCAGCACACGTTCAACTCGATGACGTCCCTCGAACTCTTGATCCAGCAGAGGGTCGAGGGAGAGTTCCGTCAGCATGATTTCATGGTGACTATCATGGTGATGTGATACGTGCAGGGCTTCGCCTCAGCACTATGATGCTATGACCGGAGGAGTAAACTATGGAGGGGGGCGCCGCACACGGCTAAGATAACTATTGTTGTGTCTTTGGGGTGCCCCCAGCCCCCATATATAAAGGAGGGGAGGAGGAGGTGGCCAGCCCTAGGGGTGGCACGCAATGGAGGGGAGTCCTACTAAGACTCGACTCCTGGTAGGTTTCGCCCCCTTCCTTCCAACGGAGAGGGGTAAGGGCAAAGAGGGGAGAGGGAGAAGGAAAGGGGGGCTGCGCCCCACCCCTTGTCCCATTCGGATTCGGTAGGGGGAGGCGCGCGCCTCCTCTTGTGGCTTTCCTCCCTCTCTCCACTATGGCCCATGAGGCCCATTAACTTTCCCCGGGGGTTCCGGTAACCTCCCGGTACTCCGAAAAATTCCCAAACCTCTTCGGAACCATTTCGGTGTCTGTATATAACCTTCCAACATATGAATCTTTACCTCTCGACCATTTCAAGACTCCTTGTCATGTCCGCGATCTCATCCGGGACTCCAAAAAAAAACTTCGGTCACCAAAACACATAACTCATAATACAAATCGTCATCGAACGTTAAGCGTGCGAACCCTACGGGTTCGAGAACTATGTAGACATGACTGAGACACATCTCCAGTCAATAACCAATAGCGGAACCTGGATGCTCATATTGCTTCCTACATATTATTCGAAGATCTTTATCGGTCAAACCGCATAACAACATACGCCATTCCCTTTGTCATCAGTGTGTTATTTGCCCGAGATTCAATCGTTGGTATTACCATACCTATTTCAATCTCGTTACCGGCAAGTCTCTTTACTCGTTCCGTAATACATCATCCCGCAACTAACTCATTAGTCACATTGCTTGCAAGGCTTATAGTGATGTGCATTACAGAGAGGGCCTAGAGATACCTCTCCGATACTCGGAGTGACAAATCCTAATCTTGATCTATGCCAACCCAACAAACACCTTCGGATACATGTAGAGCATCTTTATAATCACCCAGTTATGTTATGACATGTGATAGCACACAAGGTGTTCCTCTGGTATTCGGGAGTTGCATAATCTCATAGCCAGAGGAATATGTATAAGTCATGAAGAAAGCAATAGCAATAAAACTAAACGATCATAATGCTAAGCTAACGGATGGGTCTTGTCCATCACATCATTCTCTAATGATGTGATCCCGTTCATCAAATGACAACACATGTCTATGGTCAGGAAACTTAACCATCTTTGATTAACGAGCTAGTCAAGTAGAGGCATACTAGGGACATTTTGTTTTGTCTATGTATTCACACATGTACTAAGTTTCCTGTTAATACAATTCTAGCATGAATAATAAACATTTATCATGATATAAGGAAATATAAATAACAACTTTATTATTGCCTCTAGGCCATATTTACCTCACTTATTAGAAATCCCTCTTCACAAACAAGATGAAACTGAAAACAAAACTTAATTTAAACGTTTGTTTGAAAAGATAATGAAGTTTTAAATTTAGAAGTCAAAAGAAAAAAAATCAAGCGTGAGAGGCTTGATACCCTGCACTTGTGTGCTAATATAATCGGATGCCATTAGCGAAAGGACAATGCATGAGCAAACCCCGATGATAAACCGCAGTGCCTCCCATTGTTTCCCTGCAACACATAGAAGGAAGATCTTGATCAGGTAAACTGAGAGTTGCCATACTATCAGTAGAATATGTATTGAGTACAACCAAATTCGATTTATTTCTCACATGCATAACAATACAAAATTGTACCCACTACAAATGAAAATCAAATTGCTGAATAGAACCAAACAATTAACTGGACAGCAGAAAAAATGAACCAAAACAGTTAACTGAGCACTACATTGCAGAATAGAACATATACTAGAAGATAAGACAGTTAACGAAACCGAGAATGCTTGAGAACTACTACGATATGTAGCAATTGTTGGACCAAACTATTAACTGAATGTTACATTTTAGAATATCAGATTGCATATTAACATTACAAAGGACAAATCACTAGAAGTCGCTGGTGGTGGCCTCAAGAAAACAACACGAACTGTATTTTAAAGTAGACAACCGCATGGCGGTGTCGACTTTGGCCTCGAAGACGAGGTGCTCCTCTATGATCTGGTGGTTGGCACGCATTGCAGCCATCACGACCTCGTCCGCGTGTGCGGCCGCGATTTGGTTCTCCACTAACAGATGCTAATGAGCTCCACGCTATACTGCATGCAAAATGGCTATGGGTGGCGCTTAATTGGAGGATGGGGCAGTGATTTGGGCGGAAGGTGTCGCGCCATCGGTCGGGGCATGTGGGACGGGGAAGGAAAAGGATGGTGTGGGTGGGGTGTGGATTACCTGACCATACCGATGAGGCCGCACAGCAAGAAGAAGGGTCGCCAGCGAGGAGGCGGCGCTGCAAGAAGAAGGGTGGCCGGCGAGGAGGCTGTGCCACAAAAAGAAGCGTCATCAGAGAGGAGGCGACGCTGTCAGTAAGCAGTAGTGAAGGTTTGAACTTGAAAATCAAGGAGGAATAGTGGAAACATGGCTTTTGGTGGGGGAGGGGAGATAGATATTTCCGCGGTGGCAGAAAAATTTCGTTCGGTGCTGCGAAAAACTCGCACGCAAGTGTGGGTCAAGCTCGGGGTGGTGGACTATTGACGACAAAGCTTCCTGCGTAAGCCAGACAAGATGGTGCGCCAAGATATTTTATATCGCATCCCACACGATTCTTTCTAGTAAACAGTTTGTGGCAAACCTGATTTTTTTCATTCTGATTTGAAAGACAAAATGGTGTTACAGAGGGAAAGGATGTTGTTTGAATTGCTAGAACATTTATCTGCAGTGAGCATGCAACTATATGAATGTCGTGTTAAAATTTGGAATTATTTCGGGTTCGTTTGGCCTTTTTATGCATTAATTGAGTTTCTGGGCATTGAATGTGCATAATTCAAATTTGAACTACAAGCACATAATCCAGTGCATCAAAGTTTGTTGAAAAGTCACATGTGTGTCTTTGGGTGAATTTATAGGTCCCATGCAAGAAATGGGAATGAAATTCATACATCTGGGCGTCCTGGCTCGGCCGGAAACATTGAGAAAGTTGGTTTTTAAATTCCTGTAAATCCAAAACTCGCCTGAAAATCATGAAACTTGGCATGGTGTTATATCATGGCACCAACATGTTGTGCTAAAAAAATTGGCTGAATTGGGACATGTTTTGGTATAATCTTCTTGCAAACCAGAGCTTCTCTCAAGAAGGCTGGTGGTTCCGAGAGAGAACGTGTCATCTTGTGTGGGCAATGACATACACTGGCCTCCCCCCTCTTGATTTTTTGTAGATCCCGCATAGGACAATATGAGTGTCCTATTAAAATAGAATTATTCCTGGTTCGTTTTGCCTTTTTATGCATTAACTAAGTTTCTAGGCATTTAATCTGCATAATTCAAAATTGAACTACAAGAACATGCTCCAGTGCACCAAAGTTGATAAAAAATCACATGTATATCCTTGGGTAAATTTCCAGGTCACATGCAATAAATGATAATGAAATTCAAACATCTAAGCGTCGTGGCTCGGGCGGGAACATTGACAAACTTGGTTTTTAAATTCCTGTAAATCCAAAACTCGCCTGAAAATCATGAAACTTGGCATGGTTTCATGTCATGGCACCAACATGTTGTGGTAATTTTTTTTCCGAATTGGAACAAGTTTTGCTATAAGCTTCTTGCAAACCGGAGCTTCTATCAAGAAAGCTCGTTGTTTCGAGAGGGAACGTACCACCTTTGTGTGCAAAACGGTATACGCTGCCTCCCTCCCTTGATTTTTCTACAGAGGCAACATAGAACTATATGAGTGCCGTGTTAAAATTTGGAATTATTTCGGGTCCGTTTGCCCTTTTTATGCATTAATTGAGTTTTAAGACATTTAATGTGCATAAATCAAATTTGAACTACAAGCACAGGCACCAGTGCACCAAAGTTGGTTGAAAAATCACATGTGTGTTCTTGGGTGAATTTCTAGGTCCCATGCAAGAAGTGGGAATGAAATTCAAACATCTGGGCGTCGTGGCTCAGCTGGGAACGTTGAGAAACTTGGTTTTAAAATTCCTGTAAATTCAAAACTCGCCTGAAAATCATGAAACTTGGCATGGCAACAACATGCTGTGCTAAATTTTTTGGGTGAATTGAGACAAGTTTTGGTATAAGATTCTTGGAAACCAGAGCTTCTCTCACGAAGGCTCGTGGTTCTGAGAGGGAAAGTGTTGAAGGAAATACGCCCTAGAGGCAATAATAAAGTTGTTATTTATATTTACTTATATCAAGATAAATGTTTATTATTCATGCTAGAATTGTATTAACCGAAAACTTAGTACATGTGTGAATACATAGAGAAACAAAGTGTCACTAGTATGCCTCTACCTGACTAGCTCGTTGATCAAAGATGGTTAAGTTTCCTAGCCATGGACAAAGAGTTTTCATTTGATAAACGGTATCACATCATTAGAGAATGATGTGATTAACTTGACCCATCCATTAGCTTAGCACTTTGATCATTTAGTTTACTCCTATTGCTTTCTCCATAACTTATACAGGTTCCTATGACTATGAGATTATGCAACTCCCGAATACCGAAGGAACACTTAGTGTCCTATCAAAGGTCACAACGTAACTGTGTGACTATAAAGATGCTCTACAGGTGTCTTCGATGGTGTTTGTTGAGTTGGCATAGATCGAGATTAGGATTTGTCACTCCGTGTATCAGAGAGGTATCTCTGGGCCCTCTCAGTAATGCACATCACAATAAGCCTTGCAAGCAATGTGACTAATGAGTTAGTTACATGATGTTGCATTATGGAGCGAGTAAAGAGACTTGCCGGTAACGAGATTGAACTAGGTATTGAGATACCGACGATCGAATCTGGGGCAAGTAACATACCGATGACAAAGGGAACAACGTATGTTGTTATGCGGTTTGAACGATAAAGATCTTCGTAGAATATGTAGGAACCAATATGAGCATCTAGGTTCCGCTATTGGTTATTGATCGGACATGAGTCTCGGTCATGTCTACATAGTTCTCGAACCCGTAGGGTCCGCACGCTTAACGTTCGGTGACGATCGGTATTATGAGTTTATGTGTTTTGATGTACCAAAGGTAGTTCAGAGTCCCGGATATGATCACAGACATGACGAGGAGTCTCGGAATGGTCGAGACATAAAGATCGATATATTGGAAGCCTATGTTTGGACATCGGAATGGCTCCGGATGAGTTCGGGCATTTCCTAGAGTACCGGGGGGGGGGGGGGGGTACTGGAACCCCTCGGGGAGTATATGGGCCTCATTGGGCCTTAGTGGAAGAGAGGAGAGGAAGGCCAAGGAGGAGGGCACACCCCCTTCCTTCCTTCTCTCTCCCCCTTCCTTCTCTCCTACTCCTACTAGGGAAAGGGCGGAATCCTACTCTCGGTGGGAGTAGGACTCCCCCTAGGGCGTGCCCTAGAGAGGGCCGGCCCTCCCCTCCTCCACTCCTTTATATACGGGGGAGGGGGCACCCCATAGACACACAAGTTGATCTCTTAGCCGTGTGCGGTGCCCCCCTCCACAGATTTCCACCTCGGTCATATTGTTGTAGTGCTTAGATGAAGCGCTGTGTCGGTAACTTCATCATCACCGTCATCACGCTGTCGTGCTGACGAAGCTCTCCCCCGACACTCAGCTAGATCTAGTGTTCATGGGACGTCACCGAGCTGAATGTGTGCAGATCGTGGAGGTGTTGTACCTTTGGTGCTAGGATCGGTCGGATCATGAAGATGTACAACTACATCAACCGCATTGTCATAACGCTTCCGCTTATGGTCTACGAGGGTATGTAGACAACACTCTCCCCTCTCGTTGCTGTGCATCACCTAGATGGATCTTGCGTGTGCGTAGGAATTTTTTTGAAATTACTGCATTCCCCAATAGTGGCATCCGAGCCAGGTCTATGCGTAGATGTTATATGCACGAGTAGAACACAAAGGAGTTGTGGGTGTGGGTATATACATATCGCTTGCCGTCACTAGTTGATTCTTTATTCAGCGGTATTGTTAGATGAAGCGGCTCAGACCGACATTACGTGTACGCTTACGCGAGACTGGTTCTACCGACGTGCTTTGCACACAGGTGGATAGTGGGTGTCTGTTTCTCCAACTTAGGTTGAATCGGATTCAATGAACAGAGTTCTTTCTGAAGATCAAAAAGCAATCACTATACCGTGTTGTGGTTTTTGATGCGTAGGTAAGAACGGTTCTTGCTCAGCCCGTAGCAGCCACGTAAAACTTGCAACAACAAAGTAGATGACGTCTTACTTGTTTTTGCAGGGCATGTTGTGATGTGATATGGTCAAGACATGATGCTAATTTTTATTGTATGAGATGATCATGTTTTGTAACAAAGTTATCGGTAACTGGCAGGAGCCATATGGTTGTCACTTTATTGTATGAAATGCAATTGCCATGTAATTGCTTTACTTTATCACTAAGCGGTAGCGACAATCATAGAAGCAATAGTTGGCGAGATGACAATGATGCTTCGATGGAGATCAAGGTGTCAAGCTGGTGACGATGGTGATCATGACGGTGCTTTGGAGATGGAGATCAAAGGCACAAGATGATGATGGCCATATCATATCACTTATATTGATTGCATGTGATGTTTATCCTTTATGCATCTTATTTTGCTTAGTTCGGCGGTAGAATTATAAGATGATCTCTCACTAAATTTCAAGGTATAAGTGTTCTCCCCGAGTATGCACCGTTGCTACAGTTCGTCGTGCCGAGACACCATGTGATGATCGGGTGTGATAAGCTCTACGTTCACATACAACGGGTGCAAGCCAGTTTTGCACATGCGGAATACTCGGGTTAAACTTGACGAGCCTAGCATATGCAGATATGGCCTCGGAACACTGAGACCGAAAGGTCGAGCGTGAATCATATAGTAGATATGATCAACATAGTGATGTTCACCATTGAAAACTACTCCATCTCACGTGATGATCGGACATGGTTTAGTTGATATGGATCACGTGATCACTTAGATGATTAGAGGGATGTCTATCTAAGTGGGAGTTCTTTAGTAATATGATTAACTGAACTCTAATTTATCATGAACTTAGTACCTGATAGTGTTTTGCATGTCTATGTCGTTGTAGATAGATGGCCGATACGTCTCCAACGTATCTATATTTTTTGATTATTCCATGCTATTATATTATCTGTTTTGGATGTTTAATGGGCTTTACTATGTACTTTTATATTATTTTTGGGACTAACATATTAACCAAAGGCCCAGTGCAAATTGCCGTTTTTTTTGCCTATTTCAGTGTTCGTAGAAAAGGAATATCAAATGGAATCCAAACGGAACGAAACCATCGCGAGGATCTTTTTTGGAATAGATGCAATCTAGGAGACTTGGAGTGGATATCAAGGAAGCAGCGAGGAAGCCACGAGGCAGGAGGGCGCACCCAGGGGGCCAGGCGCGACCCTACCCTCGTGGGCCCCTTGCAGCTCCACCGACCTACTTCTTTCGCCTATATATACTCTTATACCCTCAAACCATCGGGGAGAGCCACGAAACACCTTTTCCACCACCGCAAGCTTCTGTACCCATGAGATCCCATCTTGGGGCCTTTTTCGGCGCTCCATCGGAGGGGGATTCGATCACGGAGGGCTTCTACATCAACACCATAGCCTCTCCGATGATGTGTGAGTAGTTTACCACAGACCTTCCGGTCCATAGTTATTAGCTAGATGGCTTCTTCTCTCTCTTTGGATCTCAATACAAAGTTCTCCTCCGTCTTCTTGGAGATCTATTCGATGTAATTCTTTTTTCGGTGTGTTTGTCGAGATCCGATGAATTGTGGATTTATGATCAAGATTATCTACGAACAATATTTGATTCTTCTCTGAATTCTTATATGCATGATTTAATATCTTTGCAAGTCTCTTCGAATTATCAGTTTGGTTTGGCCTACTAGATTGATCTTTCTTGCAATGGGAGAAGTGCTTAGCTTTGGGTTCAATCTTGCGGTGTCCTTTCCCAGTGACAACAGGGGTAGCAAGGCACGTATTGTATTGTTGCCATCGAGGGTAAAAAGATGGGGTTTATATCATATTGTTTGATTTTATCCCACTACATCATGTCATCTTGCCTAATGCGTTACTCTGTTCTTATGAACTTAATAGTCTAGATGCATGCTGGATAGCTGTCGATATGTGGAGTAATAGTAGTAGACGCAGAATCGTTTCGGTATACTTGTCATGGACGTGATGCCTATGTTTATGATCATGCCTAGATATTCTCATAACTATGCGCTTTTCTATCAATTGCTCGACAGTAGTTTGTTCACCCACCATAATATTTGCTATCCTGAGAGAAGCCACTAGTGAAACCTATGGCCCTCGGGTCTATTTTACATCATATTAGTCTCTCGTCAACTAGCTATTTTTGTCGCCGTTTACTTTGCAATCTTTACTATCCAATCTATACAAAAAAATACCAAAAATATTTGTCTTATTATCTTTATCAGATCTCACTTTTGCAAGTGGCCATGAAGGGATTGACAACCCCTTTATCACGTTGGTTGCAAGGTTCTTGTTTGTTTGTGCAGGTACTAGGCGACTTGCGTGTAGTCTCCTACTGGATTGATACCTTGTTTCTCAAAAACCGAGGGAAATACTTACGCTACTTTTCTGCATCACCCTTTCCACTTCAAGGGAAAACCAACGCATGCTCGAGAGGTAGCAATGGCCTGTGTTGTTGTTCTGTTGAATTTTAATGCGTTCCTAGAGAAAGCTAAGTTGAAAGATGATGGTAGCAATTACATGGACTTGGTCCATAATTTGAGGATTATCCTCATTGCTGCACAGAAGAATTACATCCTAGAAGCACTGCTAGGTGACAAACCTGCTGCAGGAGCAATACCAGATGTTTTGAACGTCTGGCAGAGCAAAGCTGATGACTACTCGGTAGTTCAGTGTGCCATGCTTTACGGATTAGAACGGGGACTTCAACGACATTTTGAACGTCATGGAGCATATGAGATGTTCTAGGAGTTGAAGTTAATATTTCAAGAAATGCCCGGATTGAGAGATATGAAGTCTCCAATAAGTTCTACAGCTGCAAAATGGAGGAGAATAGTTCTGTCGGTGCACATATACTCAGAATGTCTGGGTACCACAACCACTTGACTCAGCTCGGAGTTAATCTTCCTGATGATAGTGTCATTGACAGAGTTCTTCAATCATTGTCACCAAGCTACAAGAGCTTCGTGATGAACTATAATATGCAAGGGATGGATAAGACAATTGCCGAGCTCTTCGCAATGCTAAAGACTGCGGAGGTAGAAATCAAGAAGGAGCATCAAGTGTTCATGGTCAACAAGACCACCAGTTTCTAGAAAAAGAGTAAAGGGAAGAAGGGGAACCTCAAGAAGAACGGCAAGCAAGTTGCTGCTCAAGGGAAGAAGCCTAAGTCTGGACCTAATTAAGCCTGAGACTGAGTGCTTCTACTGCAAAGGGACTGGTCACTGGAAGCAGAACTGCCCCAAGTATTTGGCGGAGAAGAAGGATGGCAAAGTGAAAGGTATATTTGATATACATGTTATTGACGTGTACCTTACTAATGCTCGCAGTAGCGCCTGGGTATTTGATACCGGTTCTGTTGCTAATATTTGCAACTCGAAACATGGGCCACGGATTAAGCGAAGATTGGCTAAGGACAAGGTGACGATGCGCGTGGGAAATGGTTCCAAAGTCGATGCAATCGCCGTCGGCACGCTACCTCTACATCTACCTTCGGGATTAGTTTTAGACCTAAATAATTGTTATTTGGTGTCAGCGTTGAGCATGAACATTATATTTGGATCTTGTTTGATGCGAGACGGTTATTCATTTAAATCAGAGAATAATGGTTGTTCTAATTATATGAGTAATATATTTTATGGTCATGCACCCTTGATGAGTGGTCTATTTTTACTAAATCTTGATAGTAGTGATACACATGTTCATAGTATTAAAGCCAAAAGATATAAGTTTAATAATGATAGTGCAACTTATTTGTGGCACTGCCGTTCAGGTCATATTGGTGTAAAGCGCATGAAGAAACTCCATGCTGATGGACTTTTGGAATCACTTGATTATGAATCACTTGTGCTTGCAAACCATGCCTCATGGGCAAGATGACTAAGACTCCGTTCGCCGGAACAATGGAGCGAGCAACAGACTTGTTGGAAATAATACATACTAATGTATGCGGTCCGATGAGTGTTGATGCTCGTGGCGAGTATCATTATTTTCTTACCTTCACAGATGATTTGAGCAGATATGGGTATATCTACTTGATGAAACATAAGTGTGAAACATTTGAAAAGTTCAAAGAATTTCAGAGTGAAGTGGAAAATCATCGTAACAAGAAAATTAAGTTTCTACGATTTGATCATGGAGGAGAATATTTGAGTTACGAGTTTGGACTTCATTTGAAACAATGCGGAATAGTTTCGCAACTCACGCCACCTGGAACACCACAACGTAGTGGTGTGTCTGAACGTCGTAACCGCACTTTATTAGATATGGTGTGATCTATGATGTCTCTTACTGGTTTACCGCTATTTTTTTGGGGTTATGCTTTAGAGACGGCTGCATTCACGTTAAATAGGGCACCATCAAAACCCGTTGAGGTGACACCTTATGAACTGTGGTTTGGCAAGAAACACAAGTTGTCGTTTCTTAAAGTTTGGGGTTGTGATGCTTATGTGAAAATGCTTCAACCTGATAAGCTCAAACCCAAATCGGAGAAATGTGTCTTCATAGCATACCCAAAAGAGACTATTGGGTACACCTTCTATCACAGATCCGAAAGCAAGATATTCGTTGCTAAGAATGGATCCTTTCTAGAGAAGGAGTTTCTCTCGAACGAAGTGAGTGGGAGGAAAGTAGAACTTGACGAGGTAATTGTACCTACTCCCTTATTGGAAAGCAGTTCATCACAGAAATCAGTTCCAGTGATTCCTACACCAGTAAGTGAGGAAGCTAATGATGATGATCATGAAACTTCTGATCAAGTTAGTACCAAACCTTGTAGGTCAACCAGAGTAAGATCCACACCAGAGAGGTATGGTAATCTTGTTCTGGAGGTCATGTTACTTGACCATGACGAACCTACGAACTATGAGGAAGCGACGATGAGCCCAGATTCCGCAAAATGGCTTCAGGCCATGAAATCTGAGATGGGATCCATGTATAAGAACAAAGTGTGGACTTTGGTTGACTTGCCCATTGACCGGCAAGCCATAGAGAATAAAGGATCTTCAAGAAGAAGACTGACGCTGATGGTAATGTTACTGTCTACAAAGCTCGACTTATTGCAAAAGGTTTTCGACAAGTTCAAGGAGTTGACTACGATGAGACCTTCTCACCCATAGCGATCCTTAAGTCCATCCGAATCATGTTAGCAATTGCCAGATTGTATGATTATGAAATTTGGCAAATGGATGTCAAAACTGCATTCCTTAATGGATATCTTAAAGAAGAGTTGTATATGATGCAACTAGAAGGTTTTCTCGATCCAAAAGGTGCTAACAAAGTGTGCAAGCTCCAGCAATCCATTTATGGACTGGTGCAAGCCTCTCGGAGTTGGAATATACGCTTTGATAGTGTGATCAAAGCATATGGTTTTATACAGACTTTTGGAGAAGCCTGTATTTACAAGAAAGTGAGTGGGAGCTCTATAGCATTTCTGATATTATATGTAGATGACATATTGTTGATCGGAAATGATACTAAATTTCTGAATAGCATAGAAGGATACTTGAATAAGAATTTTTTAGTGAAAGACCTCAGTGCAGCTGCTTATATATTGGGCATCAAGGTCTATAGAGATAGATCAAGACACTTAATTGGACTTTCACAAAGCACCTACCTTGATAAAGTTTTGAAGAAGTTCAAAATGGATCAAGCAAAGAAAGGGTTCTTGCCTGTGTTACAAGGTGTGAAGTTGAGTCAGACTCAATTCCCGACCACTTCAGAAGATAGAGAGAAAATGAAAGTCATTCCATATGCTTCAGCCATAGGTTCTATCATGTATGCAATGCTATGTACCAGACCTGATGTGTGCCTTGCTATCAGTTTAGCAGGGAGGTACCAAAGTAATCCAGGAGTGGATCACTGGACAGCGGTCAAGAACATCCTGAAATACCTGAAAAGGACTAAGGATATGTTTCTCGTTTATGGAGGTGACAAAGAGCTCGTCGTAAATGGTTACATCGATGCTAGCTTTGACACTAATCCGGAAGACTCTAAGTCATAAACCGGATACATATTTTTATTGAATGGTGGAGCTGTTAGTTAGTGCAGTTCCAAGCAGAGCGTCGTGGCGGGATCTTCATGTGAAGCGGAGTACATAGCTGCTTCGGAAGCAACAAATGAATGAGTCTGGATGAAGGAGTTCATATCCGATCTAGGTATCATACCTAGTGCATCGGGTCCAATGAAAATCTTTTGTGACAATACTGGTGCAATTGCGTTGGCAAAGGAATCCAGATTTCACAAGAGAACCAAGCACATCAAGAGACGCTTCAATTCCATCTGCAATCAAGTCAAGGAGGGAGACATAGAGATTTGCAAGATACATACGGATCTGAATGTTGCATACCCGTTAACTAAGCCTCTCTCACGAGAAAAACATGATCAGCACCAAGACTCCATGGGTGTTAGAATCACTACAATGTAATCTAGATTATTGACTCTAGTGCAAGTGGGAGACTGAAGGAAATATGCCCTAGAGGCAATAATAAAGTTGTGATTTATATTTCCTTATATCATGATAAATGTTTATTATTCATGTTAGAATTGTATTAACCGGAAACTTAGTACATGTGTGAATACATAGACAAACAGAGTGTCACTAGTATGCCTCTACCTGACTAGCTTGTTGATCAAAGATGGTTAAGTTTCCTAGCCATGGACAAAGAGTTGTCATTTGATAAACGGGATCACATCTTAGAGAATGATGCGATTGACTTGACCCATCCATTAGCTTAGCACTTTGATCGTTTAGTTTACTACTATTGCTTTCTCCATAACTTATACATGTTCCTATGACTATGATATTATGCAACTCCCGAATACCGGAGGAACACTTAATGTGCTATCAAACATCACAACGTAACTGGGTGACTATAAAGATGCTCTACAGGTGTCTCCGATGGTGTTTGTTGAGTTGGCAGAGATCGAGATTAGGATTCGTCACTCCGTGTATCGGAGAGGTATCTTTGGGCCCTCTTAGTAATGCACATCACAATAAGCCTTGCAAGCAATGTGACTAATGAGTTAGTTACGGGATGTTGCATTACGGAACGAGTAAAGAGACTTGCCGGTAATGAGATTGAACTAGGTATTGAGATACCGACGATCGAATCTCGGGCAAGTAACATACCAATGACAAAGGGAACAACGTATGTTGTTATGCATTTGACCTATAAAGATCTTCGTAGAATATGTAGGAACCAATATGAGCATCCAGGGTCTGCTATTAGTTATTGACCGCAGATGAGTCTCGGTCATGTCTACATAGTTCTCGAATCCGTAGGGTCCGCACGTTTAACGTTCGGTGACGATCGATATTATGAGTTTATGTGTTTTTATGTACCGAAGGTAGTTCGGAGTCCCGGATATGATCACGGACATGACGAGGAGTCTCAAAATGGTCGAGACATAGAGATTGATATATTGGAAGCCTATGTTTGGACATCGAAATTGTTCCGGATGAGTTTGGGTATTTACCGGAGTACAGGGGGGTTACCGGAACCCCCCGGGGAGTATATGGGCCTTATTGGGCCTTAGTGGAATAGAGGAGAGGAAGGCCAAGGAGGAGGGCACGCCCCCCTAGCCCAATCTGAATTGGGTGGGGGCCGGCCCTCCCTTCCTTCCTTGTCTCTCCCCCTTCCTTCTCTCCTACTCCTACTAGGGAAAGGGGGGAATCCTACTCCCGGTGGGAGTAGGACTCCCCCTAGGGCATGCCATAGAGAGGGCCGCCCCTCCCCTCCTCCACTTCTTTATATACGGGGGGGGGGGGCACCCCATAGACACACAAGTTGATCTCTTAGTCGTGTGCGATGCCCCCTCCACAGATTTCCACCTCGGTCATATCGTTGTAGTGCTTAGGCGAAGCCCTGCATCGGTAACTTCATCATCATCGTCATCACGCCGTCGTGCTGATGAAGCTCTCCCCCGACACTCAGCTGGATCTAGAGTTCGTGGGACGTCACTGAGCTGAACGTGTGCAGATCGCAGAGGTGCCGTACTTTCGATGCTAGGTTCGGCCGGATCATGAAGACGTACGACTACATCAACTGCGTTGTTATAACGCTTCCGCTTACGGTCTATGAGGGTACGTTAACAACACTCTCCCCTCTTGTTGCTGTGCATCACCTAGATGGATCTTGCGTGGCGTAGGATTTTTTTTTGAAATTACTGTGTTTCCCAACAAGTGTCACCTCAGTGTGCGAAATGGCATACACTGCCTTTTCCCGCCTTGATTTTTTACAAAGACAGCATAGACCAATAGGAGTTTCATGCTAAATTTTGGAATTATTTCGGGTTTGTTTGGCCTTTTTTATATATTATTGAGTTTCCAACATTTAATGCGCATAATTCAAATTTGAACTACAAGCACATGCTCCAGTGCGCCAAAATTGTTTGAAAAATTATTTATGTGTACTTGGGTGAATTTCAAGGTCCCATGCAAGAAATGAGAATGGAATTCAAACATCTGGATGTCGTGGCTTGGTCGCAAACATCGAGAAACTTGGTTTTTAAATTCCTCTAAATCCAAAACTCGCCTGAAAATTATGAAACTTGGCATGGTGTCATGACATGGCACCAACATGTTGTGGTAATTTTTTTATCTGATTTGCGAAGGCACACACCTTAACAACCAACAAAGTCATTTTGGAACAAGTGTTGTCACGTTATAATCGGACACACAAGTATTATTGAAACCATAGGCATTCTACTTATCATTTGCGTGCTGCCAAGCATCCTCTTTTTTTATTGGCTAGGAGGCCGCGTGCGTGGTAGCTATTTGAGTATGGGGGGCGTGCGATCAGACGTACTTCTTCCTCCTATATATATCCACGTACCCCCAAACGATCGGGGACGGAGCCAAAAACCTAATTCCACCGCCGCAACTTTCTGTATCCACGATATCCCATCTTGGGGCCTGTTCCGGAGCTCCGCCGGAGGGGGAATCGATCATGGAGGGCTTCTACATCATCATCCAAGCCCCTCTGATGAATTGTGAGTAGTTTACTTCAGACCTACGGGTCCATAGCTAGTAGCTAGATGGCTTCTTCTCTCTCTTTTTGGATCTCAATACAATGTTCTCCCCCTCTCTCGTGGAGATCTATTCGATGTAATCTTCTTTTTGCGGTGTGTTTGTTGAGATCGATGAATTGTGGGTTTATGATCAAGTCTATCTATGAATAATATTTGAATCTTCTCTGAATTATTTTATGTATGATTGGTTATCTTTGCAAGTCTCTTTGAATTATCAGTTTGGTTTGGCCTACTAGATTGGTTGTTCTTGCCATGGGAGAAGTGCTTAGCTTTGGGTTCGATCTTGCGGTGTCCTTTCCCAGTGACAGAAGGGGGAGCAAGGCACATATTGTATCGTTGCCATCGAGGATAACAAGATGGGTTTTTTATCATATTGCATGAAACTATCCCTCTACATCATGTCATCTTGCTTAAGGCATTACTCTGTTTTTAACTTAATACTCTAGATGCATGCTGGATAGCGGTCGATGAGTGGAGTAATAGTAGTAGATGCAGAATCGTTTCGGTCTACTCGTCTCGGACGTGATGCCTATATACATGATCATACCTAGATATTCTCATAACTATGCTCAATTCTGTCAATTGCTCAACAGTAATTTGTTCACCCACCGTAAATACTTATGCTCTTGAGAGAAGCCACTAGTGAAACCTATGGCCCCCGGGTCTCTTTCTCATCATATCAATCTCCATCACTTTATTATTGCTTTGCTTTTACTTTTTACTTTACATCTCTATACCAAAAATTGTTGGGGAACGTAGTAATTTCAAAATTTTCCTACGCACACGCAAGATCATGGTGATGCATAGCAACAAGAGGGGAGAGTGTAATCTACGTACCCTCATAGACTGACAGCCGAAGCGTTATGATAACACGGTTGATGTAGTCGTACGTCTTCACGGCCCGACCGATCAAGCACCGAAACTACGACACCTCCGAGTTTTAGCACACGTTCAGCTCGATGACGATCCCCGGACTCTGATCCAGCAAAGTGTCGGGGAAGAGTTCCGTCAGCACGACGGTGTGGTGCCGATATTGATGTTCTACTGTCATAGGGCTTCGCCTAAGCACCACTACAATATTATCGAGGACTATGGTGGAGGGGGGCACCGCAAATGGCTAAGAGAACGATCCTGAAGATCAACTTGTGTGTCTAGAGGTGCCCCCTGCCCCCGTATATAAAGGAGCAAGGGGGCAGGAGGCTGGCCTTAGGAGAGGCGCGCCAGGGGAGTAGGATTCCTACTCCTAGTTGGAGTAGGTTTCCTCCTTTCCTAGTCCAACTAGGAGAAGGGGGGAAAGGGGGAAAGATGGGAAGGAAGGGAGAGAGGGGCCGCGCCCCAAACCCCTTGTCCAATTCGGACTGGGCTTGGGAGGGGCGCGCGCCACCTCCTGGTCATTCCCACTAAGGCCCATTAAGGCCCATTGCTTCTTCCTCGTATTCCCGTAACTCCCCGGTACCTCTGAAAATACCCGAATCACTCGGAACCTTTCCGATGTCCGAATATAGTCGTCCAATATATCAATCTTTACGTCTCGACCATTACGAGACTTCTCATCATGTCCCCGATCTCATCCGGGACTCCGAACTCCTTCGGTACATCAAAACTTATAAACTCATAATATAACTATCATCAAAACCTTAAGCGTGCGGACCCTACGGGTTCGAGAACAATGTAGACATGACCGAGACATGTCTCCGGTCAATAACCAATAGCGGAACCTGGATGCTCATATTGGCTCCCACATATTCTACGAAGATTTTTACCGGTCAGACCGCATAACAACATACGGTGTTCCCTTTGTCATCGGTATGTTACTTGCCCGATATTCGATCGTCGGTATCTTAATACCTAGTTCAATCTCGTTACCGGCAAGTCTCTTTACTCGTTTCGTAATACATCATCTCACAACTAACTCATTAGTTGCAATGCTTGCAAGGCTTATGTGATATGCATTACCGAGGGTCCAGAGATACCTCTCCGACAATCGGAGTGACAAATCCTAATCTCGAAATACGCCAACCCAACATGTACCTTTGGAGACACCTGTAGAGCTCCTTTATAATCACCCAATTACGTTGTGACGTTTGGTAGCACACAAAGTGTTCCTCCGACAAACGGGAGTTGCATAATCTCATAGTCATAGGAAGATGTATAAGTCATGAAGAAAGCAATAGCAACATACTAAACGATCGGGTGCTAAGCTAATGGAATGGGTCATGTCAATCACATCATTCTTCTAATGATGTGATCCCGTTAATCAAATAACAACTATTTTTTTCATGGTTAGGAAACATAACCATCTTTGATTAACGAGCTAGTCAAGTAGAGGCATACTAGTGACACTCTGTTTGTCTATGTATTCACACATGTATCATGTTTCCGGTTAATTCAATTCTAGCATGAATAATAAACATTTATCATGATATAAGGAAATAAATAATAACTTTATTATTGCCTTTAGGGCATATTTCCTTCAGTCTCCCACTTGCACTAGAGTCAATAATCTATTTCACATCGCCATGTGATTCAACACTAATAGTTCACATCACCATGTGATTAACACCCATAGTTCACATCGTCATGTGACCTATACCCAAAGGGTTTACTAGAGTCAGTAATCTAGTTCACATCGTTTATGTGATTAACACCCAAAGAGTACTAAGGTGTGATCATGTTTTGCTTGTGAGATTATTTTAGTCAACGGGTCTATCACATACAGATCCGTAAGTATTTTGCGAATTCTATGTCTACAATGCTCTGCATGGAGCTACTCTAGCTAATTGCTCCCACTTTCAATATGTATCTAGATCGAGACTTAGAGTCATCCAGATCTATGTCAAAACTTGGATCGACGTAACTTTTTACGACGAACCTTTTTTCACCTCCATAATTGAGAAATATTTCCTTATTCCACTAAGAATAATTTTGACCGCTGTCCAGTGATCTACTCTTAGATCACTATTGTACTCCCTTGCTTAACACAGTGTAGGGTATACAATAGATCTGGTACACAGCATGGCATACTTTATAGAACCTATGGCTGAGGCATAGGGAATGACTTTCATTCTCTTTCTATCTTCTGCCGTGGTCGGGCTTTGAGTCTTACTCAATTTCACACCTTGTAACACAACCAAGAACTCTTTATTTGACTGTTCCATTTTGAACTACTTCAAAATATTGTCAAGGTATGTACTCATTGAAAAAACTTATCAAGCGTCTTGATCTATCTCTATAGATCTTGATGCTTAATATGTAAGCAGCTTCATCGAGGTCTTTCTTTGAAAAACTTCTTTCAAAACACTCCTTTATGCTTTGCAGAATAATTCTACATTATTTCTGATCAACAATATGTCATTCACATATACTTATCAGAAATGCTGTAGTGCTCCCACTCACTTTCTTGTAAATACATGCTTCACCGCAAGTATGTATAAAACTATATGCTTTGATCATCTCATCAAAGCGCATATTCCAACTCCGAGATGCTTGCACCAGTCCATAGATGGATTGCTGCAGCTTGCACATTTTGTTAGCACCTTTAGGATTGACAAAACCTTCTGGTTGTATCATATACAACTCTTCTTTAATAAATCCATTAAGGAATGCACTTTTGTTTATCCATTTGCCGGGTTTCATAAAATGCGGCAATTGCTAACATGATTCGGACAGACTTAAGCATAGATACGAGTGAGAAACTCTCATTGTAGTCAACACCTTGAACTTGTCGAAAACCTTTTTGCGACAATTCTAGCTTTGTAGATAGTAACACTACTATCAGCGTCCGTCTTCCTCTTGAAGATCCATTTAATCTCAATGGCTCGCCGATCATTGGGCAAGTCAATCAAAGTCCATACTTTATTCTCATACATGGATCTCATCTCAGATTTCATGGCCTCAAGCCATTTCGCGGAATCTGGGCTCATCATCGCTTCCTCATAGTTCTTAGGCTCGTCATGGTCAAGTAACATGACCTCCAGAACTAGATTACCGTACCACTGTGGTGCGGATCTCACTCTGGTTTACCTACGAGGTTCGGTAGTAACTTGATCTGAAGTTACATGATCATCATCATTAGCTTCCTCACTAATCGGTCTAGTAGTCACAGGAACAGATTTCTGTGATGAACTACTTTCCAATAAGGGAGCAGGTACAGTTACCTCATCAAGTTCTACTTTCCTCCCACTCACTTCTTTCGAGAGAAACTCCTTCTCTAGAAAGGATCCATTCTCAGCAATGAATAACCTTCCTTCGGATCTGTGATAGAAGGTGTTCCCAACAGTCTCCTTTGGGTATCCTATGAAGATATATTTCTCCGATTTGGGTTTGAGCTTATCAGGATGAAACTTTTTCATATAAGCATCACAACCCCAAACTTTAAGAAACGACAACTTTGGTTTCTTGCCAAACCACAGTTCAGATTGTGTCGTCTCAACAGATTTAGATGGTGCCCTATTTAACGTGAATGCAGCTGTCTCTAATGCATAACCCCAAAACGATAGTGGTAGATCGGTAAGAGACATCATAGATCGCACCATATCTAATAAAGTACGGTTATGACGTTCGGACACACCATTACATTGTGGTGTTCTAGGTGGCGTGAGTAGTGAAACTATTTCACATTGTTTTAACTGAAGGCCAAACTCGTAACTCAAATATTTTACTTCTGCGATCATATCGTAGAAACTTTTATTTTTGTTACGATGATTCTCCACTTCACTCTGAAATTCTTTGAACTTTTCAAATATTTCAGACTTGTGTTTCATCAAGTAGATATACTCATATCTGCTCAAATCATCTGTGAAGATTAGAAAATAATGATACCTGCCACGAGCCTCAATATTCATTGGACCACATACATCAGTATGTATGATTTCCAACAAATCTGTTACTCTCTCCATAGTACCGGAGAATGGCGTTTTAGTCATCTTGCCCATGAGGCACGGTTCGCAAGTACCAAGTGATTCATAATCAAGTGGTTCCAAAAGTCCATCAGTATGGAGTTTCTTCATGCGCTTTACACCGATATGACCTAAACGGCAGTGCCACAAATAAGTCGCACTATCATTATCAACTCTGCATCTTTTGGCTTCAACATTATGAATATGTGTATCACTACTATCGAGATCCAACGAACCATTTTCATTGGGTGTGTAACCATATAAGGTTTATTTCATGTAAACAGAACAACAATATATTCTCTTACTTAAATGAATAACCGTATTGCAATAAACATGATCAAATCATATTCATGCTCAACGCAAACACCAAATAACACTTATTTAGGTTCAACACTAATCCCGAAAGTATAGGGAGTGTGCGATGATGATCATATCAATCTTGGAACTATTTCCAACACACATCGTCACCTTGCCCTTAACTAGTCTCTGTTCATTCTGCAACTCCCGTTTCGAGTTACTACTCTTAGCAACTGAACCAGTATCAAATACTGAGGGGTTGCTATAAACACTAGTAAAGTACACATCAATTACATGTATATCAAATATACCTATGTTCACTTTGCCATCCTTCTTATCCGCCAATTACTTGGGGTAGTTCCGCTTCCAGTGACCAGTCCCTTTGCAGTAGAAGCACTCAGTTTTAGGCTTAGGTCCAGACTTGGGTTTTTCACTTGAGCAGCAACTTGCTTGCCGTTCTTCTTGAAGTTCCCCTTTCTTCCCTTTGTCCCTTTACTTGAAACTAGTGGGTTTTTTTACCATCAACACTTGATGCTTTTTCTTGATTTCTACCTTCATTGATTTCAGCATCACGAAGAGCTTGGAATCATTTCCGTTATCCCTTGCATATTATAGTTCATCACGAAGTTCTACTAACTTGGTGGTGGTGACTAGAGAATTCTGCCAATCACTATCTTACCTGGAAGATTAACTCCCACTCGATTCAAGCGATTGTAGTACCCAGACAATCTGAGCACATGCTCACTGCTTGAGCGATTCTCCTCCATCTTTTAGCTATAGAACTTGTTGGAGACTTCATATCTCTCAACTCGGGTATTTGCTTGAAATATTAACTTCAATTCCTGGAACATCTCATATGGTCCATGACATTCAAAACGTCTTTGAAGTCCCGATTCTTAAGCTGTTAAGCATGGTGCACTAAACTATCAAGTGGTCATCATATTGAGCTAGCCAAACGTTCATAACGTCTGCATCTACTCCTGCAATAGGTCTGTCACCTAGCGGTGTATCAAGGACATAATTCTTATGTGCAGCAATGAGGATAAACCTCATATCATGGATCCAATCCGCATCATTGCTACTAACATATTTCAACTTAGTTTTCTCTAGGAACATATCAAAAATAAAACAGGGGAGCTAAACGCGAGCTATTGATCTACAACATAGATATGCTAATACTACCAGGACTAAGTTCATGATAAATTAAAGTTCAATTAATCATATTACTTAAGAACTCCCACTTAGAAAGACATCCCTCTAATCTTCTAAGTGATCACGTGATCCAAATCAACTAAACCATGTCCGATCATCACGTGAGATGGAGTAGCTTCATTGGTGAACATCACTATGTTGATCATATCTACTATATGATTCACGCTCGACCTTTCGGTCTCTGTGTTCCGAGGCCATATCTGTATATGCTTAGCTCGTCAAGTATAACCTGAGTATTCCGCGTGTGCAACTGTTTTGCACCTGTTGTATTTGAACGTAGAGCCTATCACACCCGGTCATCACGTGGTGTCTCAGCACAAAGAACTTTCGCAACGGTGCATACTCAGGGAGAAAACTTCTTGATAATTAGCGAGAGATCATCTTAAAATGCTATCGTCAATCAAAGCAAGATAAGATGCATAAAAGATAAACATCACATGCAATCAATATAAGTGATATGATATGGCCATCATCATCTTGTGCTTGTGATCTCCATCTTCGAAGCACCGTTATGATCACCATCGTCACCGGCGCGACACCTTGATCATCATCGTAGCATCGTTGTCGTCTCACCAATCTTATGCTTCCACGACTATCGCTACCGCTTTGATAAAGTAAAACATTACAGTGCAATTGCATTGCATACAATAAAGCGACAACCATATGGCTCCTGCCAGTTGCCGATAACTTGGTTACAAAACATGATCATCTCATACAATAAAATTTAGCATCATGTCTTGACCATATCACATCACAACATACCCTTCAAAAACAAGTTAGACGTCCTCTACTTTGTTGTTGCAAGTTTTACGTGGCTGCTACGGGCTTAAGCAAGAACCAATCTTAACTACGCATCAAAACCACAACGATAGTTTGTCAAGTTGGTGCTGTTTTAACCTTCGCAAGGACCGGGCGTAGCCATACTCGGTTCAACTAAAGTTGGAGAAACAGACACCCGCCAGCCACCTATGTGCAAAGCACGTCGGTAGAACCAGTCTCGCGTAAGCGTACGCGTAATGTCGGTCCGGGCCGCTTCATCCAACAATACCGCCGAACCAAAGTATGACATGCTGGTAAGCAGTATGACTTATATCGCCCACAACTCGCTTGTGTTCTACTCGTGCATATAACATCAACACATAAAACCTGGCTCGGATGCCACTGTTGGGGAACGTAGTAATTTCAAAATTTTCCTACGCACACGCAAGATCATGGTGATACATAGAAACGAGAGGGGAGAGTGTAATCTATGTACCCTCGTAGACCGACAGCGGAAGCGTAATGATAACGCGGTTGATGTAGTCGTACGTCTTCACGGCCCGACCGATCAAGCACCGAAACTACGGCACCTCCGAGTTTTAGCACACGCTCAGCTCGATGACGATCCCCGGACTCCGATCCAGCAAAGTGTCGGGGAAGAGTTCCGTCAGCACGACGGCGTGGTGATGATCTTGATGTTCTACTGTCGCAGGGCTTCGCCTAAGCACCACTACAATATTATCGAGGACTATGGTGGAGGGGGGCACCGCACACGGCTAAGAGAACGATCCTGAAGATCAACTTGTGTGTCTAGAGGTGCCCCCTGCCCCCGTATATAAAGGAGCAAGGGGGGAGGAGGCCGGCCCTAGGAGAGGCGCGCCAGGGGAGTAGGATTCCTACTCCTAGTTGGAGTAGGTTTCCTCCTTTCCTAGTCCAAATAGGAGAAGGGGGGAAAGGGGGAAAGAGGGGAAGGAAGGGAGAGAGGGGCCGCGCCCCAAACCCCTTGTCCAATTCGGACTTGGCTTGGGAGGGGCGCGCGCCACCTCCTGGTCCTTCCCACTAAGGCCCATTAAGGCCCATTGCTTCTTCCTCGTATTCCCGTAACTCCCCGGTACCTCCGAAAATACCCGAATCACTTGGAACCTTTCGGATGTCCGAATATAGTCGTCCAATATATCGATCTTTACGTCTCGACCATTTCGAGACTCCTCGTCATGTCCCCGATCTTATCCGGGACTCCAAACTCCTTTGTTACATCAAAACTTATAAACTCATAATATAACTATCATCGAAACCTTAAGCGTGCGGACCCTACGGGTTCGAGAACAATGTAGACATGACCGAGACATGTCTCCGGTCAATAACCAATAGCAGAACCTGGATGCTCATATTGGCTCCCACATATTCTACGAAGATCTTTATCGGTCAGACCGCATAACAACATACGGTGTTCCCTTTGTCATCGGTATGTTACTTGCCCGAGATTCGATTGTCGGTATCTTAATACCTAGTTCAATCTCGTTACCGGCAAGTCTCTTTACTCGTTTCGTAATACATCATCTCACAACTAACTCATTAGTTGCAATGCTTGCAAGGCTTATGTGATGTGCATTATTGAGAGGGCCCAGAGATACCTCTCCGACAATCGGAGTGACAAATCCTAATCTCGAAATACGCCAACCCAACATGTACCTTTGGAGACACCTGTAGAGCTCCTTTATAATCACCCAGTTACGTTCTGATGTTTGGTAGCACACAAAGTGTTCCTCCGGCAAACGGGAGTTGCATAATCTCATAGTCATAGGAAAATGTATAAGTCATAAAGAAAGCAGTAGCAACATACTAAACGATCGGGTGCTAAGCTAATGGAATGGGTCATGTCAATCACATCATTCTTCTAATGATGTGATCCCGTTAATCAAATAACAACTCTTTTGTTCATGGTTAGGAAACATAACCATCTTCGATTAACGAGCTAGTCAAGTAGAGGCATACTAGTGACACTCTGTTTGTCTATGTATTCACACATGTATCATGTTTCCGGTTAATACAATTCTAGCATGAACAATAAAAATTTATCATGATGTAAGGAAATAAATAATAACTTTATTATTGCCTCTAGGGCATATTTCCTTCAAAAATATTATTTATCATCTCTATCAGATCTCACTTTCGTAAATGACCATGAAGGGATTGACAACACCTAAGCGCGTTGGTTGCGTTGAGCTATTGTTTTTGTGTAGGTACGAGGGACTCGAGCGTAGCCTCCTACTGGATTGATACCTTGGTTCTCAAAAACTAAGGGAAATACTTACGCTACTTTGCTGCATCATCCCTTTCTCTTCGGGGAAATCCAAGGCAGTGCTCAAGAGGTAGCAAGAAGAATTTCTGGCGCCGTTGCCGGGGAGTCTGCGCAAAAGTCAACATACCAAGTACCCATCACAGTCTCTATCTCCCGCATTACATTATTTGCCATTTGCCTCTCGTTTTCCTCTCACCCACTTCACCCTTGCCGTTTTATTCGCCCTCTCTCTCTATCCTCGTTCTCTCTCTATTTGCCTCTTTTGCCCGTTTGCTTTTTGTTTGCTCGTGTGTTGGATTGCTTGTTTGTCGCGATGGCTGAAGATAATACTAAATTGTGTGACTTCACCAATACCAACAATAATGATTTCCTTAGCACTCTGATTGCTCCTCTTACCGATGCTGAATCTTGTGAAATTAATACTGCTTTGTTGAATCTTGTCATGAAAGATCCGTTCTCCGGCCTTCCTAGTGAAGATGCCGCTACCCATCTTAATAGCTTCGTTGATTTGTGTGACATGCAAAAGAAGAAAGATGTCGATAATGATATTGTTAAATTGAAGCTATTTCCTTTTCCGCTTAGAGATCGTGCTAAATCTTGGTTTTCATCTTTGCCTAAAAATAATATTGATTCATGGAACAAGTGCAAAGAAAGAACCGCTAGGATGCGTGCTAAGAAAGATGCCTCTATAAAAGCGTGTTCTTCTAGTTCCTATGAAAATAATAATGAAGATCTAAAAGTTATTGATGTGTCCCCTATTAAATCTTTGTTTTGCAATATGAATCTTGATAATGATGGGACTGAATATGATCCACCTTTACCTAGAAGGCGTTCCAATAATTCTGAATCTTTTGATCTTGATGCTAAATTTTGATAAAAGTGGGATTGGAGAAATTAAAACCCTAGATATTGCTAAACCCACAATATTGGATTTCAAGGAATTTAATTATGAAAATTTCTCTTTAATTGATTGTATTTCCTTGTTGCAATCCGTGTTAAAATCTCCCCACGCTTATAGTCAAAATAAAGCGTTTACTAAACATATCGTTGATGCCTTGATTCAATCCTATGAAGAAAAACTTGAATTGGAAGTTTCTATCCCTAGAAAACTTTATGATGAGTGGGGAACTACTATTAAAATTAAAATTAAAAATTATGAGTTTTATGCTTTGTGTGATTTGGGTGCTAGTGTCTCTACTACTCCCAAAACTTTGTGTGATTTGCTAGATTTCCGTGATTTTGATGATTGCTCTCTAAACTTGCATCTTGCGGATTCCACTATTAAGAAACCTATGGGAAGAATTAATGATGTTCTTATTGTTGCAATAGGAATTATGTGCCCGTAGATTTTATCGTTCTTGATATAGATTGCAATCCTTCTTGCCCTATTATTCTTGGTAGACCTTTCCTTAGAACGGTTGGTGCAATTATTGATATGAAGGAAGGGAATATTATATTCCAATTTCCATTAAAAAAGGGCATGGAACACTTTTCTAGAAATAAAATAAAATTACCATATGAATCTATCATGAGAGCCACTTATGAATTGCCTACCAAAGATGGCAATACCTAGATCTATTCTTGCTTGTTATGCCTAGCTAGGGCGTTAAACGATAGCGCTTGTTGGGAGGCAACCCAATTTTATTTTTATTCCTTGATTTTTGCTCCTGTTTAGTAATAAATAAATTATTTAGCCTCTGTTTTGGTTGTGTTTTTTGTGTTTAATTAGTGTTTGTGCCAAGTAGAACCGTTGGGAAGACTTGGGGAAAGTCTTGTTGAACTTGCTGTAAAAAACAGAAACTTTAGCGCTCATGAGAACTGCTGTCATTTTTATTTGGAAAGTTATATTTAGTTAATTATTTTTTCAGTTGATTAATAGATAAATTCCTCAAGTCCAGCAATTTATTTTATAATTTTTGGGGTTCCATATCTTGCGCTAGCTACAGATTACTACAGACTGTTCTGTTTTTGACAGATTCTGTTTTTCGTGTGTTGTTTGCTTATTTTGATGAATCTATGGCTAGTAAAATAGTTTATAATCCATAGAGAAGTTGTAATACAGTAGGTTTAACACCAATATAAATAAAGAATGAGTTCATTACAGTACCTTGAAGTGGTCTTTTGTTTTCTTTCGCTAACGGAGCTCACGAGATTTTCTACTTTAAGTTTTGTGTTGTGAAGTTTTCAAGTTTTGGGTAAAGATTTGATGGATTGTGGAACAAGAAGTGGCAATAGCCTAAGCTTGGGGATGCCCATGGCACCCCCAAGATAATCTAAGGACACCTAAAAGCCAAAGCTTGGGGATGCCCCGGAAGGCATCCCCGCTTTCGTCTACCTCTATCGGTAACTTTACTTCGAGCTATATTTTTATTCGCCACATGATATGTGTTTGCTCGGAGCGTCTTGTATTATTTGAGTCTTTACTTTTTAGTTTACCACAATCATCCTTTCTGTACACACCTTTTGAGAGAGCCATACATGATTTGGAATTTCTTAGAATACTCTATGTGCTTCGCTTATATCTTTTGAGCTTTATAATTTTCCTCTAGTGCTTCACTTATATCTTTTAGAGCACGGTGGTGGATTTGTTTTATAGAAACTATTGATATCTCATGCTGCACTTAGATTCTTAATAGCATGGTAATTTGTTTAAAATCCTAATATGCTTGGTATGCAAGATTAATAATAAAACTTTCGTATGAGTATGTTGAATACTAAGAAAAGTTTGATGCTTGATGATTGTTTTGAGATATGGAGGTAATAATATCAAAGTCATGCTAGTTGAGTAGTTGTGAAATTGAGAAATACTTGTGTTGAGGTTTGCAAGTCCCGTAGCATGCACGTATGGTAAACGTTATGCAACAAATTTGAAATATGAGGTGTTATTTGATTGTCTTCCTTATGAGTGGCGGTCGGGGACGAGCGATGGTCTTTTCCTACCAATCTATCCCCCTAGGAGCATGCGCGTAGTGCCGAGGTTTTTGATTTCTTGTAGATTTTTGCAATAAGTATGTGAGTTCTGTATGACTAATGTTGAGTCCATGGATTATACGCACTCTCACCCTTCCATCCTTGCTAGCCTCTTCGGTACCGTGCATTGCCCTTTCTCACATTGAGAGTTGGCGCAAGCTTTGCCGGTGCATCCAAACCCCGTGATATGATACGCTCTTTCACACATAAACCTCCTTATATCTTCCCCAAAACAACCACCATACCTACCTATTATGGCATTACCATAGCCATTCTGAGATATATTGCCATGCAACTTTCCATCATTCCGTTTATCATGACACATTCATCATTGTCATATTGCTTAGCATGATCATGTAGTTGACATAGTATTTGTGGCAAAGCCAACGTTCAAAATTCTTTCATACATGTCACTCTTGGTTCATTGCATATCCCGGTACACCGCTGGAGGCATTTCATATAGAGTCATCTTTGTTCTAGTATCGAGTTGTAATCATTGAGTTGTAAATAAATAGAAGTGTGATGATCATCATTATTAGAGCATTGTCCCAAGTGAGGAATAAATAAAAAAGAAAAAAGAGAAAGGCCATAAAAAAGAGAAGGCCCAAAAAAAGTGCATAAAAAAGGCCCCAAAAAATGAGAGAAAAAGAGAGAAGGGACAATGTTACTATCCTTTTACCACACTTGTGCTTCAAAGTAGCACCATGATCTTCATAGTAGAGAGTCTCTCATGTTATCACTTTCATATACTAGTGGAAAATTTTCATTATAGAACTTGGCTTGTATATTCCAACAATGGGCCTCCTCAAGTGCCCTAGGTCTTCGTGAGCAAGCAAGTTGGATGCACACCCACTAGTTTCTTTTGCTGAGCTTTCATACATTTATAGCTCTATTGCATCCGTTGCATGGCAATCCCTACTCCTTACATTAACATCAATCGGTGGGCATCTCCATAGCCCATTGATTAGCCTCGTTGATGTGAGACTTTCTCCTTTTTTGTCTTCTCCACATAAACCCCTCATTATATTCTATTCCACCCATAGTGGTATGTCCATGGCTCGCGCTCATATATTGCGTGAAAGTTTATAGGTTTGAGATTACTAAAGTATGAAACAATTGCTTGGCTTGTCATCGGGGTTGTGCATGATGAGAGCATTCTTGTGTGACGAAAATCAAACATGACTAACTATATGATTTTGTAGGGATGAACTTTCTTTGGCCATGTTATTTTCAGAAGACATAATTACTTAGTTAGTATGCTTGAAGTATTATCATTTTTATGTCAAGATGAACTTTTGTCTTGAATCTTTCGGATCTGAATATTCATACCACAATTAAGAAGAATTACATTAAAATTATGCCAAGTAGCACTCCGCATCAAATTTTTTGTTTCTATCATTTACCTACTCGAGGACGAGCATGAATTAAGCTTGGGGATGCTTGATACGTCTCCAACGTATCTATAATTTTTGATTGCTCCATGCTATATTATCTACTGTTTTAGACATTATTGGGCTTTATTTTCCACTTCTATGTTATTTTTGGGACTAACCTATTAACCGGAGGCCCAGCCTAGAATTGTTGTTTTTTGCCTGTTTTAGGGTTTCGAAGAAAAGGAATATCAAACGGAGTCCAAACGGAATGAAACCTTCGGAAACGTGATTTTCTCATCAGATAAGATCCAGGAGACTTGGACCCTCCGTCAAGAAAGCCACGAGGTGGTCACGAGGGTGGAGGGCGCCCCCCTAGGGCGCGCCCCCTGCCTTGTGGGCCCCTCGAAGCTCCACCGACGTACTTCTTCCTCCTATATATATATCCACGTACCCCCAATGATCGGGGACTGAGCCAAAAACCTAATTCCACCGCCGCAACTTTCTGTATCCACGAGATCCCATCTTGGGGCCTGTTCCGGAGCTCCGCCGGAGGGGGCATCGGTCACGGAGGGCTTCTACATCATCATCCAAGCCCCTCCGATGAATTGTGAGTAGTTTAATTTAGACCTACGGGTCCATTGCTAGTAGCTAGATGGCTTCTTCTCTCTTTTTGGATCTCAATACAATGTTCTCCCCCTCTCTCGTGGAGATCTATTTGATGTAATCTTCCTTTTGCGGTGTGTTTGTTGAGACCGATGGATTGTGGGTTTATGATCAAGTCTATCTATGAATAATATTTGAATCTTCTCTGAATTATTTTATGTATGATTGGTTATCTTTGCAAGTCTCTTTGAATTATCAGTTTGGTTTGGCCTACTAGATTGGTTGTTCTTGCCATGGGAGAAGTGCTTAGCTTTGGGTTCGATCTGGCGGTGTCCTTTCCCAGTGACAGAAGGGGCAGCAGGGCACGTATTATATCGTTTCCATCGAGGATAACAAGATGGTTTTTTTTATCATATTGCATGAAACTATCCCTCTACATCATGTCATCTTGCTTAAGGCGTTACTCTGTTTTTAACTTAATACTCTAGATGCATGCTGGATAGCGGTCGATGAGTGGAGTAATAGTAGTAGATGCAGAATCGTTTCGGTCTACTTGTCTCGGGCGTGATGCCTATATACATGATCATACCTAGATATTCTCATAACTATGCTCAATTCTGTCAATTGCTCAACAGTAATTTGTTCACCCACCGTAGAATACTTATGCTCTTGAGAGAAGCCACTAGTGAAACCTATGGCCCCCGGGTCTCTTTCTCATCATATCAATCTCCATCACTTTATTATTGCTTTCCTTTTACTTTCCTTTTACTTTTTTACTTTGCACCTCTATACCAAAAATACCAAAAATATTATTTATCACCTCTATCAGTTCTCACTTTCATAAGTGACCGTGAAGGGATTGACAACCCCTAAGCGTGTTGGTTGCGTTGAGCTATTGTTTTTGTGTAGGTACGAGGGACTCGAGCGTAGCCTCCTACTGGATTAATACCTTGGTTCTCAAAAACTAAGGGAAATACTTACGCTACTTTGCTGCATTATCCCTTCCTCTCCAGGGAAATCCAACGCAGTGCTCAAGAGGTAGTAGTAGTCAACTCCTTGAACTTGTCAAAATCCTTTCGTAACACGTCGAGCATTGTAGACAGTAACATTACCGTTTGCATCAGTCTTCTTCTTGAAGATCCATTTATTCTATATGGCTAGCCGATCATCGGGCAAGTCAACCAAAGTCCACACTTGTTCTCATACATGTATCCCATCTCAGATTTCATGGCCTCAAGACATTTCGCGGAATCTGGGCTCATCATCGCTTCCTCATAGTTCGTAGGTTCGTCATGGTCTAGTAACATGACCTCCAGAACAGGATTACCGTACCACTCTGGTGCGGACCGTACTCTGGTTGACCTATGAGGTTTGATAGTAACTTGATCTGAAGTTTCATGATCATCATCATTAGCTTCCTCACTAATTGGTGTAGGAATCACTGGAACTGGTTTCTGCGATGAACTACTTTCCAATTGGGAGAAGGTACAATTACCTCATCAAGTTCAACTTTCCTCCCACACACTTCTTTCGAGAGAAACTCCTTCTCTAGAAAGGATCCATTCTTAGCAACAAATATCTTGCCTTCGGATCAGTGATAGAAGGTGTACCCAACCATTTCCTTTAGGTATCCTATGAAGATGCCTTTCTCTGATTTGGGTTCGAGCTTATCAGGTTGAAGCTTTTTCACATAAGCATCGCAACCCCAAACTTTAAGAAACGACAGCTTAGGTTTCTTTCCAAAGCACAGTTCATATGGTGTCGTCTCAACGGATTTAGATGGTGCCCTATTTAACATGAATGCAGCCATCTCTAAAGCATAACCCAAAAAACGATAGTGGTAAACGATAAGAGACATCACAGATTGCACCATATCTAATAAAGTACGGTTACGATGTTCGGACACACCATTATGTTGTGGTGTTCCAGGTGGCATGAGTTGCGAAACTATTCCACATTGTTTCAAATGAAGACCAAACTCATAACTCAAATATTCACCTCCACGATCAGATCGTAGAAACTCTATTTTCTTGTTACGATGATTTTCCACTTCACTCTGAAATTCTTTGAACTTTTCAAATGTTTCAAACTTATGTTTAATTAAGTAGATATATCCATATCTGCTTGAATCAACTGTGAAGGTCAGAAAATAACAATACCCGCCACGAGCCTCAATACTCATTGGACCGCATACATCAGTATGTATCATTTCCAATAAGTTAGTGGTTCGCTCCATTGTTCTGGAGAACGGAGTCTTAGTCATCTTGCCCATGAGGTATAGTTCGCAAGTATCAAGTGATTCATAATCAACTGATTCCAAAAGCCCATCAGCATGGAGTTTCTTCATGTGCTTTACACCAATATGACCTAAACGGCAATGCCACAAATAAGTTGCACTATCATTATTAACTTTGCATCTTTTGGCTTCAATATTATGAATGTGTGTATCACTACGATCGAGATTCAACAAAAATAGACCACTCATCAAGGGTGCATGACCATAGAAGATATTACTCATATAAATAGAACAACCGTTATTCTTTGATTTAAATGAATAACCGTCTTGCATCAAACAAGATCTAGATATAATGTTCATGCTCAACGCTGGCACCAAATAACAATTATTCAGGTCTAAAACTAATCCTGAAGGTAGATGTAGAGGTAGTGTGCCAACGGTGATCACATCAACCATGGAGCCATTTCCGACGAGCATTGTCACCTCGTCCTTAGCCAATCTTCGTTTAATCCGTAGTCCCTGTTCCGAGTTGCAAATATGAGCAACAGAACCGGTATCAAATACCCAGATGCTACTACGAGCATTAGTAAGGTACACATCAATAACATGTATATCAAATATACCTTTCACTTTTCCATCCTTGTTATCCGCCAAATACTTGGGGCAGTTCCGCTTCCAGTGGCCAGTCCCTTCGTAGTAGAAGCACTCAGTTTCAGCCTTAGGTCCAGACTTGGGCTTCTTCCCGGGAGCAGCAACTTGCTTACTATTATTCTTGAAGTTCCCCTTCTTCCCTTTGCCCTTTTTCTTGAAACTAGTGGTCTTGTTAACCATCAACACTTGATGCTCCTTCTTGATTTCCACCTCTGCAGGCTTTAGCATCGCGAAGAGCTCGGGAATTGTCTTTTCCATCCCTTGCATATTATAGTTCAACACGAAGCCTTTATAGCTTGGTGGCAGTGATTGAAGAACTCTGTCAATGACACTATTATCAGGAAGATTAACTCCCAGCTGAGTCAAGTGGTTATGGTACCTAGACATTCTGAGTATGTGTTCACTGACAAAACTGTTCTCCAACATTTTGCAGCTATAGAACTTGTTGGAGACTTCATATCTCTCAACTCGGGCATTTTCTTGAAATATTAACTTCAACTACTGGAACATCTCATATGCTCCATGATGTTTAAAACGTCTTTGAAGTCCCGATTCTAAGTCGTAAAGCATGGCACACTGAACTATCGAGTAGTCATCAGCTTTAGTCTGCCAGACGTTCATAACGTCCGGAGTTGCTCCTGCAGCGGGTCTTGCACCTAGCGGTGCTTCCAGGATGTAATTCTTCTATGCAGCAATGAGGATAATCCTCAAGTTACGGGCCCAGTCTGTGTAGTTGCTACCATCATGTTTCAATTTAGCTTTCTCTAGGAATGCATTAAAATTCAAGCTAACGGTAGCATGGGCCATTGATCTACAACAACATAGATATGCAAAAACTATCAGGACTAAGTTCATGATAAAGTAAAGTTCAATTAATCATATTACTTAAGAACTCCCACTTAGATAGACATCCCTCTAGTTATCTAATTGATCACGTGATCCGTATCAACTAAACCATGTCCGATCATCACGTGAGATGGAGTAGTTTTCAATGGTGAACATCTCTATGTTGATCATATCTACTATATGATTCACGTTCGACCTTTCGGTCTCAGTGTTCTGAGGCCATGTCTGCATATGCTAGGCTCGTCAAGTTTAACCCGACTATTCTACACGTGCAAAATTGGCTTGCACCCATTCTATGTGAACGTAGAGCTTATCACACATGATCATCACGTGGTGTCTCGGCACGATGAACTGTAGCAATGGTGCATACTCAGGGAGAACACTTATACCTTGAAATTTAGTGAGGGATCATCTTATAATGCTACCGCCGTACTAAGAAATATAAGATGCATAAAAGATAAACATCACATGCAACCAAAATATGTGACATGATATGGCCATCATCATCTTGTGCCTTTGATCTTAATCTCCAAAGCACCATCATGATCTCCATTGTCAGTGGCTTGACACCTTGATCTCCATCGTAGAGTCGTTGTTGTCTCGCCAACTATTGCTTCTATGACTATCGCTACCGCTTAGTGATAAAGTAAAGCAATTACATGAAGATTGCATTTCATACAATAAAGCGTCAACCATAAGGCTCTTGCTAGTTGCCAATAACTCTTACAAAACATGATCATCTCATACAACAATTTATATCTTATCACGTCTTGACCATATCACATCACAACATGCCCTGAAAAAACAAGTTAAACATCCTCTACTTTGTTGTTGCAAGTTTTACGTGGCTGCTACGGGCTTCTAGCAAGAACCGTTCTTACCTATGCATCAAAACAACAACGATTTTTCGTCAAGTGTGATGTTTTAACCTTCAACAAGGACCGGCTGTAGTCAAACTCGATTCAACTAAAGTTGGAGAAACAGACACCCGCCAGCCACCTGTGTGCAAAGCACGTCGGTAGAACCGGTCTCATGAATGTGGTCATGTAATGTTGGTCCGGGGCGCTTCATCCAACAATACCGACTAATCAAAGTAAGACGTTGGTGGTAAGCAGTATGACTATTATCGCCCACAAATCTTTGTGTTCTACTCGTGCATATCATCTACGCATAGACCTAGCTCGGATGCCACTGTTGGGGAACGTAGCATGCAATTTCAAAAAAAATCCTACGATCACGCAAGATCTATCTAGGAGATGCATAGAAACGAGAGGGGGAGAGTGTGTCCACGTACCCTCGTTGACCGAAAGTGGAAGCGTTAGGTTAACACGGTTGATGTAGTCGAATGTCTTCACGATCCAACCGATCCAAGTACCGAACGTACGGCACCTCCGTGTTCAGCACACGTTCAACTCGATGACGTCCCTCGAACTCTTGATCCAGCAGAGGGTCGAGGGAGAGTTCCGTCAGCATGATTTCATGGTGACTGTCATGGTGATGTGATACGTGCAGGGCTTCGCCTCAGCACTATGATGCTATGACCGGAGGAGTAAACTATGGAGGGGGGCGCCGCACACGGCTAAGATAACTATTGTTGTGTCTTTGGGGTGCCCCCAGCCCCCATATATAAAGGAGGGGAGGAGGAGGTGGCCGGCCCTAGGGGTGGCACGCAATGGAGGGGAGTCCTACTAAGACTCGACTCCTGGTAGGTTTCGCCCCCTTCCTTCCAACGGAGAGGGGTAAGGGCAAAGAGGGGAGAGGGAGAAGGAAAGGGGGGCTGCGCCCCACCCCTTGTCCCATTCGGATTCGGTAGGGGGAGGCGCGCGCCTCCTCTTGTGGCTTTCCTCCCTCTCTCCACTATGGCCCATGAGGCCCATTAACTTTCCCCGGGGGTTCCGGTAACCTCCCGGTACTCCAAAAATTCCCAAACCTCTTCGGAACCATTTCGGTGTCTGTATATAACCTTCCAACATATGAATCTTTACCTCTCGACCATTTCAAGACTCCTTGTCATGTCCGCGATCTCATCCGGGACTCCAAAAAAAACTTCGGTCACCAAAACACATAACTCATAATACAAATCGTCATCGAACGTTAAGCGTGCGAACCCTACGGGTTCGAGAACTATGTAGACATGACCGAGACACATCTCCAGTCAATAACCAATAGCGGAACCTGGATGCTCATATTGCTTCCTACATATTATTCGAAGATCTTTATCGGTCAAACCGCATAACAACATACGCCATTCCCTTTGTCATCAGTGTGTTATTTGCCCGAGATTCAATCGTTGGTATGACCATACCTATTTCAATCTCGTTACCGGCAAGTCTCTTTACTCGTTCCGTAATACATCATCCCGCAACTAACTCATTAGTCACATTGCTTGCAAGGCTTATAGTGATGTGCATTACAGAGAGGGCCTAGAGATACCTCTCCGATACTCGGAGTGACAAATCCTAATCTTGATCTATGCCAACCCAACAAACACCTTCCGATACATGTAGAGCATCTTTATAATCACCCAGTTATGTTATGACATGTGATAGCACACAAGGTGTTCCTCCGGTATTCGGGAGTTGCATAATCTCATAGCCAGAGGAATATGTATAAGTCATGAAGAAAGCAATAGCAATAAAGCTAAACGATCATAATGCTAAGCTAACGGATGGGTCTTGTCCATCACATCATTCTCTAATGATGTGATCCCGTTCATCAAATGACAACACATGTCTATGGTCAGGAAACTTAACCATTTTTGATTAACGAGCTAGTCAAGTAGAGGCATACTAGGGACATTTTGTTTTGTCCATGTATTCACACATGTACTAAGTTTCCTATTAATACAATTCTAGCATGAATAATAAACATTTATCATGATATAAGGAAATATAAATAACAACTTTATTATTGCCTCTAGGCCATATTTACCTCACTTATTAGAAATCCCTCTTCACAAACAAGATGAAACTGAAAACAAAACTTAATTTAAACGTTTGTTTGAAAAGATAATGAAGTTTTAAATTTAGAAGTCAAAAGAAAAAAATCAAGCGTGAGAGGCTTGATACCCTGCACTTGTGTGCTAATATAATCGGATGCCATTAGCGAAAGGACAATGCATGAGCAAACCCCGATGATAAACCGCAGTGCCTCCCATTGTTTCCCTGCAACACATATAAGGAAGATCTTGATCAGGTAAACTGAGAGTTGCCATACTATCAGTAGAATATGTATTGAGTACAACCAAATTCGATTTATTTCTCACATGCATAACAATACAAAATTGTACCCACTACAAATGAAAATCAAATTGCTGAATAGAACCAAACAATTAACTGGACAGCAGAAAAAATGAACCAAAACAGTTAACTGAGCACTACATTGCAGAATAGAACATATACTAGAAGATAAGACAGTTAACGAAACCGAGAATGCTTGAGAACTACTACGATATGTAGCAATTGTTGGACCAAACTATTAACTGAACGTTACATTTTAGAATATCAGATTGCATATTAACATTACAAAGGACAAATCACTAGAAGTCGCTGGTGGTGGCCTCAAGAAAACAACACGAACTGTATTTTAAAGTAAACAACCGCATGGCGGTGTCGACTTTGGCCTCGAAGACGAGGTGCTCCTCTATGATCTGGTGGTTGGCACGCATTGCAGCCATCACGACCTCGTCCGCGTGTGCGGCCGCGATTTGGTTCTCCACTAACAGATGCTAATGAGCTCCACGCTATACTGCGTGCAAAATGGCTATGGGTGGCGCTTAATTGGAGGATGGGGCAGTGATTTGGGCGGAAGGTGTCGTGCCATCGGTCGGGGCATGTGGGACGTGGAAGGAAAAGGATGGTGTGGGTGGGGTGTGGATTACCTGACCATACCGATGAGGCCGCACAGCAAGAAGAAGGGTCGCCAGCAAGGAGGTGGCGCTGCAAGAAGGGTGGCCAGCGAGGAGGCTGTACCACAAAAAGAAGCGTCATCAGAGAGGAGGCGACGCTGTCAGTAAGCAGTAGTGAAGGTTTGAACTTGAAAATCAAGGAGGAATAGTGGAAACATGGCTTTTGGTGGGGGAGGGGAGATAGATATTTCCGCGGTGGCAGAAAAATTTCGTTCGGTGCTGCGAAAAACTCGCACGCAAGTGTGGGTCAAGCTCGGGGTGGTGGACTGTTGACGACAAAGCTTCCTGCGTAAGCCAGACAAGATGGTGCGCCAAGATATTTTATATCGCATCCCACACGATTCTTTCTAGTAAACAGTTTGTGGCAAACCTGATTTTTTTCATTCTGATTTGAAAGACAAAATGGTGTTACAGAGGGAAAGGATGTTGTTTGAATTGCTAGAACATTTATCTGCAGTGAGCATGCAACTATATGAATGTCGTGTTAAAATTTGGAATTATTTCGGGTTCATTTGGCCTTTTTATGCATTAATTGAGTTTCTGGGCATTGAATGTGCATAATTCAAATTTGAACTACAAGCACATAATCCAGTGCATCAAAGTTTGTTGAAAAGTCACATGTGTGTCTTTGGGTGAATTTATAGGTCCCATGCAAGAAATGGGAATGAAATTCATACATCTGGGCGTCCTGGCTCGGCCGGAAACATTGAGAAAGTTGGTTTTTAAATTCCTGTAAATCCAAAACTCGCCTGAAAATCATGAAACTTGGCATGGTGTTATATCATGGCACCAACATGTTGTGCTAAAAAAATTGGCTGAATTGGGACATGTTTTGGTATAATCTTCTTGCAAACCAGAGCTTCTCTCAAGAAGGCTGGTGGTTCCGAGAGAGAACGTGTCATCTTGTGTGGGCAATGACATACACTGGCCTCCCCCCTCTTGATTTTTTTGTAGATCCCGCATAGGACAATATGAGTGTCCAATTAAAATAGAATTATTCCTGGTTCGTTTTGCCTTTTTATGCATTAACTAAGTTTCTAGGCATTTAATCTGCATAATTCAAAATTGAACTACAAGCACATGCTCCAGTGCACCAAAGTTGATAAAAAATCACATGTATATCCTTGGGTAAATTTCCAGGTCACATGCAATAAATGATAATGAAATTCAAACATCTAAGCGTCGTGGCTCGGGCGGGAACATTGACAAACTTGGTTTTTAAATTCCTGTAAATCCAAAACTCGCCTGAAAATCATGAAACTTGGCATGGTTTCATGTCATGGCACCAACATGTTGTGGTAAACTTTTTGCCGAATTGGAACAAGTTTTGCTATAAGCTTCTTGCAAACCGGAGCTTCTATCAAGAAAGCTCGTTGTTTCGAGAGGGAACGTACCACCTTTGTGTGCGAAACGGTATACGCTGCCTCCCTCCCTTGATTTTTCTACAGAGGCAACATAGAACTATATGAGTGCCGTGTTAAAATTTGGAATTATTTCGGGTCCGTTTGCCCTTTTTATGCATTAATTGAGTTTTAAGACATTTAATGTGCATAAATCAAATTTGAACTACAAGCACATGCACCAGTGCACCAAAGTTGGTTGAAAAATCACATGTGTGTTCTTGGGTGAATTTCTAGGTCCCATGCAAGAAGTGGGAATGAAATTCAAACATCTGGGCGTCGTGGCTCAGCTGGGAACGTTGAGAAACTTGGTTTTAAAATTCCTGTAAATTCAAAACTCGCCTGAAAATCATGAAACTTGGCATGGCAACAACATGCTGTGCTAAATTTTCTGGGTGAATTGAGACAAGTTTTGGTATAAGATTCTTGGAAACCAGAGCTTCTCTCACGAAGGCTCGTGGTTCTGAGAGGGAAAGTGTTGAAGGAAATACGCCCTAGAGGCAATAATAAAGTTGTTATTTATATTTCCTTATATCATGATAAATGTTTATTATTCATGCTAGAATTGTATTAACCGAAAACTTAGTACATGTGTGAATACATAGAGAAACAAAGTGTCACTAGTATGCCTCTACCTGACTAGCTCGTTGATCAAAGATGGTTAAGTTTCCTAGCCATGGACAAAGAGTTTTCATTTGATAAACGGTATCACATCATTAGAGAATGATATGATTAACTTGACCCATCCATTAGCTTAGCACTTTGATCGTTTAGTTTACTCCTATTGCTTTCTCCATAACTTATATAGGTTCCTATGACTATGAGATTATGCAACTCCCGAATACCGAAGGAACACTTAGTGTCCTATCAAAGGTCACAACGTAACTGTGTGACTATAAAGATGCTCTACAGGTGTCTTCGATGGTGTTTGTTGAGTTGGCATAGATCGAGATTAGGATTTGTCACTCCGTGTATCGGAGAGGTATCTCTGGGCCCTCTCAGTAATGCACATCACAATAAGCCTTGCAAGCAATGTGACTAATGAGTTAGTTACATGATGTTGCATTACGGAGCAAGTAAAGAGACTTGCCGGTAACGAGATTGAACTAGGTATTGAGATACCGACGATCGAATCTGGGGCAAGTAACAAACCGATGACAAAGGGAACAACGTATGTTGTTATGCGGTTTGAACGATAAAGATCTTCGTAGAATATGTAGGAACCAATATGAGCATCTAGGTTCCGCTATTGGTTATTGATCGGACATGAGTCTCGGTCATGTCTACATAGTTATCGAACCCGTAGGGTCCGCACGCTTAACGTTCGGTGACGATCGGTATTATGAGTTTATGTGTTTTGATGTACCAAAGGTAGTTCAGAGTCCCGGATATGATCACAGACATGACGAGGAGTCTCGGAATGGTCGAGACATAAAGATCGATATATTGGAAGCCTATGTTTGGACATCGGAATGGCTCCGGATGAGTTCGGGCATTTCCTAGAGTACCGGGGGGGGGGGTACTGGAACCCCTCGGGGAGTATATGGGCCTCATTGGGCCTTAGTGGAAGAGAGGAGAGGAAGGCCAAGGAGGAGGGCACACCCCCTTCCTTCCTTCTCTCTCCCCCTTCCTTCTCTCCTACTCCTACTAGGGAAAGGGCGGAATCCTACTCTCGGTGGGAGTAGGACTCCCCCTAGGGCGTGCCCTAGAGAGGGCCAGCCCTCCCCTCCTCCACTCCTTTATATACGGGGGAGGGGGCACCCCATAGACACACAAGTTGATCTCTTAGCCGTGTGCGGTGCCCCCCTCCACAGATTTCCACCTCGGTCATATTGTTGTAGTGCTTAGACGAAGCGCTGTGTCGGTAACTTCATCATCACCGTCATCACGCTGTCGTGCTGACGAAGCTCTCCCCCGACACTCAGCTAGATCTAGTGTTCATGGGACGTCACCGAGCTGAATGTGTGCAGATCGTGGAGGTGTTGTACCTATGGTGCTAGGATCGGTCGGATCATGAAGATGTACAACTACATCAACCGCGTTGTCATAACGCTTCTGCTTATGGTCTACGAGGGTATGTAGACAACACTCTCCCCTCTCGTTGCTGTGCATCACCTAGATGGATCTTGCGTGTGCGTAGGAATTTTTTTGAAATTACTGCGTTCCCCAATAGTGGCATCCGAGCCAGGTCTATGCGTAGATGTTATATGCACGACTAGAACACAAAGGAGTTGTGGGTGTGGGTATATACATATCGCTTGCCGTCACTAGTTGATTCTTAATTCAGCGGTATTGTTAGATGAAGCGGCTCAGACCGACATTACGCGTACGCTTACGCGAGACTGGTTCTACCGACGTGCTTTGCACACAGGTGGATAGTGGGTGTCTGTTTCTCCAACTTAGGTTGAATCGGATTCAATGAACAGAGTTCTTTCTGAAGATCAAAAAGCAATCACTATACCGTGTTGTGGTTTTTGATGCGTAGGTAAGAACGGTTCTTGCTCAGCCCGTAGCAGCCACGTAAAACTTGCAACAACAAAGTAGATGACGTCTTACTTGTTTTTGCAGGGCATGTTGTGATGTGATATGGTCAAGACATGATGCTAATTTTTATTGTATGAGATGATCATGTTTTGTAACAAAGTTATCGGTAACTGGCAGGAGCCATATGGTTGTCACTTTATTGTATGAAATGCAATTGCCATGTAATTGCTTTACTTTATCACTAAGCGGTAGCGACAATCATAGAAGCAATAGTTGGCGAGATGACAATGATGCTTTGATGGAGATCAAGGTGTCAAGCTGCTGACGATGGTGATCATGACGGTGCTTTGGAGATGGAGATCAAAGGCACAAGATGATGATGGCCATATCATATCACTTATATTGATTGCATGTGATGTTTATCCTTTATGCATCTTATTTTGCTTAGTTCGGCGGTAGAATTATAAGATGATCTCTCACTAAATTTCAAGGTATAAGTGTTCTCCCTGAGTATGCACCGTTGCTACAGTTCGTCGTGCCGAGACACCATGTGATGATCGGGTGTGATAAGCTCTACGTTCACATACAACGGGTGCAAGCCAGTTTTGCACATGCGGAATACTCGGGTTAAAATTGACGAGCCTAGCATATGCAGATATGGCCTCGGAACACTGAGACCGAAAGGTCGAGCGTGAATCATATAGTAGATATGATCAACATAGTGATGTTCACCATTGAAAACTACTCCATCTCACGTGATGATCGGACATGGTTTAGTTGATATGGATCACGTGATCACTTAGATGATTAGAGGGATGTCTATCTAAGTGGGAGTTCTTTAGTAATATGATTAACTGAACTCTAATTTATCATGAACTTAGTACCTGATAGTGTTTTGCATGTCTATGTCGTTGTAGATAGATGTGAAGGAAATATGCCCTAGAGGCAATAATAAAGTTATTATTTATTTCCTTATTTCATGATAAATGTTTATTATTCATGCTAGAATTGTATTAACCGGAAACATAATACATGTGTGAATACATAGACAGACAGAGTGTCACTAGTATGCCTCTACTTGACTAGCTCGTTAATCAAAGATGGTTATGTTTCCTAACCATAGACAAAGAGTTGTTATTTGATTAACGAGGTCACATCATTAGTTGAATGATCTGATTGACATGACCCATTCCATTAGCTTAGCACCCGATCGTTTAGTATGTTGCTATTGCTTTCTTCATGACTTATACATGTTCCTATGACTATGAGATTATGCAACTCCCGTTTGCCGGAGGAACACTTTGGGTGCTACCAAACGTCACAACGTAACTCGGTGATCATAAAGGAGCATTACAGGTGTCTCCAAAGGTAGATGTTGGGTTGGCGTATTTCGAGATTAGGATTTGTCACTCCGATTGTCGGAGAGGTATCTCTGGGCCCTCTCGGTAATGCACATCACATAAAGCCTTGCAAGCATTACAACTAATATGTTAGTTGTGAGATGATGTATTACGGAACGAGTAAAGAGACTTGCAGGTAACGAGATTGAACTAGGTATTGGATACCGACGATCGAATCTCGGGCAAGTAACATACCGATGACAAAGGGAACAACGTATGTTGTTATGCGGTCTGACCGATAATGATCTTCGTAGAATATGTAGGAGCCAATATGGGCATCCAGGTCCCGCTATTGGTTATTGACCGGAGACGTGTCTCGGTCATGTCTACATTGTTCTCGAACCGTAGGGTCCGCACGCTTAAGGTTTCGATGACAGTTATATTATGAGTTGTGATGTACCGAAGGAGTTCGGAGTCCCGGATGAGATCGGGGACATAACGAGGAGTCTCGAAATGGTCGAGACGTAAAGATCGATATATTGGACGACTATATTCGGACTTCGGAAAGGTTCCGAGTGATTCGGGTATTTTTCGGAGTACCGGGTAGTTACGGGAGAAGTAATGGGCCTTGATGGGCTTTAGTGGGAAGAGGAAAAAGGCTGCTGCGCCCCCCTCCCCTCTAGTCCGAATTGGACTAGGGAAAAGGGGGCCGGCCACCTTTCCTACTCCTCCACTTCCTTCTCCCTTCCTCCCCTCTTGGTGGACTCCTACTAGGACTTGGAGTCCTAGTAGGACTCCCATCCTGGCCGCACCAATAGCCTTGGCCGGCCTCCTCCTCCTCCATCCTTTATATACTGAGGCAGGGGGCACCCCATAGACACACAAGTTGATCTTCGTGATCGTTCCTTAGCCGTGTGCGGTGCCCCCCTCCACCATATTCCACCTCAGTCATATCGTAGCGGTGCTTAGGCGAAGCCCTGCGACGGTAGAACATCAAGATCGTCACCACGCCGTCGTGCTGACGGAACTCCTCCCCGAAGCTTTGCTGGATCGGAGCCCGGGGATCGTCATCGAGCTGAACGTGTGCTAAGAACTCGGAGGTGCCGGAGTAACGGTGCTTGGATCGGTCGGATCGGGAAGAAGACGTACGACTACTTCCTCTACGTTGTGTCAACGCTTCCGTTGCGATCTACAAGGGTACGTAGATCATACTCTCCCCTCGTTGCTATGCATCACCATGATCTTGCGTGCGCGTAGGAAATTTTTGAAATTACTACGTTCTCCAACAAGATGGCCGATACGTCTCCAACGTATCTATATTTTTTGATTATTCCATGCTATTATATTATCTGTTTTGGATGTTTAATGGGCTTTACTATGTATTTTTATATTATTTTTGGGACTAACATATTAACCAAAGGCCCAGTGCAAATTGCCGTTTTTTTGCCTATTTCAGTGTTTCGTAGAAAAGGAATATCAAATGGAATCCAAACGGAACGAAACCATCGCGAGGATCTTTTTTGGAATAGATGCAATCTAGGAGACTTGGAGTGGACATCAAGGAAGCAGCGAGGAAGCCACGAGGCAGGAGGGCGCACCCAGGGGGCCAGGCGCGACCCTACCCTCGTGGGCCCCTTGCAGCTCCATCGACCTACTTCTTTCGCCTATATATACTCTTATACCCTCAAACCATCGGGGAGAGCCACGAAACACCTTTTCCACCACCGCAAGCTTCTGTACCCATGAGATCCCATCTTGGGGCCTTTTTCGGCGCTCCATCGGAGGGGGATTCGATCACGGAGGGCTTCTACATCAACACCATAGCCTCTCCGATGATGTGTGAGTAGTTTACCACAGACCTTCCGGTCCATAGTTATTAGCTAGATGGCTTCTTCTCTCTCTTTGGATCTCAATACAAAGTTCTCCTCCGTCTTCTTGGAGATCTATTCGATGTAATTCTTTTTTCGGTGTGTTTGTCGAGATCCGATGAATTGTGGATTTATGATCAAGATTATCTACGAACAATATTTGATTCTTCTCTGAATTCTTATATGCATGATTTAATATCTTTGCAAGTCTCTTCGAATTATCAGTTTGGTTTGGCCTACTAGATTGATCTTTCTTGCAATGGGAGAAGTGCTTAGCTTTGGGTTCAATCTTGCGGTGTCCTTTCCCAGTGACAACAGGGGTAGCAAGGCACGTATTGTATTGTTTCCATCGAGGGTAAAAAGATGGGGTTTATATCATATTCTTTGATTTTATCCCACTACATCATGTCATCTTGCCTAATGCGTTACTCTGTTCCTATGAACTTAATAGTCTAGATGCATGCTGGATAGCTGTCGATATGTGGAGTAATAGTAGTAGACGCAGAATCATTTCGGTATACTTGTCATGGACGTGATGCCTATGTTTATGATCATGCCTATATATTCTCATAACTATGCGCTTTTCTATCAATTGCTCGACAGTAATTTGTTCACCCACCATAATATTTGCTATCCTGAGAGAAGCCACTAGTGAAACCTATGGCCCCCGGGTCTATTTTACATCATATTAGTCTCTCGTCAACTAGCTATTTTTGTCGCCGTTTACTTTGCAATCTTTACTATCCAATCTATACAAAAAAATACCAAAAATATTTGTCTTATTATCTTTATCAGATCTCACTTTTGCAAGTGGCCATGAAGGGATTGACAACCCCTTTATCACGTTGGTTGCGAGGTTCTTGTTTGTTTGTGCAGGTACTAGGCGACTTGCGTGTAGTCTCCTACTGGATTGATACCTTGTTTCTCAAAAACCGAGGGAAATACTTACGCTACTTTTCTGCATCACCCTTTCCTCTTCAAGGGCAAACCAACGCATGCTCGAGAGGTAGCAATGGCCCGTGTTGTTGTTCTGTTGAATTTTAATGCGTTCCTAGAGAAAGCTAAGTTGAAAGATGATGGTAGCAATTACATGGACTTGGTCCATAATTTGAGGATTATCCTCATTGCTGCACAGAAGAATTACATCCTAGAAGCACTGCTAGGTGACAAACCTGCTGCAGGAGCAATACCAGATGTTTTGAACGTCTGGCAGAGCAAAGCTGATGACTACTCGGTAGTTCAGTGTGCCATGCTTTACGGCTTAGAACCGGGACTTCAACGAAGTTTTGAACGTCATGGAGCATATGAGATGTTCTAGGAGTTGAAGTTAATATTTCAAGCAAATGCCCGGATTGAGAGATATGAAGTCTCCAATAAGTTCTACAGCTGCAAAATGGAGGAGAATAGTTCTGTCGGTGCACATATACTCAGAATGTCTGGGTACCACAACCACTTGACTCAGCTCGGAGTTAATCTTCCTGATGATAGTGTCATTGACAGAGTTCTTCAATCATTGCCACCAAGCTACAAGAGCTTCGTGATGAACTATAATATGCAAGGGATGGATAAGACAATTGCCGAGCTCTTCGCAATGCTAAAGACTGCGGAGGTAGAAATCAAGAAGGAGCATCAAGTGTTCATGGTCAACAAGACCACCAGTTTCTAGAAAAAGAGTAAAGGGAAGAAGGGGAACCTCAAGAAGAACGGCAAGCAAGTTGCTGCTCAAGGGAAGAAGCCCAAGTCTGGACCTAATTAAGCCTGAGACTGAGTGCTTCTACTGCAAAGGGACTGGTCACTGGAAGCGGAACTGCCCCAAGTATTTGGCGGAGAAGAAGGATGGCAAAGTGAAAGGTATATTTGATATACATGTTATTGACGTGTACCTTACTAATGCTCGCAGTAGCGCCTGGGTATTTGATACCGGTTCTGTTGCTAATATTTGCAACTCGAAACATGGGCCACGGATTAAGCGAAGATTGGCTAAGGACAAGGTGACGATGCGCGTGGGAAATGGTTCCAAAGTCGATGCAATCGCCGTCGGCATGCTACCTCTACATCTACCTTCGGGATTAGTTTTAGACCTAAATAATTGTTATTTGGTGTCAGCGTTGAGCATGAACATTATATCTGGATCTTGTTTGATGCGAGACGGTTATTCATTTAAATCAGAGAATAATGGTTGTTCTAATTATATGAGTAATATATTTTATGGTCATGCACCCTTGATGAGTGGTCTATTTTTACTAAATCTTGATAGTAGTGATACAGATGTTCATAGTATTAAAGCCAAAAGATATAAGTTTAATAATGATAGTGCAACTTATTTGTGGCACTGCCGTTCAGGTCATATTGGTGTAAAGCGCATGAAGAAACTCCATGCTGATGGACTTTTGGAATCACTTGATTATGAATCACTTGTGCTTGCAAACCATGCCTCATGGGCAAGATGACTAAGACTCCGTTCTCCGGAACAATGGAGCGAGCAACAGACTTGTTGGAAATAATACATACTGATGTATGCGGTCCGATGAGTGTTGATGCTCGTGGCGAGTATCATTATTTTCTTACCTTCACAGATGATTTGAGCAGATATGGGTATATCTACTTGATGAAACATAAGTGTGAAACATTTGAAAAGTTGAAAGAATTTCAGAGTGAAGTGGAAAATCATCGTAACAAGAAAATTAAGTTTCTACGATTTGATCATGGAGGAGAATATTTGAGTTACGAGTTTGGACTTCATTTGAAACAATGCGGAATAGTTTCGCAACTCACGCCACCTGGAACACCACAACGTAATGGTGTGTCTGAACATCGTAACCGCACTTTATTAGATATGGTGTGATCTATGATGTCTCTTACTGGTTTACCGCTATTTTTTTGGGGTTATGCTTTAGAGACGGCTGCATTCACGTTAAATAGGGCACCATCAAAACCCGTTGAGGCGACACCTTATGAACTGTGGTTTGGCAAGAAACACAAGTTGTCGTTTCTTAAAGTTTGGGGTTGTGATGCTTATGTGAAAATGCTTCAACCTGATAAGCTCAAACCCAAATCGGAGAAATGTGTCTTCATAGCATACCCAAAAGAGACTATTGGGTACACCTTCTATCACAGATCCGAAAGCAAGATATTCGTTGCTAAGAATGGATCCTTTCTAGAGAAGGAGTTTCTCTCGAACGAAGTGAGTGGGAGGAAAGTAGAACTTGACGAGGTAATTGTACCTACTCCCTTATTGGAAAGCAGTTCATCACAGAAATCAGTTCCAGTGATGGTAATGTTACTGTCTACAAAGGATCTTCAAGAAGAAGACTGACGCTGATGGTAATGTTACTGTCTACAAAGCTCGACTTATTGCAAAAGGTTTTCGACAAGTTCAAGGAGTTGACTACGATGAGACCTTCTCACCCATAGCGATGCTTAAGTCCATCCAAATCATGTTAGCAATTGCCAGATTTTATGATTATGAAATTTGGCAAATGGATGTCAAAACTGCATTCCTTAATGGATATCTTAAAGAAGAGTTGTATATGATGCAACTAGAAGGTTTTCTCGATCCAAAAGGTGCTAACAAAGTGTGCAAGCTCCAGCAATCCATTTATGGACTGGTGCAAGCCTCTCGGAGTTGGAATATACGCTTTGATAGTGTGATCAAAGCATATGGTTTTATACAGACTTTTGGAGAAGCCTGTATTTATAAGAAAGTGAGTGGGAGCTCTATAGCATTTCTGATATTATATGTAGATGACATATTGTTGATCGGAAATGATACTAAATTTCTGAATAGCATAGAAGGATACTTGAATAAGAATTATTTAATGAAAGACCTCAGTGCAGCTGCTTATATATTGGGCATCAAGGTCTATAGAGATAGATCAAGACACTTAATTGGACTTTCACAAAGCACCTACCTTGATAAAGTTTTGAAGAAGTTCAAAATGGATCAAGCAAAGAAAGGGTTCTTGCCTGTGTTACAAGGTGTGAAGTTGAGTCAGACTCAATTCCCGACCACTTCAGAAGATAGAGAGAAAATGAAAGTCATTCCATATGCTTCAGCCATAGGTTCTATCATGTATGCAATGCTATGTACCAGACCTGATGTGTGCCTTGCTATCAGTTTAGCAGGGAGGCACCAAAGTAATCCAGGAGTGGATCACTGGACAGCGGTCAAGAACATCCTGAAATACCTGAAAAGGACTAAGGATATGTTTCTCGTTTATGGAGGTGACAAAGAGCTCGTCGTAAATGGTTACATCGATGCTAGCTTTGACACTAATCCGGAAGACTCTAAGTCATAAACCGGATACATATTTTTATTGAATGGTGGAGCTGTTAGTTAGTGCAGTTCCAAGCAGAGCGTCGTGGCGGGATCTTCATGTGAAGCGGAGTACATAGCTGCTTCGGAAGCAGCAAATGAATGAGTCTGGATGAAGGAGTTCATATCCGATCTAGGTATCATACCTAGTGCATCGGGTCCAATGAAAATCTTTTGTGACAATACTGGTGCAATTGCGTTGGCAAAGGAATCCAAATTTCACAAGAGAACCAAGCACATCAAGAGACGCTTCAATTCCATCTGCAATCAAGTCAAGGAGGGAGACATAGAGATTTGCAAGATACATACGGATCTGAATGTTGCATACCCGTTAACTAAGCCTCTCTCACGAGAAAAACATGATCAACACCAAGACTCCATGGGTGTTAGAATCACTACAATGTAATCTAGATTATTGACTCTAGTGCAAGTGGGAGACTGAAGGAAATATGCCCTAGAGGCAATAATAAAGTTGTTATTTATATTTCCTTATATCATGATAAATGTTTATTATTCATGTTAGAATTGTATTAACTGGAAACTTAGTACATGTGTGAATACATAGACAAACAGAGTGTCACTAGTATGCCTCTACCTGACTAGCTCGTTGATCAAAGATGGTTAAGTTTCCTAGCCATGGACAAAGAGTTGTCATTTGATAAACGGGATCACATCTTAGAGAATGATGCGATTGACTTGACCCATCCGTTAGCTTAGCACTTTGATCGTTTAGTTTACTGCTATTGCTTTCTCCATAACTTATACATGTTCCTATGACTATGATATTATGCAACTCCCGAATACCGGAGGAACACTTAATGTTCTATCAAACATCACAACGTAACTGGGTGACTATAAAGATGCTCTACAGGTGTCTCCGATGGTGTTTGTTGAGTTGGCAGAGATCGAGATTAGGATTCGTCACTCCGTGTATCGGAGAGGTATCTTTGGGCCCTCTTAGTAATGCACATCACAATAAGCCTTGCAAGCAATGTGACTAATGAGTTAGTTACGGGATGTTGCATTATGGAACGAGTAAAGAGACTTGCCGGTAATGAGATTGAACTAGGTATTGAGATACCGACGATCGAATCTCGGGCAAGTAACATACCAATGACAAAGGGAACAACGTATGTTGTTATGCATTTGACCTATAAAGATCTTCGTAGAATATGTAGGAACCAATATGAGCATCCAGGGTCTGCTATTAGTTATTGACCGCAGATGAGTCTCGGTCATGTCTACATAGTTCTCGAATCCGTAGGGTCCGCACGTTTAACGTTCGGTGACGATCGATATTATGAGTTTATGTGTTTTTATGTACCGGAGGTAGTTCGGAGTCCCGGATATGATCACGGACATGACGAGGAGTCTCAAAATGGTCGAGACATAGAGATTGATATATTGGAAGCCTATGTTTGGACATCGGAATTGTTCCGGATGAGTTTGGATATTTACCGGAGTACAGGGGGGTTACCGGAACCCCCCGGGGAGTATGGGCCTTATTGGGCCTTAGTGGAATAGAGGAGAGGAAGGCCAAGGAGGAGGGAACGCCCCCCTAGCCCAATCTGAATTGGGTGGGGGGCCGGCCCTCCCTTCCTTCCTTGTCTCTCCCCCTTCCTTCTCTCCTACTCCTACTAGGGAAAGGGGGGAATCCTACTCCCGGTGGGAGTAGGACTCCCCCTAGGGCACGCCATAGAGAGGGCCGCCCCTCCCCTCCTCCACTTCTTTATATACGGTGGGGGGGGCACCCCATAGACACACAAGTTGATCTCTTAGTCGTGTGCGATGCCCCCTCCACAGATTTCCACCTCGGTCATATCGTTGTAGTGCTTAGGCGAAGCCCTGCATCGGTAACTTCATCATCATCGTCATCACGCCGTCGTGCTGATGAAGCTCTCCCCCGACACTCAGCTGGATCTAGAGTTCGTGGGACGTCACCGAGCTGAACGTGTGCAGATCGCAGAGGTGCCGTACTTTCGATGCTAGGATTGGCCGGATCATGAAGACGTACGACTACATCAACCGCGTTGTTATAACGCTTCCGCTTACGGTCTATGAGGGTACGTTAACAACACTCTCCCCTCTTGTTGCTGTGCATCACCTAGATGGATCTTGCGTGGCGTAGGATTTTTTTTTTGAAATTACTGTGTTTCCCAACAAGTGTCACCTCAGTGTGCGAAATGGCATACACTGCCTTTTCCCGCCTTGATTTTTTACAAAGACATCATAGACCAATAGGAGTTTCATGCTAAATTTTGGAATTATTTCGGGTTTGTTTGGCCTTTTTTATATATTATTGAGTTTCCAACATTTAATGCGCATAATTCAAATTTGAACTACAAGCACATGCTCCAGTGCGCCAAAATTGTTTGAAAAATTATTTATGTGTACTTGGGTGAATTTCAAGGTCCCATGCAAGAAATGAGAATGGAATTCAAACATCTGGATGTCGTGGCTCGGCCGCAAACATCGAGAAACTTGGTTTTTAAATTCCTCTAAATCCAAAACTCGCCTGAAAATTATGAAACTTGGCATGGTGTCATGACATGGCACCAACATGTTGTGGTAATTTTTTTATCCGATTTGCGAAGGCACACACCTTAACAACCAACAAAGTCATTTTGGAACAAGTGTTGTCACGTTATAATCGGACACACAAGTATTATTGAAACCATAGGCGTTCTACTTATCATTTGCGTGCTGCCAAGCGTCCTCTTTTTTTATTGGCTAGGAGGCCGCGTGCGTGGTAGCTATTTGAGTACGGGGGGCGTGCGATCAGACCCCTGCACGTGCTTATCGACAGGAGAGCCCTTTGACCTCCACCAGCCGCCCACCTATCTCCCAACGCCTCCATTAATGGCCTAAGCCCCTTGTTTTTTTGATGAAGATCTGACGGACATATATCGCATCGACTGCGACTTATAACAAGACTGGTATTAATATATAAGGACGATGATAGTGGATAATAATTGTCTTGCATATTCAGGAAGATAACTAAAATTGCCACATGCGACAACGCCGAAATACACAAGGGCAAAAGAAGAAGGAAGACACAGACAATGATCAGGCTCGCTGATCTCTATTTTTTTGATGCGCTGCAGGCCGCGGAGACTAGTTCTTGCGGCGAGCAGTGATGATCTCTTTCATGTCCTCACACTGATTGGCAGCATCCATGGATTCTTCCACCAGCCTTTCGCGCTCGATGCGGAGCATGGCATTCTTGTCCATAAGTTTTTGGACGATGACGCCCATCCTCTTCAACAAAGTAGTGGTATCCTCGTGCTCCTTCACCCTTCCGGCGATCTTCTCCCTCAGCAGGTCGCGCTCGGTGCGGAGTTTCACCTTGTCCTCCCCTAGTCCCCGGATGACGCCGGTAGTATTTTCAAACGAGGCATTCATCTTGTCATGCAGCTTCATCCAGCCAGAGATCCGATCCATCAGGTCATCGAGCATAGCGCGCATGTGCCTGTGAGAGTCCTTGCCTGCCCGCGAGATATTTTCCTAGGCCGCCACGACGCGGGAGGACCTCTCTGCTGCATTCGCGGCGCGGCGGGACATCTCTGCTGCTTCCGCGGCATAGCCGGACCAGTCTTCTACATCGATGATGCGGCGGGACCTCTGTGCTGCTTCGGCGGCGCGACGAGAACTCTGTGCTGCTACGGCAGCGTGGCGGGACATGTCGGCTGCTTTTGCAGTGAGGTGGGACATCTCTCGTGCTTCCGCTTCCATGCTCGCCTCTCCCTGGTAGTAGTCTCTCGACCCATAATTCATGCGGGCCATAGTAGACGCAAGGGAATGACGATAAAGACTTGTTTGTTTTTGTGGATGAGGAGTTGAGGAGGAATGTGCAGTCATCTTTGAGTAGGTAGTATGTACTAATGCGTTTCTTAGTGGGAAACCGTTTAGGTTTTGATCGGTGTGAACAGGTTTGCAATTAAATATAGCATGGTAGTAATTTGGAATATGAAGGAACGCAAGATCAAAATTTATTGACGGTTCTAGTTTCGAAGTGCGGCACTATTCCGGATGGCGTAACATGTGCACACGCTCTTGGCCGCATACGTGACGTTTGCACCATAGGGTGCACCACAATAGGCGATGTCAGCACACGTCTTGTTCCATCAACTGTGCGTGCTCGTTATTACCATCGCGCACGCTTCTTTTAATTAGAATGTGTGCCCGTCTAGCGCACACACCTTGATCTGTCTAATTGTTTATGTTTGTTGTGGCTAATCGCAAACAGTTCATCTATGTGAAGTGTATCCCGTCAACCGCAGACACCTTGATCTGGCTAACCATTTTTGTTGTGCTGCCTGATCACAAACAGTTCATCCGAGTGAACTGTATACCGTCAATCGCACACACACCTTGATCTACCCGGCCATTTGTGTTATGTTTCCTAATCACAAACAGTTCATCCAGGTGAACTGTATGCCGTATATCGCACACAAACCTTTATCTGGCTGTCCGTTTCTGTTGTTAAGCTCATCACAAACAGTTCATTCGAGTGAATTGTATGCCATGCATCGTACATGCAACTACAATCTGAAACGTGTTTGTTGTCTCTGTCATCGGAAACGTTTTGCATCTTTTTGACGGTTTTTTACATCATCGTTTGCGATTAATAAATCGCACACGGTTTCGTCAAAGGGTCTCTAATTGTAGTGTCCCATTAGCAGCATCCTGCAGCAATGGTGGGTCAGTCTGTGCCCCATGTCCTACTCTTCCTCGCTAGCGAGAACACCTTTACTTTATGGGGCACACGACCGACACATAGACACAGAGGGGAGCAATAAGGGCTTGAAGGATGAGTGCCGACAAAGATTTAGACTAGGTGAACTTCCGAATGACTTTGTTTAATGAAATATGTCAAAAGTGTAATGAATTTGGTCTAATTTAAATGAAAATTGTCCAGTTTGCATGAAACTTGGCCAACTCGTTCAAATCCGACTTGAAATGTACTTTCTCCGTTTCATATTAATTCGCTTAAATAGATTCAGTGGTAGATACACTCATTTGAGCAAGAATTAATATGAGACTTAGAAAGTATGTGGACATGGTTAGATGACCGGCTTTCGTATCACTTTCTGTAAAACACGTGCACAAAAGAAAAAAAGTGTCGATTTTAAATGTCCGCGTTGGAGGTGCCCTATTAGCTACTTGGACAATGCAAAAGCAAATATTGCAACAACAATATCAAACTGAGCCGGCACACCACATCCTCTTTTGCATTTTTGTTTTTGTTTTGATTGGAATCATCTTATAGCATATTTATGGCTAAATTCTGTTATTGTTAGTTTGCCCTGTTGGCCATAGGGTTTAGTAGGAGGAGGAGGAGGCTGAGATGTCCCATCGAGCTCGTGAAATTACAGCTGCTTCCTCGCTCACACTGACGGTCACCCACCCCCCACTAACGTGTGAGAGGCGACAGCTCGCGTATAAAGTAACTGGCAGTTTCACACGAGACCGGGAGAAGCCAGCTGGCTGATCTAGTACAACTTAGACAACCTTCAAAGTCGATGTAATGTAAACGTCTCCTTTCATTGAAAGTACATCCTCAAAAAGCCTGAAATAAATTAAAAAAAATACAAGCATCAATATCAAGTCTAGGATTTGAACCCTGCTGTACTGACGATACCACTATCCTTCTGACCATCCAATCAAGAGTTGTTTCGTGTTGCCTAGTTATGGTTAATTACCTCACGTGAACGAAATACATCGTTTCTTTGGAACCATTTGCCAATCTTCGGCTAGTAGCCATCATTTTCCTAGCCAAGTTGGTTGTTTCACCTTTTCATTTTCCTTTTCTTAATTAGCTAATCAATAAATGTTCTTTATTAAATAAACTAATCGCTATTCTTGGAAACGTCGTTCACTTGCAGGTGATCTAGGATTCCTCCACCATCACCCTCTTATGTCGGTAGATTGCCGGCATCCTCCTCCTCCGACGGCTCCATTGACAGGGGTGTACGAGGAGGCCCCGATCTATCGGTGATAGTTGTAGTTTCTCTATCTTGAGGCTTTAGGTAGTTCATCGCTTGTCCGTCACTCCAAACATTTCAATGGTGGCGACGACAGTATTCACTAATGGTTACTTTGGCTTCTTCTCTTGCCCTGGTGATGCGTGTGGCGTAGGTTCCAGCGACAATATTTGGTGCACAAGTAGGTCTTCGCTATTCGCGACTTCAGTCCTTCAAAAGGTGGCAATTGCGGTGTTCAATAAAGCCTTTGTCGGCTTCTAGGATTTGTGCGCCATATGTTTAGCTTATGATACTTCCCATATTTGTCAACCCTGATCAAGGTTGAACCAGCGAGGGGATGATAGACCGCAGTTGCATGGCACATCGTCTTGGATAAAGCTTTAGTGGTGCAATTCGATGGGGCTGAAACTTACACTTCTAGTGTACCGTTGTGTTGGGACCCATCATCCATGGTGTTTTTTGTACGAAGAAGACAGAGGGTAATCCCTATTTGTCACATATTGCGACAAAATGTGGACCGCTCACATAAGGATGTGCGACTGGGCTAGATCCAATAGACAGGAGCAATTTTCTACTTGACGACTTCCTATAGCAGTTGGTTCCGGTCAGGTTTCGCTGCGGTTTCTTAACACTAGTAGGTTCCGTTCAAGTTATATTTTTCATTTCTTTCCCCATATTCCTTTTTTTTTCTGGCGGGTTTTTACTGGTTTGGGGAACATCTGGACGGTTCTTTTATGTTTGTTATTTCTTTTACTTTCAAAAACATTGTTCATAGTTTTTTAAAAATGTTCCCAAAATTGGATAAAAATCACAAATGTTTTAACATGGTCACATTTCCAAACTGTTCACAATTTTTAAATATTGTTCAACATTTTTCTAAAAATGTTCACATTTCTAATTTTTTTTTGAGTATTTTAATTAAATATTGGCAAGTTTTAAAAAATCACTTCAAATAAAGTGTGTTTATGAAAAAACAAAACGCAAAACCACCAAAAAACTGAAAACCAGAAAAATTGCTAGAAACGGCAACGCACGGGAAAACAACTTGGGGACGCAGTGTGCCGTCCCATGTGCGGTAGGTCGGTAGCTCGGTGCGATTGCCGCACATTTGGTCGCACAGCGCGACACATAGGTGGTCCCGAGGCTGGGCTCGACAAAAAAAAAAAGCGGTGCCGAGACAGAGTGTTGCTGGAAGAAAGAAATAGAGTTTGCAGGCAGCTGGCGAGAGCCATTTTGGGATATTTCCCTCTTCTTTTTTTTTGTCTCCTTTGCGTGCCTTGATCAGTGGGAAAGCCTCCGATTTCTGCTCGGATATTCTTAGGCACCGAAGAAGAGCTTACGAAAAATGACAAACCTCTCCAAAAATAGGTCCTATCCGTTAACGGGCGGTGACCATAAAAGAGGCAAGCAGGCACAACCTTGATTGGATCGCATCATATATCTTATATGGATGTGGTCCAAAGTACGCTAATTAGTCTGGAATATGTGGTCGGCAGTCGACCCCGCGTCCACATAAACAACCAATCTCATGCCAAAATCCCCGTCGCTAAGCGAGGTATCGGTGGGGCCGGTGACGTGAGGAGGCAGGTGCGCCGCTGAACGTCGCTCCGTGGGTCCTTGTGAAATCCTATGGCCAAGTGGCAGGATGACAGACAGCCAAGATATTTGAGTGGCAGTGCTGACTGTTCACCGGAAAAGGACGCGCGCCATGAAGGAACCTGCCGCGGTGCTTCATGTGACGCGCCTATATAGGCTTCCCCCGCCGCATGCCCCTTCTTCTCAGTTCTCACCCACCCAAACACCGCCGTTGAAACCTCCAGTTCTCAGCGGAAACACAGCAACCTGCTCAACCGTCTCCACTAGCTCTCGACCAAGATGGACGTCGCCGACGCCGCCTCCTCATCTGGCCAGGAGCAGCAGGGGCACAGGACGGTGTCGTCTGAGCCGCCGAAGCGCCCCGCGGGGCGGACCAAGGTGCATGAGACGCGCCACCCGCTGTACCGCGGCGTGCGGCAGCGGGGCCGGGTCGGGCAGTGGGTGTGCGAGGTGCGCGTGCCCGGGGTGAAGGGCTCCAGGCTCTGGCTCGGCACCTTCGCCACCGCCGAGATGGCGGCGCGCGCGCACGACGCAGCCGTGCTCGCGCTCTCCGGCCGCGCCGCCTGCCTCAACTTCGCCGACTCCGCGTGGCGCATGCTGCCCGTGCTCGCGGCCGGGTCGTTCGGCTTCGGCAGCGCGCGCGAGATCAAGGCGGCCGTCGCCGTCGCCGTCGTGGCTTTCCAGAAGGAGCAGATTATCCCAGTCGCCGTCGCCGTCGTGGCGCTACAGAAGCAGCAGATTATCCCAGTCGCCGTCGCCGTCGTGGCGCTCCAGAAGCAGCAGATTCCAGTCGCCGTCGCCCTGGTGGCGCTCCAGGAACAGCAGGTCCCAGTGGCCGTCGCCGTCGTGGCGCTCCATCGGCAGCAGGTTCCAGTCGCGTGCCCGGCAACCTCCGGCCCGGGCAGCGCTCTGTTTTACATGTCGTCCAGCGACTTGTTGGAGCTGGACGAGGAGCAGTGGTTTGGCGGCATGGAGGCCGGGTCGTACTACGCGAGCTTGGCGCAGGGGATGCTCGTGGCACCGCCGGACGAAAGAGCGAGGCCGGAGGACGGCGAGCAGAGCGGCGTCCAGACGCCGTTATGGAGCCAGAGCCACCTGTTCAACTAATTTAGCAGTGTAAAGCTGTACCATAGATAGCATCTTGTTCCTTCGTTGTACTTCATTGTACTACTATAAGCTCCCGGTTTGAGTATTTGTGACGTAGGGGATTCGCCTTCTTCCTGATTTGGGAAAAACAGAGTAGGCGGTGTGTTCCTTCATTCATAGTAGTAGTGTTTGTCAAGTTCCCGTTCCGGTTTCTAGTTTTGGGCGAAAGGCTAGATTGTTCAATACATCAATTATTGGTACAGAACTCGAGAGTACATCGTGCACTCCAGGAATCCATATCAAATATTTTATGAGAAGAAAACGACACAATGTCGAAGGACGCCACTGTTGGTTGACAACTTGTGAAAATGATGCTTTTGGACGGCTTGCAAGTGGACTCCAAAACTTTACTCGAGAGAAACGGAGAAAGAACGGACAACCGGATTATGCTCGCAAGAACAAGAACGACACAATGTCCAGCCTATTTGGTGCTGCTCCGCTCGCTAAAATTCAGTTCAGCTCCAAGAGTTCCACTTTGGAGCATGCAACTCCATCATAGAATAGTTGATCCTCTTTGGGTCTGAGCTAGCTCTCTCTCCAAGAATTGAAATTTTGGTGAAAAAGGTTTTATCGTGTAGTTGGATTTTTTTAGGACGATGTTTTGACGTACAGCTTGTGTGTTGTACGCATGAATATACGTTGGATTAAAAGTATATAATATAATGTCAACAAAAACAATTAGTACATTCGAATGATTAAAAATTATGTCCGCCAATATATATATATATACATATACATATATATATATATAAATATTATTCTGTTACCCTTCGTGAACTGATGTGGTGTACAGGTTGGACTGACAAGGTTTTCTACTTGAACCAATCTTCTTGTGTGTACGACGGTCGGAGACAGGTGATGCAACGTGGAGCTTCCGGGCGTTCTCCGGCGCGATGCTACGGGCCATTCGTTGCTCCTCATCGTCGTGCGTTCGTCCCCGTCGCCGTGCGCTGCTCGTTGTTGTCACCGCATTGGCCCCGCCCCGTCGCACGTCGTCCTCGTCCCTGACCTCCGTCATCCTCCTCGGACCGCCAACCGTAGTCGTTGACTCCGGCCGTCTCAAGTCGTCCCCGGGCCTTTTCTGCAACTGCAGTGAGCCCCGCATCCTCCCTCTCTCCCCATGCTCTCCTTTGGTAGTCGTAGATCGTCGCCGACGTGATCGTGTGCCGGCCACGCCCGATGACCTAGATCGCCCCGTTCCCGCGCTCACTGCACCGTGCCCGCGCTCCTCTGGTCGCGCCCTGCGCGCACATCCGCAGCCGCCCTGTCCAGCCCGCGCCCTTTGCCCGTCTCGCATCGCCCCATCGTGCCTGCTCCGACCACACCCGCCTAGGCATGCGCGCAAACCCATGCCTTCTGCTGCTGTGCGCGCCTGTGGCCGCCGCTACCGTGGCCCCTATTGCTTCCGCTGCTACTGCCAGTACCACAGCCGCTGCTGTTAGACAGAGAATCCTGCTACTTCCTTCTTCAGTTAAGCTAAGTGTCGATTTATTCAGGTTCGTCAGAATAAGAATGCACCAGGAGTCGTTCTTGTACATGCTCATAGTCTATGTTTTCTGCATGTAGTAGCTAGTGTTGCAGTGTTCGCTCCCGTGGAATGGCGCGGCCGTTAGCTCAAACGTGGCCGGTAGACTAGGAATTGGTCGTTGGCGGAGGTGGTGTTTGGTGGCTGACTGAAGCCTATGATTTCTTGTAATCTGGTCAAATTGCGTAATTAAGTTGTGTGTTTTTCAGTGTTGTTTTGAATTACTGTCGTCGTATGTGTAGTTGGACTGCTCCATGTCAAAGCTTGTAATTACTGTGCGTTGACATTGGAGCAAGTTTCTTGTACTGGCTGCCTACTCCCCATACCCTCGGCACTTTGCGTATAAAGGCCGAGCCCTCTGTCACTTTCGTTCCACCAGCTGCAACCAAAAGAAAAGCCAGATGGATCCTGAGTTGGGAGAGGTCACAGAGGAGGAGGGGGAAGCCGTCGATGCGAGGGCTGCAACAGTGGAGTAGAGGAGGAGGAGGAGGCGCAGGCAGATGGCACAACGTGCGGCCGAGGAGGAAGTGGATGCAGAGTTCAACAGACACCTTGCGTGCAAGGTGATGGATACCTGCAACTCCAATGAACTGGAGCTTCTTTTCCCAGAGGGCAGGGGAAGGAACCATGTTCAGATCATCAGTTGGGCTAGGGCGAGAGCAGCCACGGCTCCACATCCATCCACCAGGGCTAAATGGCGTCGTTTCTTTGATCGTTATGATTGAAGTAGTGAATGTTATGTTTTTAAGATTTGTGTTGTGAGGGAGCAGATGATTGAAATGAATAAATGAATTCAACTGTCTCCCCTCTGAATGTGTTGTTTTATCTGCATATGTTTTGACATGTGCAGTTTTTGAACTGCTGTTTTATCTTAAGTTGAACTGATTTGTGGTCAAAATCTGCATGGCTTGTATAATTTTTCCTATCTGTTTTGCTCAAGTATAACTGCTTTATTTATATATTTCTTTATATTAGTAATTGAACAATTCTATAGTTGAACTGATGGGCATCCTTTGTTTTGACTGGTATATTTTCATTTACATAGCTCGGAGAAGGAACTATACGCTGATGATGTTTGTAGAACCCCTCTTTTTGGTTTCGAGATTGCTAAACTTACATTCTGTTAATGATAGTACTGAACTATTTTAGGTTGTCAATTACCAATCAAATCTGTTTGTTGTATAACATTTTTTTCTATCTTTTTTAGATGAATTTTGGATCACATTTTTTAACAGTTAAATAATGATATTTCTAGTATTTTTAGAATTAAAAGATTTTTATCTTTGCTGCACAGTATTTTTTTACTTGAACCTTATGAATTGTAGTAGTTGAACCTTTTATAATTTTGCTTCTAAAATTTTTATTTGCAAATTTCTATGCTTAATTTTCCAAAAAAACATATGTATTTCTATTTTTTTCGTTCTTACAGTTAAGATGTGTTTGAACTTTTTACATTATTTGTTTTTGAACTTATTTCTTGTGAGGTTTTTTTAAAATATCTGCATTTTTTTGTCGTGTGTGATCGGTTGGAATTTTGTAATGGGGCGAAGTACTGTGTTGGGCCATCTGGCTGAGTCGTTGTTTTCGGCCCAGATATCTCGTCCGCGCGGCTGTGCAGCGCGGCGTGCGCGTGCGCTATGGGTTTAGTCCCACCTCGCTAGTCAAGGGGGTTCTAGACCAGTTTATAAGCGCAGGCGAGGCACACTAGTCGAACTCCTCTGAAAACTTACCAGAGGGCTTATACACGGTGCTCGCTCTCTCTCTCTTGACCTGTGGGCCCTGATTGGTGGGCCCTGCGTTGTGCGGACTACTAGGGATTCGCCTATGGGCTCGAGTTCAAGTTCTCTAGCAGCGTCAGGGCCTGGGCCTGTCCTTGGGCGGTCAATTTTTTCTTTTTTGTTGTTTTGTTCGAATGTAGTACTTGACTCCACCAGTAAATTGGACTGATACTTTTTATGATCGTTGGGCGTCAATTTTTTTGTTTGAATCTAGTACTTGACTCCACCAGTAAATTGGACTGATACTTTTTTGTTCTAGTTCTTGTGAGTTTTGTTCTAGGAACGAGCCGTAACATGACTTGCCCCCGCACCGAACCGCACCAAAGTGCATAGTTGTACTGACACATCTTCCTTGTATGGACTTGCCCCCATTATCTATCTTTTTTAGGGGGTGTGTGGGTGCGTGTGTGTGTGGGGGGGACAGAATAACCGCACTGCGCCTGTCAAACGAGCGCACTCCGCGTTAGCGCGAGGCTGAGCCGGGGGGGAGGGGGGGTCGGGACCCCCCATCCTGGCGAGGCCGAGCCAGAAACGAGCTGTAGCAGGCGACGACGCGGCGTGCCGCGGCGTCGCATGCGGAGGCGAGTCCGTAACATGACTTGCCCCCATTATCTATCTTAGGGGTCTGTGGGTGCATGTGGGGGTGAGGGGAAACAGAATAACCGCACTGCCCCTCGGTGCATAGTTGTACTGACACATCTTCCTTGTATGGACTTGCCCCCATTATCTATCTTTTTAGGGGGGTGCGTGTGTGGGGGGGCACAGAATAACCGCACTGCGCCTGTCAAACGAGCGCACTGCCGCGTTAGCGGGAGGCCGAGCCGGGGGGGAGGGGGGGTCTCCCCCATCCCGGCGAGGCCGAGGCAGGAACGAGCCGTAGCAGGCAACGACACGGCGTGCCGCGACGTCGCATGCGGAGGCCAGTCCGTAACATGACTTGCCCGCATTATCTATCTTAGGGGTGTGTGGGTGCGTGTGTGTGGGGGGGGGGGGGGTGGGACAGAATAACCGCACTGTCCCTCGGTGCATAATTGTACTGACACATCTTCCTTGTATGGACTTGCCCCCATTATCTATCTTTAGGGGGTGTGTGGGTGCGTGTAGGGGGGAAACAGAATAACCGCACTACGCCTGCCAATCGAGCGCACTGCCGCGTTAGCGCAAGGCCGAGTCGGGGGGAGGGGGTCGGGACCCCCCTCCCCCATCCCGGCGAGGCCGAGCCAGGAACGAGCCGTAGCAGGCGACGACGCGGCGTGCCGCGGCGTCGCATGCGGAGGTGAGTCCGTAACATGACTTGCCCCCATTATCTATGTTAGGGGTGTGTGGGTGCATGTGGGGGGAAACAGGATAACCGCACTGCGCCTGTCAGACGAGCGCACTGCCGCGTTAGCGCGAGGCCGAGCCGGGGGGGTCGGGACCCCTCCCCCATCCCGGCGAGGCCGAGCTAGGAACGAGCCGTAGCAGGCGACGACGCGGCGTGCCGCGGCGTCACATGCGGAGGCGAGTCCGTAACATGACTTGCCCCCATTATCTATCTTAAGGGTGTGTGGGTGCGTGTGGGGGAAACAGAATAACCGCACTGCCCCTCGGTGCATAGTTGTACTGACACATCTTCCTTGTATGGACTTGCCCCCATTATCTATCTTTAGGGGGTGTGTGGGTGCGCGTGGGGGGGGGGGGAAACAAAATAACCGCACTGCGCCTGTCAAACGAGTGCACTGCCGCGTTAGCATGAGGCCGAGCCGGGGGGCGGGACCCCCCTCCCCATCCCGGCGAGGCCAAGCCAGGAACGAGCCGTAGCAGGCGACAACGTGGCGTGCCGTGGCGTCGCATGCGGAGGCGAGTCCATAACATGACTTGCCCCCATTATCTATCTTAGGGGTGTGTGGGTGCGTGTGTGTGGGGGGGCAACAGAATAACCGCACTGCGCCTGTCAAACGAACGCACTGCCGCGTTAGCGCGAGGCCGAGCCGGGGGGAGGGGTCCCCCATCCCGGCGAGGCCGAGCCAGGAACGAGACGTAGCAGGCGACGACGCGGCGTCGCATGCGGAGGCGAGTCCGTAACATGACTTGCCCCCATTATCTATCTTAGGGGTGTGTGGGTGCGTGTGGGGGTGAGGGGAAACAGAATAACCGCACTGCCCCTCGGTGCATAGTTGTACTGACACATCTTCCTTGTATGGACTTGCCCCAATTATCTTTCTTTTTTTAGGGTGTGTGTGTGGGGGGAAACAGAATAACCGCACTGCGCCTGTCAAACAAGCGCACTGCCGCGTTAGCGCGAGGCCTAGCCGGGGGGGGGGTCCCCCTCCCCCATCCCGGCGAGGCCGAGCCAGGAACGAGTCGTAGCAGGCGACGACGCGGCGTGCCGCGGCGTCGCATGCGGAGGCGAGTCCGTAACATGACTTGCCCCCGCACCGTATCGCACCGAGGGGCATAGTTGTACTGACGCATCATCCTTGTATGGACTTGCTCGCGCATTGCAGTACACCGAGGGGCATAGTATTTGCCCCCGTTATCTTATCTTTATTTTTTTGGGTGAAAAACCAGCACCGTTATGAATTATTATTTCATTTGTACTTTCTGATAATTTTTATTGTACTATTGTGAGTTATTATTTGTACTTTAGCTGTTTGTTTTCTCCCTCTATACTAATTTTTTATTGTATTTATTTTTTTATTGTTTTTAATTTTTGCTATTATTTTTGGTAACTGCCCAGAGATAGTGGGCTTCGCCACGGTTCTGGGCTTTGGCCGTCGGTTTTCTCCCACTCACCTTTTGACCTCCGCTCTCCCCCGTTCTGCTCCGCTCCCCTCTCCAAATTGATTCCTTCTTTGTTCCCCTCTTCTTGTAGAGAAGTTGCTTCTCCTGTTTCGCCGCGGGAGCATCGGCCGGCGGGTTGAACCCCAGGGGTGGAGGTCTGGGTGCTCTGTTTGCTCCTTTTGGTGTGCGATTGACTTCCCTTGCGTCCTCTTATGTACAGATTTTCCCTCTATTTCTTAGCTCTTGCTGTTTCAGGCTGGATTCGCTAGGATTCCTTTACTCTTGAACAAGTGGTTGGCGACAGTGATATTCGATTGCACGGCGGATTTTGTGTTTGCTTGTAAGAGTTTTGCTTTGTATGGCGTGCTTCTTTTTATGAAATAGGTCAGAGCCCTAATTTTTGTTCATGTGTCTTGCAGATTTGGTTCGGCAGATTTTAGGTCTGTAGATCTCAATGGGTACATCATCCAGTCCGGACAAGTTGAATGCGGGTGATTTTTCCCTATAATTTGGATGATGTTTTAACAGATCTGGTTTTTAGGTTGTATAGGTGTGGTCGTATCGACTTTATAAGTTGTATGTTTTTTCATAGTTGTTAAATTTGCCCTGGATTGTGTGGTGTGTATAGGTTTGGCGGTTGATGTGACCTGCAGACATGTTGTAGTACTGATCACCTTCTGTAGTTTGAACTGTTGTCCTGGCATTTGAATAGGTTGTAGTAGTCAGTGAAGAACTGGTATGATGTTGAAAGAGTTTTCATTCTTCAGTTTTGTTGCGCCAGTGGTGGGTTCATATTGTTTTATTGGGTGCACTTGTAGTGTTCATATAGTTAATGGTTGTTCATGTACTTTTTTGCTAATTATGATGTTGTTGCAGATGCTGGAGTGCCGGTGCCTCCTGATTCTGAAAAACCAGAACGCTTCCAAGATCTTGTGAATGTTATTTTTGAGACACCAAATCCACTAGAAGAACTTACGGATGTTGCTGGTGTTTCCTTTATATTTGCTATTGTTTATCAGCCTTGAATACATTAATATGCTTAGCTACATCAGTTGTTCCTTTTGTTTGTGTCTGATGCTATGCGCTTTTATTTATCTTGTCTCTGCAATGTTAATTTTTTTTTATACGTGCATGCTTATGTTTGTTGGTTTATGCAGTTAATGACAGCCATGGTGCTGCTGAGGACATTGCTGATGTTGTCAAAGATATAAATGGTGGAACGTATTCTCTTAACGTTGATGATGTCGATGGCAGCTTGCAGTTGTCTGTTACTCATTCACAGAGTGTTGATGGCACTGAGCCTGTTACTCAGGCTGAGGATATTTCCTATGCAGTTACAGCTCGAGGATGAAAGGATAAGAAAGAAGAAGTGTGATTTCCAGAGGAGAAAGGAGTTGGAATGGCGTCAAAAGGCTGCCTGTGTTCAACGAAGTGATCGGGATGTTGCTCAAGCTCCTGAAGGCGTAGGTGATGAAGGTGGTGACGCGGCCTTTTCAACTTTTGATGCTGGATCTCATGGAAGTGACATGCCTGTGAAGACAAACCTGATGCAAACTTGTTTGATGCAAGTGTTTACTCGTGATGCAGTTAAGGAGAAGAAAGCTGTTTTGAAGAGGAAGATGTCAGATCGAAATCCTGATGGCACACAGAGGCGTAGCCCACATGTGAAAGCTGGTTCCCAACCTGGTAATAGCAAAGCTGATGGGGATAGTGTTGCTGTGAAGATTGGTCCAAGCAAACTTGGTGGCTCCCCTGTTTGTCGTAGTCCACGGGTTTTGACAAATAAGAAGCCTTCTTCTCCTCCTCTTCGAGAGCGCTCTTTGTTGAAAGAAAATAATAAGCGTAAAGTTCATCGTGCGAAGGTGAACAAAGGTGTGAAGAAGCATGCTCGTGTCGAAGCTGAAGATGTTGTATGCGCTCTGGGTTTAGTCCCACCTCGCTAGTCGAGGGGGCTCCGAACCTGTTTATAAGCGCAGCCGAGGCTCACTGGTCGAACTCCTTTGAATACTTACCTGAGCGCTTATACACGACGCTCGCTCTCTCTCTTGACCTGTGGGCCCTGATCGTTGGGCCCTGCGTTGTGCGGATTACTAGGGATTCATCTATGGGCTCGAGTTCAAGTATCTAGCAGCGTCAGGGCCTGCGCTTGACCTTGGGCGGTCAGTTTTTTCATTTTTTATTTGTTTGAATCTAGCACTTGACTCCAGCAGTAACTTGGACTGAAACTTTTTGTTCTAATTCTTGTCAGTTTTGTGTAAGTGTAATTTTAAGATGTACTTGCGTGTAGATTAAGTTGTACTGATAGTCCATTCATAGTAGCACTTACGGACTGATGCTTCTATGTACTTTTTATTGTAGTAAGTATGTACTGTCCGATCAATTGTACTAGTACTGTGATTCTTAATCTGCAAGCGACCAGCATAAGTGTGTGCTGATGCTTCTTAACTTTTTCTGTTTGTAGTACTTGTTAATTATCTAGCAGCTACATATGAATGAGAACACTAGATGGAGTACTAAGAATTTTTTCTTCAACTTTTGAAGCATTGTTAAGCAACTCAAATTATGCTGATTGTTCTCAACGTTATGTTTTCTATACAATACTGAATCGAAACTAGACATAGAGCAACGTTGTGTGATTAGTTGCATCATAACTAGTACTTTAGAGCAGCTACAAAGTTCTATTCAGAAGCTACTTTTGAATTTGAAATGATGGATTAACAACATACGAAGCTACCAAACTTATATAATGAGATAAGCAAAACATTGTACTTGATGACATAAATAAACTAGTTCAACCATGACAAGCACGACATAATCATACTGGTTCAACCCAACAAGAGCAAACTACTAATTTGAAACAACAAGATAAAAGTAAAGCACAAGCGAAAGTAAAATGAAGGCAGGCTCTAATGTATCTTCATCCCGCATAGGGGCAATAGGGTTGGTCGTAGTAATTCGCAGCCTCCCGCTCTTTTGCAAATTCCGAACCATCTGTGATGTAGTCGATCATGCTCCATGCCTTGTACGTGGCGTATGCATCTACTCCTGCGTACTCGATGAGGTTGTCTGGCAGCGGGCTGGTCCCCCACAGTTTGTAGTCTTCCTGCGTGTTGATGTTCTTCTTCATGCCTTTGTAGAATGGGTGGATGACGCTGGCTGCAACATCACTTGCGTTGAATGTCGATGAACTTGTCGGGGTTGATCTCCAAACCAGACAACTTCAGCTTCTCTTTGTCACTTTCAATGCTGAAACCGGCAAATGTGAACAACTTCTTATGCTGCAGCAACTCATTTAGGCGCTTGGGCCTGCAAGGGGAGAGACCTTTTTGAAAATCAGCATTACTTTTGATGTTTGAATTATTCATTTTTGTTTTGTTTTACAAGCGATGAATCCATTTAAGTAGATGTTTATGTAGCATAAATAATGGATGAATGTACTTCATAAACTAGTAAACAAAGTTCTGAAATTAAATTAAGTACATCATGTTATTCTTCTTTTTTGGATTATACATAGTTTCAGTCAATGTTGTATGTTCTGCTTTGGTACTAGTTTAGTTTACTTTTGTTGAATAGGATAACACATAAACAGTGCTTCACCAAGTCCTTAGTTTTTTTCATATGAGAATAACATTAGATCAAATTCAGAAAATACTTCACTAGATCAAGTTCAGAAACATCTTTTTAATACATTGAGTACATAAACTACACTATTGGATCAAGTTCAGAAACTAGACAAGTCAGTCAACTTCAGAAATTAATCTTCCACAAGATTTTCCAAATAGTAATCCGGTGCATCAGGTTCAAAAATAGATTTATAGTGTATCTACTTGAGAAAATGCAGTAGTGCATCCACTTTTCACAAGCCACACTAGTACATCTAGTTGGGAAACAAGTCTGATGAAATTTTCAGGATACAGTACTAATAAAATAGATAAACCAAACACGACAAATGAGTAGGATGGCTCACCATTTTGTGGCCACTGCGATGTGGTACACCAAGCAGAGGTCGTCGACGCACAACTACAGGACTGCTGCCATCTAGGGAGGTTCATCTTCGTTGGTGTAGTGCACACCAAAACCGACGATCCTAGGAAGCATGTCACCAGCCTTCCTCCAGAGCCTGGAGATCACCTCGTCGGCCTTGTCTGGTTCGCTGGTGCAGACGATCTCCAGCGTCTCCTTGCCGTGGAGCTCAACCTCTCTGAGGGTTTTGGTGTACTCACGCTTCTCGCCGGGGACGTGAACGTCGATGAGGTTGCTGCTCTTGTCCGACGGCTCATCTTGATGACGCTTGGTGGACGGTTCCTCCACCATCGCCCTCCTCCGGCGGCTGTGGGCTTGTGAGCGAGAAGTTTGTGGTTTGTGTGCAGGGGAGATGGAAGGCAATGGTTGTTTGTGGGGATGATGGAGAGATGTAAGAGAATGGGGTTTTTTGAAGTGCGTCGACGGGGATTTGTGGGAGGCGGTTCGTCGGGGGAGTGGGTGTAGTGGGTGTAGTGGCGTGGGGTCGCCGTTTGCAATCCGTTGTGGCAACCGCTCAATGGGTGGCGCGGGTGGTGGCCTGGAAGAAGTAACCGTCCAAGTCCAATGGTTTTTACTGCTGCACTTACTAGTCTTGTCAAGCTGTACTTATGACCTGCTAAATCCCACTTGGACGTCTCAAGGATGGTGATGACGGCATTTTACTGTCGCACTGATTCGTCTTGTCAAGCTGTACTTATCGGCTGCTCATCCCACTTGCATATGTCAGGGTTGGTGATGATGGAGGTCTGTACTCCTCTAGTGTGGTACTTGGACAGGTGATTGAAGTGTAATTAAACTTACCAAATACCAATGAGACTATGTGTGATGCTAATGTTTTTAAATTTTTTTTGTATTTTTAAAGGATTGTTTATATCAAGATAATCTCTGAGTATTTTTTACAGATAAATTAGATTTTCATCAGTACAGAATGTATTATATTCGCATTTTTGTTTGAGGTAATTATTTGTATGTACTGATGGTCTTTCTGAATTGGGGCTGGCAGAAGAAGACATAGCTTTGTTTTTTTCAAAACGATGTTTTTTGAGGTGTTCATGGGTGTGTTTGTTTTACTCTGCCTTTGTACTGACGACTGGTCGACAGTAGTGTTTTTCGTGAGTATAAATGTATTTTGTGACTGCATTCAAAAGGATTATCAAATGTTTTACGTAATAATGTGACTGCTCCAGTGGGCACAAATCACAAATTATATCAGTACTGATGTGTACTCTGTCTTTGTACTGACGACTGAGAACTATCAGTACTGATGTATTATAGGAGTTTAAATTTTCCTTGACATATTTTTGCTGCCGAGTTACTGGTCGACAATAGCGTTTGTGTCGGGTAAATCCAGATAAGTTTTTTCAAATGTATTTGTGACTGCATTCAAAAGGATCATCAATTGGTTTACATAATAATGTCACTGGTCCAGCGGGCACAAATCACAAATTATATCTTAACTATAGTACTGATCGAGAAATCGACGATAAAGCTAAATAAGTTTTGGTAACGACAGTGTTTCTGAAATGTTTTCTCATTGTGTGCCGAGGCAACTGAGACCACTATGTATTGTTCAGTTGTTCAGCCTTGAGCTTCTCCTAACTGACCCCGAATGTTATGCCTTGCCGGCGCCCTTTCCTGGTTGAGACTTGGCAACTTCATCATCAGTTTTAGTTTCCTCGTCCCCGACAGTGTCATCTTCATTGTCTTCGTCTGATTGGTCGTCATTCTCGTCAAACTCTTCTTCTTCATCGTCTTCATTTGATTTTTTAGAACTCTGCACCTTGCCCCGTGTTTGTTCAGCGCCAGTGACCTCCTTGCCCACTTTGCACGTGCGGGCATTATGCCCGCCAGTTCCCCCACACTTGCGGCAAGTGTAGCTGTTACATGTGTTGTCTCCATTGGTAGAAACATGGGTGGCTCCAATCTGCTTGTGCTTGTTGGCAGTGCCATCTGTGCGGAGTGGGCATGTGTGGTAGTTATGGTTGCTCACGACGTTGCAGAATCCGCATGCCCTTATCCCGAGAGGTTTGCCGTCCGGGCCAAATTCCACACGCTTGATGGGGCGTGGCGGCTTTTTGGCTGCTGCTTTCACTGCTTTCACTGCCTGCGTCCTGCTCTTCCTCCCCTTTGTGTTTGAGAATATGGGTGGTTTAATCACTCTTTCCTGCTGCTGCTGGTAGGATGTGCTGTTGTCATGGCGTTCGCCTACAGCACCATCAAGCTCATGATCTCGCATGTGAGCTTGTTGGTGATCTTGAGTGTGCACATGGGCAAGCTCTGGTTGCTGCTGCTCCTCTTCCTCGTTGTCGAACGGGTCAACAGCTCCCATATGATTCATCTCGGATAACATTGTAGCAATATCCTTCTCAATGGCATCATTGTCCGCCACACCTCCATTTTCAGCAGAATGCAGGGCGTCGAGTTCTTGTTCAAGTTTGTCCATGACGACCCGCGACCTCGCCATTTGCTCTTGGCTTCTCAAACTTTTTCTGTGCACCCTCATGTTGAGCGTCAGCAGTGAGCTTTCAATGCAGTATTGGGATGCCTTGTTTGACGCTACTGTCCTCATGTCATTTCTGTCAAATGTTGGCTGGATGTTCGGGCGTTTGGTGTATCTCCTGAGGATATATTTCTCTGGAACGCTGGGAGCCTTAATTGTCTGCATCATGCACACGACATGCACGCAGAAAAGACCTATATTTTGTTTTTGGAAGAGGTGCATGTTTTTTGTCATTTCATTCGAACAAAAACTTTGCAAATAAAGCAGTACAGTATGTAACATCTTTTTTTGCAGTCCTCACCTATGTGGTCCCATAGCCTGCACTCGCACTCATATGTTTCACCCACAGGGTCTGCAACCACCTGGAACGCGTGCTGAGACCATGCAGACAATTTTTGCGGGTTGTTGTAGCGCACGAGGTACTTTGTGGGCTCTTCCGTCTTTGTCATCGTGAAGAGTGTGCTCAGTTTTAGCCTTTTTCTGATCTCGCTGTACACAGCTCGCGAGTAAACCTTTGCCATCTGGGTGTCAAACCCATAGAATGTCAGCGTGTTTTGTTCCTTCTGCACATGCAAGAATGATGACCAAATTGTTAGTTTTCTCGCAACAAAAACTTGTCTAACTAATAAAGTTTTACTTTAGTAAGCATGTTTTTTGTCTCACGACAGGTGATAGAGATATACCATGTTACCCATTGTCTCTTGGTTCTTTGTCTGCCTCCTGGTTTTGACGCAGGAGTTTACCTGGCTGACAAACCGGTGTAGGTTTTGTCTCTCACTTACAAAGTTCTTCTTGAGCACATAGTTCATGCTCTCACTTCGCTGTGTGGATGTCATTTTGGCGCAAAAAATTTCTTTGAAGTAGGCTGATATCCATTTCTCACGCTCGTTCCATATGGCCAGCATCGTGGCATCATCATGGAGGTTATACCTATCGATGAGTCCTTTCCAGGCATCCTCAAACTCAGTTGGCATGAGGGGCCAGTAGAGGATTGATGTGAATTCTTCTTTCAAGTCTTCGTGCAGGTAGTATAGGTATGCGAGGTGTTCCCTGTACTTCTTCATAATGTGCCAGCGGCACAACTTGTGTACTGTGTTCTTGAAAACTTTTGGTATCGCCAAAGCCATTGCCGGGCACTGGTCTGGTAATGAGAAAAGAGATGTGGAGTGGTCAGCATATGTTGGTGCATATATACAAATAGAACTGACACAACATTTTTTAACGTGTTATTTTCCTTTTAGTTTTTGGGGGAAGGGGGTGGTGGTGGTGGTTGGGGGTGGTTTTCGCGGTTGTACCTGTGAGTATGCATGTAGGAGCGTTCCCTCTAATGCACCTTAAAAACGTCTTGAACAGCCATCTGAATGATTCTGCATCCTCATCTCTTATCAGGGCGAAACCAAAGAATGTAGTCTGAAAGTGGTTGTTAGTACCGACAAGCACCCCAAGTGGCATATGGTACTTGTTGGTCTTATATGTGGTGTCAAATGTTACGCAGTCACCGAAGTCCTGATAGGCCCCTCGGCAACTTGCATTCGCCTAGAATATGTTCTTAACTCTGTCGGACTCATCGAGTTGCATGTCATAGAAGAATTCCCTGTTTATAGCTTTCATCTCCCTAAAGAAGTTGACAGTCTTTAGGACATCGTCCACATCATCCATCCTTGAATTTTTTGCTTTCCTGGATATTAAAAGTGAACAGTCATTCAAAAATGCATGTTGAACTAGCGTCAGGTCATGCGTTGCGTAATATGTTTGTACTGACAGAGGAAAAAAGACATAGGCGGTTTATGGGAGGAGAACAAGTTTGTACTTACATGTTAATCAGGTCTTTGGCATTCATTTCGAGGAAGTAGCTACCAGGGTCATCAACGCCCAGTATGCTCATGATTTGTGCGTGTTCAATGCCTTTGAACTGCAGGTACTTGACGTACTCCAAGATTGTTTTGTCAAAGTTTTTGTGGGAGTGCAAGAAGACAAGCATTTGCGGAGTGAGCTGTAGCCTGTGGTTGTGTTCCCAGACTATCTCTTTTACGACAAGTGTTCCATCCTTTTCAATCTTCAACCTCATTTTAGCCCCGCAGTTAGTCCTGGCTGTCGTTTTGTTCCGCTTTCTATTTGCTTCAGACATCTTCGAATGATAGACTCCATAGCACATGCAATAAAGGTAGGCTCTGGTCTTAAACTTGGAGCCTTCCCTGACAGCAAAACCCACGTGCTTCGCATAGAGGTTGTAGAAGTTCTTTGCTTCTTCAAAAGTTTCAAAGCGCATCTCTAGCCTTGGCAGAACATAAGCTTCAATGTTAGGTGGCTGCATGCAACAGTGAGCAAAAAAGCGCAGTTATGAAAATGTTTAGATGGGGTGGTCACAGTACGATGGTATGGACTGTGCTTGTATAATTTTTTTCTATATGGATACTTACATGTGTATAACTCTGTGCTGCCTCCGGTGTTTGCTGTTCACCCTGGTGTATGGGCGCGGGTGGTGTCACCCTTGGCACATGCAGCAATGCATCTCTTGGAGGGAGCAATGTTGATGAAGATCTCTGTCTCTCATTGTACGGCCGTCTCCCCTCAGATTCGTTGTGAGGTTGCTCCTGTCTATATGGCTCATATCTTCTACTTTGGAACCTACTAGTGCGGCCAAAATTTCTGTCTCTTTGGCCTGGTCTTCCCGTCGCAACCGCTTTTGCAGCACGGATGATTGATGTTGACGGAGCGACTGGTGGAAGCCTTGTTGCAACCCATCCACGACTTCCTGTCCTTGGCTTTCTGCATGCGCTAGGGAAGGAAAACATTTGTTGTTGGGGATATTGTTGGCCTTGTTGCAACCCACGAGTGACAAAGCTTGTATTCCCAGATATTGGTGTTTGCTGCATAGAAGAACTTGTCCGTGCTTCTGATGATTCCGGTGTATCTTGAAATCTGCCTGTATTGTTGAAGTATCCAGGTGGTATTTTTGGTGTTACCCAACCAGGTGGTGCCCCATATCTGCTTGGCTCATCAAACGCTCTCTGCGTGCGCCGCCTTGCTCGCTTCTGCAATGACATTCAACAGTTTTGGGACTAATCTTTTCTGCATTTTTCTCGTATACATGCTATGGGTAACATGTCATGCACTGAAGGCATTGTACAAGTTGAACTTGCATCGATGGTTGTTGAACTCGAGAGATGTATGGATATGCACATATATATATATAACTGATGCATGTCTTCTCTTTTGTTCATCTATAACTTATGCAAGTACACTAGAAGTACTCCTAGTTTATGTATCATTGAACTTACTGTGTAGCATGTGTATATTTTTTTCAACAACATTCTTTTTCACTAGTTCGAACTAACGCAACTACACGGCATGCACTATTAGAAATAACATGATACAACTTACAGTGGCAGCTGAACCTTATATAAAGCCTAGTAGCTCCTTGGACTGATGCATAAGTTTGTGTTTTTTGGTTTTGAACTGAAGCTATCATATTAGAGGTACTGACAGTAACCTCGACATCCAAATTGTGCATCAAGTGGCAGGGGGTGTAACGAACTGATCAGGCATTTGCAATGTACTATCAGGTTCTTCTTTTCATAGCAGGACTGATGAACTGATGTACTGACACAAACGTGGGAAGCAGACATTACCTCTAGTTGACTGACTTCTTCTTCTTCCTCTCATGGTCGATGTACTGACATGTTCTTGGGAGGCGGCGCCATTGATGCAGCTCCTGCTTGTGGTGGACGTCTGGCGAAGAGGTCTGGGGAGGCAGCGTCTTGCGGGGATCACTGCCCCGGGGAAGGAGCCCTGGCGACGGAGGAAGGCAGGAGGCGGCGGATCACGGCCCCGTCGTTGGATCTGGCGACGGAGGAAGGTAGGAGCCGGCGGATCATGGCCCCGTCGTTGGATCCGGCGACGGAGGGAGTCCGGCGATGGCGGATCACGACCCCGTCGATGGATCCGGCGACGGAAGGAGGCAGGAGACGGCGGATCACGGCCCCGACGATGAATCCGGGGATGGACGGAGGCAGGAGACGGCGGCGGATCCGTCGCCGGCCAGTCACGGCGCCGCGGGCTCCCTCGCTCCGGCTGCCACCGTCGCTCGCTCGCCCACGACGGCTGCCTCCGGCAGAAGAAGGCGGGTTGGGTTCGGTTCGGGCTGGGTCGGGGGGATTGTACGGTAGTCGGTGCATCGCGCCTATATAGGGGGGGGTAACAGAATATTATTCTGTTACTAGTAACAGAATAGTACAGCCCTATATATATAGATAATTAAAAGGTTTATATGATGTCCAAAGAATATACTATAATACTGTTGGGAAACGTTGCATGGAAAACAAAAAAAATTCTACAGACACGCAATGATATATTCATGGAGATGCATAGCAACGAGGGGGGAGTGTGTCTACGTACGCTCATACACCGTAAGCGAAATCGTTTGACAACACGGGTGGTGTAGTCGAACTTCTTCTAGCTCCGACCGATCAAGCACCGAACGTACGGTATCTCCGAGTTCCGCACACATTCAACGCGATGACGTCCCTCGCCTTCTTGATCCAGCAAGGTGTCGAGGAAGTAGATGAGTTCTGTCAACACGACGACGTGGTGAAGGTGATGGTGAAGTGATCCGCGCAGGGCTTCGCCTAAGCACTGCGAATATATGACCGGAGGCGTAAACTATGGAGGGGGACGCCACACACGGCTAACAATTGTTGGTGTGTGTTCTAGGCGCACCCTTCCCACGTATATATAGGTGGGAGGGGGAGGAGGACAACCAAGGGGCGTCCCAAATAGGAGGAATCCTACTTGGAGCCTTGTCTAAAATCCCCCCTACCGTATTCACTGGACGGGGAAGGAAAAAGGAGGGAGGAGGGAAGGAAGGGGGAGGCTGAATCCCTCCCCTTCCTTCTCTCTTTCCCCCTTTGCTTCCTCCTAAGGTGCGGCCCATATGGGGGCACAACAGCCCCTGCTGGCTGCTGCGTTTCCCCTCTTGGCCCATTAGGCCTATATAGTTGCCGGGGGGGGGGGGGTGCTTGGGACCCCTTCCGGTGACCCGATATGTAAGCGGTACCCCCAGAACATTTCCGGTGTCTGAATTATTGGGAAACGTAGCATGCAATTTCAAAAAAAAATCTACGCTCATGCAAGATCTATCAAGGAGATGCATAGCAATGATGGGGAGAGTGTGTCTACGTACCCTTGTAGACTATACGCGGAAGCGTTGTCAGCTCGGTGATGTAGTCGAACTTCTTCTAGCTCCGACCGATCAAGTACCGAACGCACGGCACCTCCGAGTTCTACACACGTTCAACTCGGTGACGTCCCTCGTCTTCTTGATCTAGTAAGACTTCGAGGTAGTAGATGAGTTCCGTCAGCACGATGGCATGATGACGGTTATGGTGAAGTGATCCTCGCAGGGCTTCGCCTAAGCACTACGAAGATATGACCGAGGGTGTAAACTGTGGAGGGGGCCGCCGCACACGGCTAGGCAATTGCATGTTGTATGCTAGGCGCCCCCTCCTCATATATATAGGTGTGAGGGAGGGAGGAGCAGCTATAGGAGGCGCCCAAGTAGGATAAATCCTACTTGGAGTCCCTCCCAAGCCGCGCGCCCCCCTGCCATATATAACCGAGGTGGAAGAAAAGGGGGGGAGGGAGAGGGAAAGAAGTAGGAATCCTAATCCACACTTTCCTTGCTCTCCCCTCTTTCCTTCTCCTCCTCATAGGGCTGGCCTCTATAGGGGCGCACCAGGGCTGGTATATTCCCTCACTTGGCCCATAAGGCCCATATCTTTGCCGGGGGTGCCCGAAACTCCTTTCCGGTGACCACATAAGTACCCGGTATCCTATATGTTGGGGAACGTAGCAGAAATTCAAAATTTTCTATGCTTCACCAAGATCAATCTATGGAGTAATCTAGCAATGAGGGGAAGGAGAGTGCATCTACATACCCTTGTAGATCGCTAAGAGGAAGCGTTCAAGTGAACGGGGTTGATGGAGTCGTACTCGTCGTGATCCAAATCACCGATGATCCTAGTGCCGAACGGACGGCACCTCCGTGTTCAACACACGTACAGCCCAGTGACGTCTCATACGCCTTGATCTAGCAAGGGGAGAAGGAGAGGTTGGGGAAGACTCCATCCAGCAGCAGCACGACGGCGTGGTGGTGGTGGAGGAGCGCGGGACTCCAGCAGGGCTTCGCCAATCACTACGAGAGATGAGGAGGAAGAGAGGTAGGGCTGCGCCAAGAGAGAGAGGATCTCATGTGTCTTGCAGCCTCCAATATCTCAAGTATATATAGGGGAAGGGGAGGGGCCGTACCCCCACCTAGGGTTCCCTCCCTAGGGGTGGCGGCAGCCCCCAGATCCTATCTGGGTGGCGGCCACAAGGGGGAGAGGGGGAGGCGCACCTGGGGTGGGCCTTAGGGCCCATCTGCCCTAGGGTTTGCCCCCTTCCCCTCTTGGGGCGCCTTGGGCCTTGGTGGGAGGTGCCCCAGCCCACCTAGGGGCTGGTCCCTTCCCACTATTGGCCCATGTAGGCCTCTGGGGCTGGTGGGCCCACCTGGTGGACCCCCGGACCCCTCCGGTGGTCCCGGTACACTACCGGTGATGCCCGGAACACTTCCGGTGGCCAAAACCATACTTCCTATATATCAATCTTTACCTCTGGACCATTCTGGAACTCCTCGTGACGTCCGGGATCTCATCCAGGACTCCGAACAACATTCGGTAACCACGTACATACTTTCCCTATAACCCTTGCATCATCAAACCTTAAGTGTGTAGACCCTACGGGTTCGGGAAACATGCAGACATGACCGAGACACCTCTTCGGTCAATAACCAACAGCGGGATCTAGATACCCATGTTGGCTCCCACATGCTCCACGATGATCTCATCGGATGAACCACGATGTCAAGGACTTAATCAATCCCGTATACAATTCCCTTTGTCTAGCGGTACGATACTTGCCCGAGATTCGATCGTCGGTATCCCGATACCTTGTTCAATCTCGTTACCGGCAAGTCTCTTTACTTGTTCCGTAACACATCATCCCGTGATCAACTCCTTGATCACATTGTGCACATTATGATGATGTCCTACCGAGTGGGCCCAGAGATACCTCTCCGTTTACATAGAGTGACAAATCCTAGTCTCGATTCGTGCCAACCCAACAGACACTTTCGGAGATACCTGTAGTGTACCTTTATAGCCACCCAGTTACATTGTGATGTTTGGCACACCCAAAGCACTCCTACGGTATCCGGGAGTTGCACAATCTCATGGTCTAAGGAAATGATACTTGACATTAGAAAAGCTTTAGCATACGAACTACATGATCTTGTGCTAGGCTTAGGATTGGGTCTTGTCCATCACATCATTCTCCTAATGATGTGATCCCGTTATCAACGACATCCAATGTCCATGGTCAGGAAACCATAACCATCTATTGATCAACGAGCTAGTCGACTAGAGGCTTACTAGGGACATGGTGTTGTCTATGTATCCACACATGTATCTGAGTTTCCTATCAATAAAATTCTAGCATGGATAATAAACGATTATCATGAACAAGGAAATATAATAATAACCAATTTATTATTGCCTCTAGGGCATATTTCCAACAGTCTCCCACTTGCACTAGAGCCAATAATCCAGTTCACATCGATATGTGATTAACACTCAAGGTCACATCCCCATGTGACTAACACCCAAAGAGTTCTGGGTTTGATCATGTTATGCTTGTGAGAGAGGTTTCAGTCAACGGGTCTGCAACATTCAGATCCGTATGTACTTCGCAAATTTCTATGTCATCTTGTAGATGCAACTACTACGCTACATTTGGAGCCATTTCAAATAACTGTTCTACTTGGAGCTATTCTAAATTGTTGCTCCATTATACGTATCCGGTATCTCTACTCAGAGCTATCCGGATAGGTGTTAAGCTTGCATCGACGTAACTCTTTATGTCGAACTCTTTATCACCTCCATAACCGAGAAACATATCCTTATTCCTCTAAGGATAATTTAGACCGCTATCTGGTGATCTACTCCTAGATCACCTTTGTACCCTCTTGCCAAATATGTGGCAAGGCACACATCATGTGTGGTACTCAGCATGGCATACCGTATGGAGCCTATGACAAAAGCATAGGGGACAACCTTCGTCCTTCCTCTTTCTTCTGCCGTGGTCGAGCTTTAAGTCTTAACTTCATACCTTACAACTCAGGCAAGAACTCCTTTCTTGACTGATCCATCTTGAACACCTTCAAGATCATGTCAAGGTATGTGCTCATTTGAAAGTACCATTAAGCGTTTTGATCTATCCTTATAGATCTTGATGCTCAATGTTCAAGTAGCTTAATCCACGCTTTCCATTGAAAAACACTTTCCAAATAACCCTATATGCTTTCCAGAAATTCTACGTCATTTCTGATCAACAATATGTCAACAACATATACTCATCAGAAATTCTATAGTGCTCCCACTCACTTCTTTGGAAATACAAGTTTCTCATAAACTTTGTATACACCCAATAACTTTGATCATCTCATCAAAGCATACATTCCAACTCCGAGATGCTTACTCCAGTCCTTAGAATGATTGCTGGAGCTTTGCATACTTGTTAGCATCTTTCAGGATTGACAAAACCTTCCGGTTGTATCACATACAACCTTTCCTGAAGAAAATCGTCGAGGAAACAATGTTTTGACATCCTATCCGCAAGATTTCATAAATAATGCAGTAATCGCTAATATAATTCCAACAGACTCTTAGCATCACTACGAGTGAGAAAGTCTCATCGTAGTCAACTCCTTGAACTTGTCGAAAAACATCTTAACGACAAGTCGAGCTTCCTTAATGGTGATACTTACCATCATTGTCCGTCTTCCTTTTAAAATCCATATGTACCTAACAGCCTTACGACCATCAAGTAGTTCTTTCAAAGTCTACACTTTGTTTTCATATATGAATCCTCTCTTGGATTATATGGCCTCGAGCCATTTTGGAATCCAGGCCCACCATCGCTTCTCCATAGCTTGTAGGTTCATTGTTGTCTAACAACATGACTTCCAAGACAGGATTACGTACCATTCTGAAGTAGTACGCATCCTTGTCATCCCACGAGGTTTGGTAGTGACTTGATCTGAAGTTTCATGATCACTATCATAAGCTTCCACTTCAATTGGTGTAGGTGCCGCAGGAACAACTCCCTGTGCCCTGCCACACACTAGTTGAAGAGATGGTTCAATAACCTCATCAAGTCTCCACCATCCTCCCACTCAATTCTTTCGAGAGAAACTTTTCCTCGGGAAAGGACCCGATTCTAGAAACAATCCCTTATTGCTTTCGGGTCTGAGACAGGAGGTACACCCAACTGTTTTGGGTGTCCTATGAAGATGCATTTATCCGCTTTGGGTTCGAGCTTGTCAGCCTGAAACTTTTCACATAAGCGTCGCAGCCCCAAACCTTTTAACAAATGACAGCTTAGGTTTCTCTAAACCATAGTTCATATGGTGTCATCTCATCGGAATTACGTGGTGCCCTATTTAAAGTGAATGTGGTTGTCTCTAATGCCTAACCCATAAACTATCGTGGTAATTCGATAAGAGACATCATGGTATGCATCATATCCAATAGGGTGCAGTTATGATGTTCGGACACACCATCATACTATGGTGTTTCAGGCTGTATTAGTTGTGAAACAATTTCCACAATGTCTTAATTCTGTGCCAAACTCGTAATTCAGATATTCATCTCTATGATCATATCATAGATATTTTATCCTCTTGTCACGACGATCTCTCACCTTCACCCTGAAATTACTTGAACCTTTCAATAATTCAGACTCGTGATTCATCAAGTAAATACACTCAACATCTACTCAAATCATCTGTGAAGTAAGAACATAACGATATCCACTACATGCCTCAGCACTCATTGGACTGCACACATCAAAATGTATTACTTCCAACAAGTTGCTTTCTAGTTCCATTTTACTGAAAACGAGGCTTTCAGTCATCTTGCCCATGTGGTATGATTTGCATGTCTCAAGTGATTCAAAATCAAGTGAGTCCAAACGGTCCATTTGCATGGAGTTTCTTCATGTATATACACCAATAGACATGGTTCGCATGTCTCAAACTTTTCAAAACGAGTGAGCCCAAAGATCCATCAACATGGAGCTTCTTCATGCGTTTTTATACCGATATGACTTACGTGGCAGTGCCACAAGTAGGTGGTACTATCATTACTATCTTATATCTTTTGGCATGAACATGTGTATCACTACGATCGAGATTCAATAAACCATTCATTTTAGGTGCAAGACCATTGAAGGTATTATTCAAATAAACAGAGTAACCATTATTCTCCTTAAATGAATAGCCGTATTGCGATAGACATAATCCAATCATGTCTATGCTCAACGCAAACACCAATCTCGATGGTAGAGGGAGCGTGCGATGCTTGATCACATCAAGCTTGGAAAAACTTCCAACACATATTGCCAGCTCACCTTTAGCTAGTCTCCGTTTACTCCGCAGCCTTTTATTTCGAGTTTACTAACATTTAGCAGCCGAACCGGTATCTAATACCATGGTGCTACTAGGAGTACTAGTAAAGTACACATTAACACAATGTATATCCAATATACTTCTATCGACCTTGCCAGCCTTCTCATCTACCAAGTATCTAGGGTAATTCTACTCCAGTGGCTGTTCCCCTTATTACAGAAGCACTTAGTCTCGGGTTTAGGTTCAACCTTGGGTTTCTTCACAAGAGCAGCAACTGATTTGCCGTTTCATGAAGTATCCCTTCTTGCCCTTGCCCTTCTTGAAACTAGTGGTTTCACCAACCATCAACAATTGATGCTCCTTCTTGATTTCTACTTTTGTGGTGTCAAACATCGCGGATATCTCAAGGATCATCATATATGTCCCTGATATATCATAGTTCATCACGAAGCTCTAGCAGCTTGGTGGTAATGACTTCGAAGAAACATCACTATCTCATCTGGAAGATCAACTCCCACTCGATTCAAATGATTGTTGTACTCAGTCAATCTGAGCACAAGCTCAACAATTGAGCTTTTCTCCCTTAGTTTGCAGGCTAAGATAATCGTCGGAGGTCTTATACCTCTTGACGTGGGCACGAGCCTGAAATCCCAATTTCAGCCCTCGAAACATCTCATATGTTTCGCGACGTTTCAAAACATCTTCGGTGCCTCAACTCTAAACCGTTTAACTGAACTATTACGTAGTTATCAAAATGTGTATGTCAGATGTTCGCAACATCCACAAACGACGTTCGAGGTTCAGCGCACTGAGCGGTGCATTAAGGACACAAGCCTTCTATGAAGCAATGAGGACAATCCTCAGTTTACGGACCTAGTCCGCATAATTGCTACTATCAACTTTCAACTAAATTTTCTCCAGGAACATATCTAAACAGTAGAACTGAAGCGCGAGCCACGACATAATTTGCAAAGACTTTTTGACTATGTTCAGGATAATTAAGTTCATCTTATGAATTCCCACTCAGATAGACATCCCTCTAGTCATCTAAGTGATTACATGATCCGAGTCAACTAGGATGTGTCCGATCATCACGTGAGACGGACTAGTCAACATCGGTGAACATCTTCATGTTGATCGTATCTTCTATACGACTCATGCTCGACCTTTCGGTCTTCCGTGTTCCGAGGCCATGTCTGTACATGCTAGGCTCGTTAAGTCAACCTAAGTGTTTTTGCTGTGTAAATCTGGCTTACACCCATTGTATTCGAATGTTAGAATCTATCACACCTGATCATCACGTGGTGCTTCGAAACAACGAACCTTCGCAACGGTGCACAGTTAGGGGGAACACCTTTCTTGAAATTTTAGTGAGGGATCATCTTATTTAAGCTACCGTCGTTCTTAGCAAATAAGATGTAAAACATGATAAACATCACATGCAATCAAATAGTGACATGATATGGCCAATATCATTTTGCTCCTCTCGATCTCCATCTTCGGGGCTCCATGATCATCGTTGTCACCGGCATGACACCATGATCTCCATCATCACGATCACCATCATCATGTCTTCTTGAAGTTGTCTCGTCATCTATTACTTCTACTACTATGGCTAACGCTTTAGCAATAAAGTAAAGTAATTACATGACGTTTATGTTGACACGCAGGTCATAAATAAATTAAGACAACTCCTATGGCTCCTGCCGGTTGTCATACTCATCGACATGCAAGTCGTGATTCCTATTACAAGAACATGATCATCTCATACATCACATATATCATTCATCACATCCTTTGGCCATATCACATCACAAAACACTTGCTGCAAAAACAAGTTAGACGTCCTCTAATTGTTGTTGCAAGTTTTTACGTGGCTGCTATAGGTTTCTAGCAAGAACGTTTCTTACCTACGCCAAAACCACAACGTGAATTGCCAATTTCTATTTACCCTTCATAAGGACCCTGTTCATTGAATCCGATCCGACTAAAGTGGGAGAGACAGACACTCGCAAGCCACCTTATGCAACTAGTGCATGTCAGTCGGTGGAACCGGTCTCATGTAAGCGTACGTGTAAGGTTGGTCCGGGCCGCTTCATCCCACGATGCCGCCGAATCAAGATAATACTAGTAACGGCAAGATAATTGACAATATCGACGCCCACAACAACTTTGTGTTCTACTCGTGCATAGTAACTACGCATAGACCTAGCTCATGATGCCATTGTTGGGGAACGTAGCAGAAATTCAAAATTTTCTACGCTTCACCAAGATCAATCTATGGAGTAATCTAGCAACGAGGGGAAGGAGAGTGCATCTACATACCCTTGTAGATCGCTAAGAGGAAGCATTCAAGTGAACGGGGTTGATGGAGTCGTACTCGTCGTGATCCAAATCACCGATGATCCTAGTGCCGAATGGACGGCACCTCCGTGTTCAACACACGTACAGCCCGGTGACGTCTCCTACACCTTGATCCAGCAAGGGGAGAAGGAGAGGTTGGGGAAGACTCCATCCAGCAGCAGCACGACGGCGTGGTGGTGGTGGAGGAGCGCGGGACTCGAGCAGGGCTTCGCCAAGCACTACGAGAGACGAGGAGGAAGAGAGGTAGGGCTGCGCCAAGAGGGAGAGGATCTCATGTGTCTTGCAGCCACCAATATCTCAAGTATATATAGGGGAAGAGGAGGGGCTGCACCCCCACCTAGGTTTCCCTCCCTAGGGGTGGAGGCAGCCCCCAGATCCCTTCTGGGTGGCGGCCACAAGGGGGAGAGGGGGAGGCGCAGCTAGGGTGGGCCTTAGGGCCCATCTGCCCTAGGGTTTGCCCCTTCCCCTCTTGGGGCACCTTGGGCCTTGGTGGGAGGCGCCCCAGCCCACCTAGGGGCTGGTCCCTTCCCACTATTGGCCCATGTAGGCCTCCGGGGCTGGTGGCCCCACCTGGTGGACCCCCGGACCCCTCCGGTGGTCCCGGTACACTACCGGTGATGCCCGGAACACTTCCGGTGGCCAAAACCATACTTCCTATATATCAATCTTTACCTCCGGACCATTACGGAACTCCTCGTGACGTTCGGGATCTCATCCGGGACTCCGAACAACATTCGGTAACCGCGTACATACTTTCCCTATAACCCTAGCATCATCGAACCTTAAGTGTGTAGACCCCACGGGTTCGGGAAACATGCAGACATGACCGAGACACCTCTTCGGTCAATAACCAACAGCGGGATCTAGATACCCATGTTGGCTCCCACATGCTCCACGACGATCTCATCGGATGAACCACGATGTCAAGGACTTAATCAATCCCGTATACAATTCCCTTTGTCTAGCGGTACGATACTTGCCCAAGATTCGATCGTCGGTATCCCGATACCTTGTTCAATCTCGTTACCAGCAAGTCTCTTTACTCGTTACGTAACACATCATCCCGTGATCAACTCCTTGATCACATTGTGCACATTATGATGATGTCCTACCGAGTGGGCCCAGAGATACCTCTCCGTTTACACGGAGTGACAAATCCTAGTCTCGATTCGTGCCAACCCAACAGACACTTTCGGAGATACCTGTAGTGTACCTTTATAGCCACCCAGTTACGTTGTGACGTTTGGCACACCCAAAGCACTCCTACGGTATCTGGGAGTTGCACAATCTCATGGTCTAAGGAAATGATACTTGACATTAGAAAAGCTTTAGCATACGAACTACATGATCTTGTGCTAGGCTTAGGATTGGGTCTTGTCCATCACATCATTCTCCTAATGATGTGATCCCGTTATCAACGACATCCAATGTCCATGGTCAGGAAACCATAACCATCTATTGATCAACAAGCTAGTCAACTAGAGGCTTACTAGGGACATGGTGTTGTCTATGTATCCACACATGTATCTGAGTTTATTTCCTATCAATACAATTCTAGCATGGATAATAAACGATTATCATGAACAAGGAAATATAATAATAACCAATTTATTATTGCCTCTAGGGCATATTTCCAACACTATATATATATATATATATCAATATTTACCTCTCGACCATTTCGAGACTGCTCGTCATGTCCGTGATCTCATCCGGGACGCCGAAAAAAATTCGGTCACCAAATCACATAACTCATATAATACTAAATCGTCATCGAACGTTAAGCGTGCGGACCCTACGGGTTCGAGAACTATGTAGACATGACCGAGACACCTCTCCGGTCGATAACCAATAGCGGAACCTGGATGCTCATATTGGCTCCTACATATTGTACGAAGATCTTTATCGGTCAAACCGTTATGACAACATACATAATTCCCTTTGTCAATCGGTATGTTACTTGCCCGAGATTCGATCATTGGTATCTTCATACGTGGTTCAATCTCGTTACCGGCAAGTCTCTTTAGTCATTCCGTAATACATCACCTCATGACTAACTCCTTAGTCATTTGCTTGCAAGCTTATGATGTGTATTACCGAGAGGGCCCAGTGATACCTCTCCGATACTCGGAGTGACAAATCCTAATCTCGATCTATGCCAACCCAACAAACAGCTTCGGAGATACCTGTAGAGCATCTTTATAAGCACCCAGTTATGTTGTGACGTTTGATAGCACACAAGGTATTCCTCCGGTATCCGGGAGTTGCATAATCTCATAGTCGAAGGAATATGTATTTGACATGAAGAAAGCAATAGCAATAAAACTGAACGATCAATATGCTAAGCTAACGGGTGGGTCTTGTCCATCACATCATTCTCCTAATGATGTGATCCCATTCATCAAATGACAACACATGTCTATGGTTAGGAAACTTAACCATCTTTAATTAATGAACTAGTCTAGTAGTGGCTTACTAGGGACATGGTGTTTTGTCTATGTATCCACACATGTATCAAGTTTCCGGTTAATACAATTCTAGCATGAATAATAAACATTTATCATGATATAAGGAAATATAAAATAACAACTTTATTATTGCCTCTAGGGCATATTTCCTTCAGTCTCCCACTTGCACAAGAGTCAACAATCTAGTTCGCATCGCCATGTGATTTAACAATAATAGTTCACATCTTTATGTAATTAACACCCATAGTTCACATCGCCATGTGACCAACACCCAAAGGGTTTACTAGAGTCAATAATCTAGTTCACATCGTTATGTGATTAACACCCAAAGAGTACTAAGGTGTGATCATGTTTTGCTTGTGAGAGAAGTTTAGTCAACGGGTCTGCCACATTCAGATCCGTATGTATGTTGCAAATTTCTATGTCTATGATGCTCTGCATGGAGCTACTCTAGCTAATTGCTCCCACTTTCAATATGTATCCTGATTGAGACTCAGAGTCATCTGGATCGGTGTAAAAGCTTGCATCGACATAACTCTTTGCGACGAACTCTTTATCACCTCCATAACCGAGAAATATTTCCTTAGTCTTCTAAGGATAATTTTGACTGCTCTCTAGTGATCTACTCCTGGATCACCATTGTACCCCCCTTGTCAAACTCATGGCAAGGTACACAACATGGCATACTTTATAGAACCTATGGCTGAGGCATAGGGAATGACTTTCTTTCTCTCTTTATCTTCTGTTGTGGTCGGGTTTTGAGTCTTTACTCAACTTCACACCTTACAATACAGGCAAGAACTCCTTCTTAAACTCCTTAAAAATCTTTGTCAAGGTATGTACTCATTGAAAGTCTTATCGAGCGTCTTGATCTATCTCTATAGACCTTGATGCCTAATATGTAAGCAGCTTCACTGTGGTCTTTCATTGAAAAACTTTTATTCAAGTATCCTTTTATGCTATCCAGAAATTCTATATCATTTCCAATCAACAATATGTCATCAACATATAATATTAGAAATGCTATAGAGCTCCCACTCACTTTCTTGTAAATATAGGCTTCTCCAAAAGTCTGTATAAAACCATATGCTTTGATCACCAGTCCATAGATGGATCGCTAGAGCTTGCACACTTTGTTAGCACCTTTAGGATCGAAAAAACCTTCTGGTTGCATCATATACAACTCTTCTTCCAGAAATCCATTCGGGAATGCAGTCTTTACATCCATTTGCCAAATTTCATAATCATAAAATGCGGCAATAGCTAACATGATTCGAATGGACTTAAGCATCGCTACGGGTGAGAAGGTCTCATTGTAGTCAACTCCTTGAACTTGTCGAAAACCTTTCGCGACAAGTCGAGCTTTGTAGACAGTAACATTACCATCAGTGTCAGTCTTCTTCTTGAAGATCCATTTATTCTCTATGGCTCGCCGATCATCAGGCAAGTCAACCAAAGTCCATACTTTGTTCTCATACATGGATCATATCTCAGATTTCATGGCCTCAAGCCATTTATCGGAATCTAGGCTCATCATTGCTTCTTCATAGTTTGTAGGTTTGTCATGGTCTAGTAACATGACTTCAGAACATGGTTTACCATACCACTCTGGTGCGAAACGTGCTCTGGTTGATCTACAGGTTTGGTAGTAACTTGATCCGAAGTTTCATGATCATTATCATTAGCTTCCTCTCTATTTAGTGTAGGCATCACGAGAACGGTTTTCTGTGATGAGATACTTTCCAATTCGAGAGAAGGTACAATTACCTCATCAAGTTCTACTTTCCTCCCACTCACTTCTTTCGAGAGAAACTCCTTCTCTAGAAAGGATCCATTCTTAACAACAAAGATCTTGCCTTCGGATATGTGGTAGAAGGTGTACCCAATAGTTTCTTTTGGGTATCCTATGATGATGCACTTCTCTGATTTGGGTTCGAGCTTATCAGGCTGAAGCTTTTTCACATAAGCATCGCTACCCTAAACTTTAAGAAATGCCAGCTTAGGTTTCTTGCCGAACCACAGTTCAAACGGTGTCGTCTCAACGGATTTAGACGCGAGCTATTGATCTACAACATAGATATGCAAATACTATCAGGACTAAGTTCATGATAAATTAAGTTCAACTAATCATATTACTCAAGAACTCCGACTTAGATAGACATCCCTCAAGTCATCTAAATGATATGTGATCCAAATCATAGCGTCGTGGTCGTCTCGCCTACTATGGCTTCTACAACTATCGCTAACGCATAGTGATAAAGTAAAGCAATTACATGGCATTTGCATTTCATACAATAACGAGACAACCATAAGGCTCATGCCGGTTGTCATATATCTTACAAAACATGATCATCTCATACAACAACGTATATCAAATCATGTCTTGACATATCACATCACAACATGCCCTGCAAAAACAAGTTAGATGTCCTCTACTTTGTTGTTGCACGTTTTACGTGGCTGCTACGGGCTTCTAGCAAGAACCGTTCTTACCTACGCAAAAAACCACAATGGTGTTTCGTCAAGTTTGTTGTTTTAACTTTCTTCAAGGACCGGCCGCAGTCAAATTCGATTCAACTAAAGTTGGAGAAATAGACACCCGCAAACCACCTTTATGCAAAACTAGTTGCATGTTTGTCCGTGGAACCGGTCTCATGAACGTGGTCATGTAAGGTTGTTCCGGGCCGCTTCATCCAACAATACCGCCGAATCAAAATAAGACATTGGTGGTAAGCAGTATGACGATCATCGCCCACAACTCTTTGTGTTCTACTCGTGCATATCATCTATGCATAGACCTGGCTCTGATACCACTGTTGGGAAATGTTGAATGGAAAACAAAAAATATCTGTGCACACGCAATGATCTATCCATGGAGATCCATAGCAACGAGGGGGAGAGTGTGTCTACGTACCCTCATAGACCGTAAGTGGAAGCGTTTGACAACGCGGTTGATGTAGTCGAACTTCTTCTAGCTCCAACTGATCAAGCACCGAACGTATGGTACCACCGAGTTTTGCACACGTTCAGCGCGATAATGTCCCTCGCCTTCTTGATCCAGCCAGGTGTCGAGGAAGTAGATGAGTTCCATCAACACGACATCATGGTGACGGTGATTGTTGGGGATATAACTATTGGGTATGACCCGCCCAGGAGGGGCAGGGTCATACCACTGGCGGTTCATAATGACAAGGCCCATGAAGATGTTGAAGATGGCGGTTCACGAAGCAGGCTTACTGAAGGCCCGAGACCCAAAGGCGACTTGAGGCCCACGGGTGTAAACCGCCATATGTTAACTTGTATGTTAAGGAAAGTACAGATTCTGTCACCAAGCTAGACACATTGTGTATAAGCCGGCCGGGACTCTGTAGGCCGCCGGGCATCAGCCTATGTATATAAAGGGGTGACCCGGCGGCGGTTTAGGGCAAGGAAGAAGAGATCTAGATCTAGGTCAAGCGTATTCTCTCCTGTTAATCAACGTCCAAGCAATACAACCGCAAACTGGATTAGGCCTTTACCTTCACTGCAAGGGGCCGAACCAGTATAAAGTTTCCGTGTCCTTTATCCCATTTAACCCCTTCAAGATAACCTAGTCGCGATGGCTCCACAAATAAGTCCTTACGCTAGGACATATGTCGTGAAAATTCCACGACAGTTGGCGCCCACCGTGGGGCTAGCGCACAGTGGTTTTGAGTTCTTTAAGGGCAGCTTCACATGGTTCAAAGGGTACGCTGTGGGATGGATGACCAAGAGTCATCGCGGTAAGCTCTACATCGACGACGATGGCTGGGCCCCGAGGCCGGCTCAATCGAGTACGGGTACCGGGTCCCCTTTGGCGGAATCCACGTCTTCTTTGGCAAGATTGGTGAATCAGAAGCTGAGCCGGACATCTGCACCGACATCGTCGAGTCTGCTCGGCGCGCGCGACCCGCCAAGGCTAAGGCCGCCCCAAAGCGTGTCTTTGTTGGTTTCGTTCAGGGAGCGGAGCTAGAAGGAGGATCCGAATCTAGTGGTGAGACGGTTGTGTACTCAGGGGACGAGTCCTCTACTGGTGAGACCAACTCCATCTATCAGGTTCAGGATGGCGGGCTTGGGGGCTGTTCCGATGGTGACAGTGTTCCGGACCCCTACGAGCTGCCACACCGGGTCACAATCTTCATGGCTGGTACACAGCCAGGGCAGGATTCTTCGACTGCAGCAGTAATGATCTTCGGGTCAGCGACGGCGATGGCTGCCGGGGCAGGAGGCCCTGTGCACCCGCCGGCTCAAGTGTTGTCCGATATTTTGGATGCTCTAACAACGTTTTTAACGGTGGAGGTTAACCTGGAAAATCAAACTCAGAATAATGCTGAGGTTGCAAAATTGCGTGATGAGATAGCACAAGCCAAGGTGGAGCTAAACACGGCGAACACCCGGATGGCAACGGAGCGAGCCGCCTTGCCGAGGTAGGCAGAACGGCTTCAGGCAGGGAGCTTCCGCTTAAGCCTGGACCGGGATGCATCAAACGCTGTTGTCGGTGTCAAAACCGGCGGATCTCGGGTAGGGGGTCCCGAACTGTGCGTCTAGGCCGGATGGTAACAGGAGACAAGGGACACGAAGTTTTACCCAGGTTTGGGCCCTCTCGATGGAGGTAAAACCCTGTGTCCTACTTGATTAATATTGATGTTATGGGTAGTACAAGAGTAGATCTACCACGAGATCGAGGAGGCTAAACCCTAGAAGCTAGCCTATGGTATGATTGTTGATGTGTACGTTGTCCTACGGACTAAAACCCTCCGGTTTATATAGACACCGAGTAGGGCTAGGGTTACATAGAGTCGGTTACAATGGTAGGAGATATGCATATCCGTATCGCCAAGCTTGCCTTCAACGCCAAGGAAAGTCCCTTCCGGACACGGGACGGAGTCTTCAATCTTGTATCTTCATAGTCCAGGAGTCCGACTGAAGGTATAGTCCGGCTATCCGAACACCCCCTAATCCAAGACTCCTTCAGTAGCCCCCGAACCAGGCTTCAATGACGATGAGTCCGGCACGCAGATTGTCTTCGGCATTGCAAGGCGGGTTCTCCTACAAATTCCGTGTACCTGTTTGAATAAAGTCCGGTTTCTTGTAGATGTTGCGCTCCTTGGCTTCTACGCCCAATAATGGCCACTTCCCACGTGTCAAACGAATATGAAAAGTCTGAGTGTTTTTACATTCACACCCCTAGCCGCGTAAATGAGCTGCCCTATTTAGGGGACGAGGATTTAGATCCAATCCACACCTTCTCCCCTCCGCGAGTGTTCATCAGAGCGCATCCGACAAAGGTCCATTCCACCATGGCTAGCCGTCGCAACTCCTCCCCTCGCCCTTCCATCCCTAACCCTGGATATTGGGAGAGATGTTCCACCCCGCATAGCAAGCTAGTGATGCTCCAGACCAAGGGATTTCTCCCCCCGGGCTATATGGTCCCGGTTCGAGCCGGCCTTGCCGTCTACAACGGCGGAGAGCAAGCAGAGAATGCCCCTAATCCCTCCAAAGGAGAGCGGGTGTGCCTTGTCCCTTACTTAATAAGGGGGCTCGGATTTCCAATCCACCCATTTCTCCAGGGGCTGCTGGAGTTCTATGGCCTCCAGCTACATCATCTCATGCCTGCCTCAGTATTGCATATCGCAGGCTTTGTAGCCCTCTGCGAGCTGTTCTTGGGTGTTGAAGCTCATTTCGGACTGTGGAAGGAGCTATTTTGCCTCGTGCCCTGTTCCAAGAAGGGGTCAATGTAGCAAGTGGGCGGAGCCGAAGTGTGGCGCATCGCTGAGACTGGATATCTGTCCGGAACCCCAAAGAAGGCGTCCGAAGACTGGCCCTCAGAATGGTTCTATATAGAAGACGTCCCACTACCGGATCCTGTCCGGATCGGCCTCCCTGAATTCAACAGTGCTCCCTTAAAGAAGCGCCTAAGCTGGCGCCCACGGAGCCCTCAGAGGGAAAGTGACAGGGACATCATTTACCTGATGGGCCGAATAAGATTGTTAGCCCATTCCGGACTAACCATGATCGGGGTTATGGCCGAATGCATTATGCGGGGGGTGCAGCCGCTTCAGTATAGAAGCCACCCCATGTGGGACTTCAACGGGGAGGACGACGCCACCCAATACGGTCATAAGGGGTCGGATTCAGCTGCCGCTCTACTAAAGATCTTGTCCACTTTGTATAAGGGAGAAGAGGAGGAATTTCTCCGCGTCAACCCTCAGGGTGGATTCTCCATGCACAATCCCCCGAGCTGGGTAAGCGGCCGTATTTACTTGTCCATCCGTTTTGTATTCCCATTGTTAAATATTCAGTCTGACGACTTTAACACAGGAACTGCGCCGGGCTGTTAAGGAAATAAGCAGCCCTCCTCCACAACCCGAGGACCCAGGACGGTCCCTCGACCCGGCCTCTCAAGAGGATCCGGACATATCTGTGGAGCTGATTGATGGAGTGTTCCATCAATTGAGCGAGGACAACGCCTTGGTGGCCATTACGACCGATTACCCAAGGTTAATCCTGACGCCCCAGGTACCTGAGATCGAAGTCCCAGTACCCCGAATAGGTGTCTGCCCACTCGTGTTCAGTTTCCTGATTGCAACCAAACTTTGCAGGGGAGGTTTTTAAGGTGGAAGGCCGAACCTGTGGAGACAAGCCAACGAGGGGCCATAGGGCCCCGTGGGCCGAAAAGAAGTGCAGTCCGGACCGAGGCGTCAGCGCAAAGGTATGGTGCGCCCTCTTATCCCAGGTGTTATACCTTCAAGGCACATTGACACTCGTGCTCTTTTCAGGACAAAGAGACCTCGCCGGACTATACCCGGAGAGGCTGCCAATCGCGCCTCCACTAGCCAGGCTCTAAAGCCTGGTCCGGAGCAAACGCAAGGCGCGCGCCAGACGCTCCTCCGACGGAGGATGTGGATGGGTTGTCTGCCACCAACTCTGAGGTGGAGAGTGCCATGAACCACAGGCGTCGCCGGACAATTCTTCGCGATGCTTGTTTCTCCCAAGGGGCGTTAAATGCCTTCAACTCGGGAGATGCGCACCTCCGTGCCGCTCGAAATGGTCTAGCCAGAGCCATGGAGCAATATGTAAAAGACATACGGGTAAGAAAATTTTGGTAATTATATATATAGCAGTAGCCCCCGAGACTTGAAACAGTTAGAATAACTGATTTAAGGATCATTTGATATGCAGGTTCTTATAGAAAAGAATTCCCTACTATCCAAGGAGCTAGAAGAGTGCAAAGCCCAACTGGAGGCCGCACTAGCCGCGGCAGGGGAGCCTAAGGAGACCCCCTCTGGTAATATACACTTCGAAAGATAAGTATTTTGCGAAGCACGGATTTGGTGCGAATCTGACAAATGAAATTGCAGATGGCGCCGGATTGAATCCGGAAAGGCAACACCTCCTACGCCAGCTAAAGGCTGGTGAGAGGGTGCTATTAAAGGTGATGGGGGAGAAGAACGATCTCCAAGATGCCAACACCAGGCTGGGCATCGAGCTGAAAGATGTTCGTGCCCAACTGTCAGACTCCGTGAAGGAGAATCAGCGGCTTCGGCGTGACATATTTAGTAAGTGCTTGAATGAACCTTTTGAAAGAAAGTTCGGCGGGGAAGTCGACTAACAGAGCAATGTCTGTAGGTGTGCTAACATGTTGTCCTGCAGAGGAGATGCCCAGTTCTACGGGTGGCCTTCTTCTCGAGCTCTCGCAACTGCTCGATCGAGTTCGACAAGCGATGCGAGGCGTCGCCCAGGCCCCGTGGCCATCCGTCTCCATGCCTGAAGGTCTTGGAGAGCTTGCGGAGAAGCTAAAGGGAGCACGGCGGCGCTTCCGATTGTGGAAGATATCAGCCTGCCGTCAAGGCGCTAGGGAGGCCTGGGCCATGGTGAAGACGCGGTACGCAAAGGCTGACCCCAACCACATGGCCGAGGTCGGTCCTGTAGGGCCCGATGGGAAGGAGATCCTTGTAAGCTTAGTATACGGCCAAGTAGAGTTGGCTGCAAAGTATTCCCAGCAGGACTGTAAATTAGACAGCCTGTTAGATGGTATTGAAGAGGAATACAACCAGTCAAAATGACTATGTAATTTAATTGACATTTATAATGCCTTCTAGCCGGATTGTAGATCATTTGTCATAGCCGACCTTTTCGCTTCAGCCTCGGGACCTGACGGTCCGGAGTGTGTCCGAATTCCCATGCGGTTATATAGGAACCGGGGAATGCATGGAGACCAGGCGTAGGGGTCATTAGGGCGTGAACAGACAAGTGGCCGACTAGGTATGTTATATTTCATGGTTAGTAAGAAACATCTTCCAGGGAGAATAGTTCCGTTAGGGGTTCCTTTCCCTGGGAGGCATGCCCCAAGGTGCATGTCCATGCTGCAAAAAGAAACGGAGGAAAAACATCTAGGGGTGTATAGAAAAAAAAGATCATCTTTAGTTCACCGACTGAATATTCCCTTAAGAACGCTAGCTTTCGGCTTCACCCAGTCCGAGGTACACATCCGGCTGACCCGGCAGTAACAATCGCAGAGGTGCTCCCTTTACCACCTAGCCGAACAATCGGGAACGTAGGGGTAAGCACAGGAGCCAGGCAACCCAGCTTGGCCAAAACTTAAGTCATATCGATGCATATAATGGTGAATAAAAGGTACATGCGGAAGTGTGACACATGTGTTGGGCATGAAGCCCGCATGAATAAGCTTCTGTTTAAAGAAGCCCCCAGGTTTAATGAGTGCGGATAGCGCGTCACTTTATGAGCCTTTAGAGGCTATAAGAGAGAGAGAGAGAAGAGAAATGTAAGACAGAAAATATAAAAAATGGACAGAGGAAGGAGACGAACACAGAGTCCGACGCTAGGCATAGAATCTTCGGAGACGGGCTGCGTTCCATGGGTTTGGCTCGAGTCGGTTATCCGATGCATCCCGCAGGCGGTACGCTCCACCAGTCAGGACTTGGTCAATTATGAAGGGATCTTCCCACTTGGGCTTGAGTTTGTCCTTTTTCTTGTCCGGTAGTCGTAGAACTAATTCGCCAACGTTGTAATTTTTGGCCCGTACTTCTCTTCTTTGGTATCTTCGAGCTTGCTGTTGATAGAATGCGGAACTGGCTTTTGCCACGTCATGCTCCTCCTCCAATGCATCCAAGCTGTCCTGCCGATCGAGCTCGGCTTCTCTTTCTTCGTACATGCGCACTCGAGGTGAGTCATGAATGATGTCGCAAGGCAAAACTGCCTCTGCACCGTACACCATAAAGAATGGTGTGTATCCGGTGGTGCGATTCGACGTGGTCCGCAGCCCCTAGAGTACGGAGTCGAGCTCCTCTACCCAGTGCGTGTTAGATTCCTTGAGGGACCGCACTAATCTGGGTTTGATGCCGCTCATGATAAGACCATTTGCACGTTCGACCTGACCGTTAGTTTGTGGGTGATAGACGGAAGCATAATCGAGCTTGATGCCCATGTTTTTGCACCAGAGTTTTACCTCGTCGGTCGTGAAGTTCGTGCCATTATCAGTGATGATGCTGTGGGGGACGCCGTAACGGTGTACAACCCCGGATATAAAGTCTATCACCGGTCCGGATTCGGCCGTCTTAACAGGCTTGGCTTCTATCCATTTGGTGAACTTATCCACCATGACCAGTAAGTATTTTTGCTTGTGGGTTCCGCCTTTAAGGGGTCCAACCATGTCAAGCCCCCAGACCGTGAAGGGCCAAGTAATGGGGATAGTTTGGAGGGCGGTGGGTGGCATATGGCTTTGGTTTGCAAAGAGCTGGCAACCGGTGCATCGTTGGACCAAGTCCTGAGCGTCTGCCCGGGCCGTCGGCCAATAAAAGCCTATACGGAAGGCCTTGCTTACAAGGGACCGGGCTGCAGGGTGATGACCGCCGAGTCCAGCATGAATTTCAGCCAGGAGATTCCGCCCCTCCTCTTCGGAGATGCACCTTTGAAGGACTCCGGTAGTGCTTTTCTTATAAAGCTCTCCCTCATGGACTCTGTAGGCTTTGGATCGCCGCACTATGCAGCGTGCCTCATTTTGGTCCTCCGGGACTTCCTGCCTAGTAAGGTAGGCGAGGAATGGTTCTGTCCACGGGGCGATGACGACCATTATTACGTGGGCTGAAGGTGTTATTTCATTGGCAGAGCCTCCGATTGTGTCAGAATGTTCGGTGTCGGGCAGTGCGGTTGGGTCCGGGCTGTTATTGTTTGGCTCCCCTTCCCATGCTATGGATGGCTTGAACAACCTTTCCAAGAACATGTTGGGGGGACTACATCGCGTTTTGCGCCGATGCATGCCAGGACATCTGCCGGCTGATTATTTTCCCGGGCTATATGGTGAAATTCAAGCCCCTCGAACCGAGCTAACATTTTTAGGACGGCATTGCGGTAAGCTGCCATTTTTGGATCCTTGGCATCTAAGTCTCCATTTATTTGGGATATTGCAAGGTTCGAGTCCCCGCGCACCTCTAGGCGTTGGATGCCCATGGATACTGCCATCCGGAGACCATGTAAAAGGGCCTCATATTCTGCTGCATTGTTGGAGTCCGTGTACATAATCTGTAGTACGTATTGAACTGTGTCTCCTGTGGGGGACGTCAAAACGACGCCAGCCCCCAGTCTGGCCAACATCTTGGAGCCGTCGAAATGCACGATCCAATTGAATATGTGCCGTACTCTTTAGGGAGTTCGGCCTCCATCCATTCTGCGACGAAGTCGGCCAAGACTTGTGACTTGATGGCTCGTCGTGGCTTATAAGTTATGTCGAACGGGAGGAGCTCGATGGCCCATTTCGCAATCCGGCCCGTTGCGTCACGGTTTTCTATAATATCGTTAAGTGGTACTTCCGAGGCTACTGTTATTGAACACTCTTGAAAGTAGTGTCGTAGCTTCCGGGATGCCATGAATACCGCGTACGCAATCTTTTGATAATGCGGGTACCGTGATTTGCAGGGAGTGAGGACAGTGGACACATAATAGACCGGCTTTTGAAGGGGGAATTTGTGTCCATCCGCTTCTCGTTCGATGACGAGCACAGCGCTTACAACCTGATGTGTTGCTGCAATATATAATAGCATTGGTTTGCCAATGTTTGGCGCCGCCAGGACTGGGTTTGTTGCCAGTATGGCTTTTATTTCGTCGAGTCCGGCCGTGGCTGCGTCCGTCCATTTGAAGTGTTCGGTGCGCCCAAGGAGGCGGTAAAGGGGTAGGGCCTTTTCTCCCAAGCGGGAGATGAAGCGGCTTAGATCCGCCACGCATCCGGTTGACTTTTGTATTTGTTTGAGGTCCTTTGGGATATCCAGTTGCGACAGAGCTCGGATCTTGGCTGTGTTTGCTTCAATTCCTCTACCGGATACAATGAAGCCCAAGAGCTTTCTGGCTGGAACGCCGAAAATGCATTTTTCCGTGTTGAGCTTGATGTCGTATGTTCGGAGGTTATCAAATGTGAGCCTCAAGTCGTCTACTAGAGATTCAACATGTCTTGTTTTGACGACCACATCATCTATATATGTCTCTACTATTTTGCCAATCTGGCTTGCCAGACATGTCTGAATCATGCGCTGATATGTTGCGCCGACGTTTTTGAGCCCGAAGGGCATCGTGTTGAAGCAGAATGGCCCGTATGGTGTGATAAATGCCGTTGCGGCTTGGTCTGGTTCTGCCATCTTGATTTGATGGTAGCCAGAATATGCGTCGAGTAAACACAACGAATCGTGTCCTGCGGTAGCATCGATAATTTGATCGATGCGGGGGAGGGGGAAGGGATCCTTTGGGCAAGCGTTGTTAAGGTCTTTAAAATCAACACACAGGCGCCATGATTTGTCCTTCTTTGGTACCATCACCAGGTTTGCTAGCCAGTCCGGATGGTTTATATCTCTGATGAATCCGACCTCCAATAGCTTTGCTAGCTCCTCTCCCATGGCCTGTCTCTTAGGTTCGGAAAAACGCCGAAGAGCCTGTTTGACAGGTTTGAATCCTGTTTGGATATTTAAGCTATGCTCGGCCAGCCTGCGTGGGATTCCTGGCATGTCTGAAGGGTGCCAGGCGAAAATGTCCCAGTTCTCTCGTAGGAACTCTCGCAACGCGGCGTCGACATCAGGGTTTAACTGTGCCCCGATGGAAGCTATTTTATTGGGGTCCATTGGATGGACTTGGAATTTGACTATTTCATCCGCCGGTTTAAAGGAGGTGGACTTGGATCTTTCGTCGAGTACCACATCGTCCCTATTCACCGTAGAGTGTAGCGCAGTCAGCTCCTTAGCCACTAGGGCCTCGGATAGTGCCTCGAGGGCCAGTGCGGCTGTCTTGTTTTCGGTGCGGAGTGCTATGTCCGGATCACTAGAGAGAGTGATGATCCCGTTAGGCCCGGGCATCTTGAGCTTCATGTACCCGTAATGGGGTATTGCTTGCAAGATTGTAAACGCTTCCCGCCCTAGCAGAGCGTGATAACTGCTACTGAACGGAGCCACCTGGAACGTGACCTCTTTGGATCTGTAATTATCTGGCGTGCCGAACACCACATCTAGTGTGATTTTTCCTGTACAGCGCGCTTCCCGACTGGGGATTATTCCTCTAAAGGTTGTGCTGCTTCGCTCAATGCGGTTCCAGTCTATTTCCATTTTTTGAAGAGTCTCCTCATAAATGAGGTTCAATCCGCTGCCGCCGTCCATGAGTACCTTGGTAAGACGAAAGCCGTCCACTATTGGACCGAGGACCAATGCGGCTGGTGCTCGGGCTGTTCGGAATTTAGGTTCATCACTGGTGTTAAAGGTAATAGCCGTGTCACTCCATGGGTTTATTGTTGCTACTTGGTAGACTTCGGCAAGGCTGCGGAGTGTCCTTTTTTGCATATTATTTGATGCGAAAGTCTCGAAGACTATTGATACCGTATTGGTGTCTTTGGGGTGGCTTTCTGTGGCCTCCGAAATTAGATTTTCGCCACCTACCGGAGTATCCAACATGCTTTGAGGCTGTGAGTTGGTGTGGCGTCCTCTGTACTGTGAATTTTATAGGGTCCATTAAGCCACCCTTCCAGTACGGTTCCATGCCCTGTAGAGGGTTTTTGCTTTTTAGTGCTTGACCTGGGTGACTGGTGATGATGCACCCTTTTATTTCAGACTGGGTTTGTATTCCTCGCGGTAGTCCCTTAGCCTGTTCTTAACCAGGAGGAATCTGGCCCGGTAATGATGAACTGTTTCATCTGGTTCTTGCCTGATTTTGGATAGATCGCTTATGTTGGGGTGGGTGGGTGGTATTAAATCCGAAGCCTCACCCCATCTAAGGCTCAGAGGCCGAGGAATTTCTAAACTCGAAAATTTGGATTCCTGGATGTTGTCTAATGAATCCAGCCCATCGCCTGACTCTAAGTTCAGGTCTTGAGTGATATCCTCCCCTCCGCGGGTATCCGGCTTGGAGGGATCGGGAATCCGGACATAGCGAGTCCTTAAGATAGATGAAGGGTCGCCGCACTGTCCCTCTACCATGGCAACGTGATGGGTGACTTGGGGAGAGTTAATCTCTCTCAGATCCGTTTTAGGCCCAATCTGGTCGTAATCCGTAGCGACTCCCAGGGCGGTGAAGCAATCCAAGAGCTCGTTTATGGAGGAAAGCTCTATTGGATCTAACTGCTTGGCGAGTTCCGAGTTGACATGAAGATTGTTTTCGATGGCTCGAGAGGTCATCGTCGGCGCAGAAGCCGAACAGGCGGTCATAAGAAAGCCACCTAACCGGAGGGTTTGGCCGACAGCCAAAGCTCCCTTAGCAACGGTGCCGTCATTAAAGACGGGGCGAGGCATCCTTCCTGATGGTGACGACACAGAGGAACTCTCAATGAAAGCACCAATGTCGGTGTCAAAACCGGCGGATCTCGGGTAGGGGGTCCCGAACTGTGCATCTAGGCCGGATGGTAACAGGAGACAAGGGACACGAAGTTTTACCCAGGTTCGGGCCCTCTCGATGGAGGTAAAACCCTACGTCCTGCTTGATTAATATTGATGATATGGGTAGTACAAGAGTAGATCTACCACGAGATCGAGGAGGCTAAACCCTAGAAGCTAGCCTATGGTATGATTGTTGATGTGTACGTTGTCCTACGGACTAAAACCCTCCGGTTTATATAGACACCGAGTAGGGTTAGGGTTACATAGAGTCGGTTACAATGGTAGGAGATCTGCATATCCGTATTGCCAAGCTTGCCTTCCACGCCAAGGAAAGTCCCTTCCGGACACGGGACGAAGTCTTCAATCTTGTATCTTCATAGTCCAGGAGTCCGGCTGAAGGTATAGTCCGGCTATCCGAACACCCCCTAATCCAGGACTCCCTCAGCTGTCTTCAACAGAAGGCATGTGAGCAGGCTGCCCTCGACTTACGATGTGAGGAACCTTTTCAACATGCCTGGGGCAGGAACCAGTAACCCGCCTGGTGTGGATCGGGCCGTTGAGGCGCCGGCGGCTGGAGAACCGGTTCAGCCACGTGCTACAGACCCCCCGCGTTTGAACTTGACCCCTCCTCAGCATGTTCCGACGCCTCCGGGGCATTTTTCTACCCCCTTGGATAATATGATAGCTGCAGCTACTCGACTAGCAGCTCTCCCAGCTCAGGATGAGTCGCCAGCGGCAATGGAAATACGGCGAGCCGGAGAAGTTCTTCAGACAGCCGTGGCCCAACAAGCGGCTTATTCGTACAGTCACGATCGTATCCACTCAATACCACATCCAAGTAGGAGTTGTAGCGGGCATATTGATGAACCGGACAGTGAACGGCACCACAATCAACCTTGTAGGCCTGACCCGCCGCGCGCTAGTAATGATGCTCAGGCTTTGGTAAACCAGGGCAAAGCACGACGTGAGGCGGAGCTGGCAGCTCAGTTGGCGGCTCAACAACAATCTCCGGTTTATCCTACAACGTCCATGGAGGTAGGAGTGACCTCGAGAACCTTGGGTGTGCCATGTTTAGTGCCGGCTCTATGCAATGAGCGCTTTCCTAAGGATTTCAAGCCCCCCCCCCCATAAGGTGCCTAACTACACGGCGAATCAGCCCCCAGAGGCTTGAGTTGAGAGATATGAGATGGCTATGGAGATGCTGGATGTCGGTGACGCAACATGTGCTAAGTATTTCACCATGATGTTCGATGGGCCGGCTCATACTTGGTTGAAAACCCTGCCTGCTAATTCCATTGGATCATGGGCAGAGTTGAAGAGGCGTTCTATTCAAAATTTTAAAGACACATGCAAGCAGCCTTTGTCGGTTCTGGATTTGGATTCTTGTGTTCAAGGTGAAGGCGAGTCAACAACCAATTGGGTGCGCCGGATTTCAGCTGTTATACACTCGTCGGACAGTATCAACACCGCTTCAGGAGTCCTTATGTTAGAGAAGAATTGTCGCTTCCTTCCCCTTAAGTAGAAATTGGGATGGCTTAAGCATCATTGCAATGATATGGGGGAGCTCATGGTAGCTCTCGCCAAGTATGCTAACTCTGATAGCACCAAGGATCCTGAGTCTGATGATGAGAAGACTGGGAAGGGGAAGAAGGGTGGTAATGCAAAAGGACAGCATAACACGGCGGGTCAAGGTGGTAATGGTAAACGTAAGGCAGACAATGGTTTAAGCTTTGTGGCTAACACCAGCTCGCAGAATAACAACCAACGTCGTAAGGGGAAAGCTCAAGCGCCCCGGTTTGGAGGGCCAAGGTTCAACCTCGAAGGTATGATGAATCAGCCTTGTCCGAAGCATGAGACCCAGGATAAGCCGGCCGGTCATCTGTGGAAAGATTGTTCATCGTGAGGGAGTATAGAAATTCTAACTTTTTCAGAACAAGCATGGCCCGAATGGCGGTTCAGGTTCCGGTTCTCATGGACCTGGCTTTGGAGGTGGCGGCTCAAGCTCTGTATTTCAAGGCCAAGGAAGTAACAGTGGTTTTAATCAGCAATCCGGCCAAGGGAATCAGTAGTAGCAGTCTGAATGGTGGTCAGTATCATGTGTTTACCACAAGTCTGTGCAAGCGAGATCAAAAAATCCATAAGCGGGCGGTGAACTCTGTTGAGCCGGCGGTGCCTCGTTACTTAAGGTGGTCTGAGCAGTTTATTGTATGGAGCCGAGAGGATCACCCTCCCCGGGTTGACAATCCAGGCCAGTTGGCATTGGTGGTTGCTCCACAGCTAGGAGGGTATAAGCACACGAAGGTGCTCATGGATGGAGGCAGCAGTATCAACATCATTTACTATGAAACCTTTCACCGTATGAATTTGACTGACAAGGATCTTAAGTCGTCCTCTACTGTTTTTCATGGGGTGGTGCCTCGTAAGTCGGCGTATCCGGTCGGAAGAATAACACTGGAGGTGGCTTTTGGAGATGACAATGATTCCTGAGCTGAGAAGTTAACCTTTGAGGTGGTAAATATCAAGAGCCCGTACCATGCTTTGTTCGGGCGACCTGCTTACGCCAAGTTTATGGCACGTCCGTGTTATGTTTATTTGAAGCTTAAAATACCGGGTCATAAGGGCACCATCATTGTGCATGGTAATAGAAGAATCGCTCTGGATTGTGAAGAGGGTGATGTTGCTTATGCTGAGTCATCCTGTGCCACCGAGGAGTTGAAGTTTTATAAGGACAATGTTGACCGCGCGGATATGACGCCTTTAAAGAAGCCAACCACAGAGAATGAGCCCTTAATGAAGTTTAAGTCGGCAGATGATACTAAGATGGTTGATTTTGTTCCTCGTGATTCACCAAAACAGTTCAACATCAGTTCTAATATGGATCCAAAATAGGAAATCATGCTCATCGAGTTCATCCGTGAGAACCGGGATATCTTTGCATGAAAACCTTTTGACATGCCAGGTGTACCGAGGGAACTCGCTGAGCACACTCTTAATGTGGATCCCAAGTTTAAGCCGGTCAAGCAGTTTCTCCGTCGGTTTAATGAGGAGAGGCGCAAGGCCATTGGTGAAGAAGTGGCCCAGCTCCTGGCGGTTGGGTTCATCATTGAAGTTTTTCATCCATAGTGGTTGGCTAACCCAGTGCTAGTACTTAAGAAAAATGGCACTTGGCGTATGTGTGTGGATTATATAGACCTTAACAAGGCCTGCCTGGCTGATCCTTTTGCTCCCCCGCGTATTGATCAGATTATTGATGCTACGGCAGGTTGTGAGCGTTTGAGTTTTTGGATGCTTACTCAAGTTATCATCAGATCAAAGTGGCAATTAAGGACCAGGAGAAGACAGCTTTCGTCACTCCCTTTGGAGCCTTCTGCTATGTATCTATGCCTTTTGGGCTCAAGAGTGCCCAGGCGACTTACCAGCGGTGTGTTCAAAATTGCCTCCATGGCCAGATTGGGTGCAATGTTCATGCTTATGTGGATGATATTGTTATGAAATCCAGAAGAAAGAGACATTGATTGAGGATCTGAAATAGACCTTTGACAATCTCCGGGTTTACAAGATGATGCTTAACCCGGCCAAGTGTAAGTGCATCTAGTGCCACCCCTAGTAGATTTTGGAGTATTGACGACAAACCTGGTTGAGGGACTAATGTGTTTGTGAGAATTGCAGGATAACATAGGTAGAAGTCCCTCATTGATTCGGTTTTCCTACTGGAGATGACCCCAAAAAATGTATGAAGACATTGAAGACAAATGAAGACAGTCACATTGAAGACTATGACAAGAGAAGACATCGCGTGAAGACTATGGAGCGCGAAGACTTAGTTGTTTTGTCATTTCCTTTTCTTCTTTGTTGAGTCATAGGAACCACCTACTGTTAAGTGGGGTCCAAGTGAACCAGTCAGAATGACTGAAGTGATGCTTAACCAAAATCCTATATCTTCGAGCGAAGACAATGAGAGCAAATCTTATCCAGAGCTAGATAAGTCAGCTTTTCTTGTAGCCCAAGTAAATTGCCATGTGTGTTTGAAATCTGACCGTTGGAACACGTGTTAGTTTCTTAGTGACCCAGGGTCATTTCGGACAAATCAGGTCGGGTTGCCTAGTGGCTATAAATAGCCCACCCCCTACGCAATAAATTGGTTGGCTGCTCAGAGTTAGTGCACGGCTTTTGTCGTTTGAGAGCAACCCAGCTCGAAGCCTTTGAGAGAGAAATCCTTGCGAGGAAAAAGCCCTATACACCCAGAGCCAAAGAGTGTTAGGCATCACTAAAGTCTTCCTGTCTGTGTGATCTGAAGACTTATTACACTTGAGGACTATGAATCCTCCAGCCGGTTAGCATCGCGTTCTGAGCATCCAAGAGTCATTGTGGATCGCCGGTGAACAAAGTCTGTGAAGGTTTGGAAGTCTACCTTGAAGACTTACCAGAGTGATTGAGCGAGGACTGGGTGTCCTTAGCTCAAGGGGAATAAGGTGAAGACGTGGTCTTCTGAGTTAAATCTCAGCCTCCCTAACCAGACGTACAGTTGTCACAGCAACTGGAACTGGTCCAACAAATCATTGTCTTCAACGAGCCACTGGTTCTATCCTTCCCATCTCTTTATTTGCAGTTGGTCCTTGTGAAGTCATTGCCTGATTGCACTATCTTTTTGTCTTCACTGTGTGACTGCTTGTTCTGATTGGCTTCATACTATCTTCCATTCTGATCCATACTGCCTAGCTGCTATTAGTCTTTGTGCTTTCACTTCATTGTATACTTGACTATGGCTTGCCTAGTGTAGTCTATCTTCCGCTGCATGGTAATAGGTTTATTTCTATCGTTTGTCTTCGAAACTCCCATGTTTTGAAGACTTTCTTTAAAATCGCCTATTCACCCCCCTCTAGTCGATCACTAGCACTTTCAATTGGTATCAGAGCAAGGTACTCCCTTGTTCTGTGTGATTCGGTTTAACCACCTGGAGTTTTAGCTATGTCGACTGCAGGGATAATCAAAGTCTCCGCTGCATGCCCCGTCTTTGATGGAACTGAATATCCCTACTGGAAGAATAAGATGCGCATGCATCTTGAAGCCATTGATGTCGACCTCTGGTATGTCGTCAAGAATGGCGTCCCCAAGACTGGTGAAGGTGTCACCACTGCTGATGTGAAGAAGGTTGTTCAACTGGATTCCACTACCAAGAATATCATCTGTGGTCATCTGACCAAAGGGAAGTATGGCCGTGTGAGTGCTCTGGAAACATCTAAGCTAGTCTAGGACTGGCTCTCCAAGGTCAATGAAGGTGTCTCAACCCAGAGAGATCAAAGGATCAGTGTCCTTCGCAACCTCTTCAATCGCTTCAAGAGAACGACAATGAGAATGTTCAGCTCACGTTTGATCGACTCACTGACATCACAAATGAGCTTCAAGCTCTCGGTGCTACTGAGATCACCAAGCATGAAATCGTCAAGACACTCCTGAGATCACTTGACAGCTCATTTGACACCCTAGCCCTGATGATTCAAGAACGCCCTGACTTCAAGAGACTCGATCCGTCTGACATACTTGAAAGGCTCAACACACATGAGTTTCAGCTTTCTGAGAAACGGGATATCTACGGTCCCAATTATGGCCGGACTAGTGCCTTGAAGGCAAAAGCTGTTTCCTCATCTGAAGAAGAATCTGACTGCAGTTCTGATGATCCTGAAGACATTGGAAAGGAGCTTGCTATGCTTGTGAAGAAGTTCCAAAAATTCACCAAGAAGAAAGGCTTCAGAAAGTCTTCACGATCCAGCTCAAGGAATGATGAAGCTTCCGCTCATGACTACAAGAAGAGAACATGCCACAAGTGCAAGAAACCTGGTCACTACATCTTTGAGTGTCCGAAGTGGTACAATGAGAACAACAAGAAGAAGAAGAGCAAGGAATATGATTCTGATGACAGGAAGAAGAAGAAATACTCAAAGTCTTCTTCCAAGTCTTCCTCAAATTCTTCATCACACAAGAAGAGCTCATCTGGCAAGGCTCGTGCATTTGTTGGCAAGGAAATGGATTCAGAGGAGGAGTCTGCTTTCGAGGAGGCGGAGGTGGAGTCTGAGGAGGAGCCGATTCTGGCGTTGCAAGTCTGGCTACAGACTACGTTGCCAAGTCCATCTTCAACACTGAAGAAAATGACTTCGTCACCGACGCCGATGCTAATGACAAGGACAACTCCGCTCCCACCTATTGCTTCATGGCACACGATGCCAAGGTAAACTCATGCAATACTCACTATCAGACATCCAGTGAAGATGACTCTGATTGTGATTCCAAACCCAGCTACAAAACACTTGCTAAAATTGCAACTGAACAATAGAAAGCTATGGAACATGTTCAAAAACTGTTAGACAAAAGCGATGACCTGTTGGACGCTGAAATGACTCGATCTCAGTCCTTAATTGAAGACATAAAAAATCTTCATGTTAAGTATGAGGAACTTGAAAGTCGTCATGAAACGCTCTCAACAACTCATGAAAAGCTTTCCTATGATTATCTTCAAAGGAAGCAAGATCTTGAGAAATTGAGAGCGGCTCATGAAGATCTTCAAAAGGAAAACGAGTCACTTCGCGCCAAACAGATCAGTCCCGCTCAGGAAGGATTTGAACCACCATGTCTTAAATGCATTGAGCGTGACAATGCTACTTCTGTTGCTGGATGTTCTACTGCTAGTACTGTTGCAATATCTTCAACTGTTGATGTGGTAACTAACCCCTCTACTGAGGATGCCACTGCTATTGCTGATGAAAATGCTAGGTTGAAGACATTGCTTGAAATAGGGATGTACAAAAGTCTCAAAGGGCATCAGACACTATGTGATGTCCTCAAAAGGCAGATCCTGAACCGAAACCCTAGGAAAGAGGGTGTTGGGTTCGAAAGTAAAGTGAATCCTGATGGCTCTTACTGGAAACCTGAGCAGTACCCCAAAACCACATGGGTTGCTGCAAAGGAACCTTGAGTGGATCCATCCACCCTATCTGGCTTCACTTGTGCTAATCCCATTGTCATTGATGAATCCTTTGGTGCAAACTATAAACTGTTTAAGAATCAGAATGGTGAAGTGTTTGCTAGGTATATTGGTACTAACTGCAGTAATGGGCCACCTATGAAGAAAGTCTGGGTGCCGAAAAAGTGTCTGGAGAATCTTCCTGTGAATGTCGTCATGACACCACAAGTGAAGAAGACAAACCCCAGACCACAGGCTTCATATGGTCCAAAGGCTTCATACAGACAGAGGACAAACCTGAGTCGCACTAACGCAAATGTTTTGCAGGAAAACCATACTCAGGCCTATGAATATGAGCGTGTTTCATCAAACCGCCATGTTCATAAGACCCAGAACTACTCTGCTTATTCTTATGAGTACAATTGTCCACCTGCAAGACTATTTACTAGGGCTCCAAAGCCAAAGTTCTCCGATGCTACACTTAGACTCATTGCTTCAAAGCCATCCTTGAAGATGTGGGTGGCTAAGAAAGCTTAACTCTCTTTTGCAGGGAAAGGTCTCAAGTCGAAAATCAAATGCCCAAATGGTCTTATGATGTATTTTGTTCCTGAGTCGCTTGCTACTTGCCCTATCAGTCCTAACCTCGATCTATGCTTTAACAATCCTCTTGCTCGTCAAATGTTTATGCTTCACAATGCTCTTCGTGAAGCCTATCCCCTAACTGCACTGTAGGGTATGACACCAGCTGCTTCAGAATGGATTATTGATAGTGGATGTACTAATCACATGACTGGCAAGCGAAGTCTTCTCATGGACTCAACCTTACGTCCATCTGGCAAAAGTCACATCACATTTGCTGGTACTGGTAAAAGCAAGGTATTGAGTCTAGGTAGAGTTGCAATCTCAAAGGATCAGCACATGGATAAAGTGATGCTTGTTGAATCCCTTGGTTTCAACTTAATGTCCGTCTCAACGCTTTGCGATTTGAACATGATTGTGATATTTGGAAAATATCGTTGCCTAGTTCTAATGGAATCTGACAAGTCTCTAGTCTTTGAAGGGTATCGGAAAGATGATTTGTACATGGTAGATTTCTCAGCAGGACCACAACTTGCCATATGTCTTCTTGCAAAAGCTTCAGAATGCTGGCTCTGGCATCGGAGGCTAGGGCATGCTGGCATGAGGAACTTGCACACTCTTGCAAAGAAGAAGCACGTCATAGGCATCGAGGGTGTCAACTTCAAGAAGGATCACTTATGCGGTGCCTGTGAAGCTGGAAAGATGACGAGGGCCAAGCATCCCATGAAGACAATCATGACAACGACTCAACCCTTTGAATTGCTACACATGGACCTCTTCGGTCCTACTCACTACTCAACCCTTACTACTACTGCTTGTCTCTATGGCTTCGTCATTGTTGATGATTCACTACAAAAAAAGACACATCCGTGACATTTTGGGCCGAATAATTTTTTTTCCTGTCATACATATGACACTTCTATGACGATAATTGTGACAAAACCCGGTATCATCATAGATGTGGTGGGCTCCTACTTCTATGACAAAAAGTTATGAAAGAAAATGGGCTTTTCGTCCTGGGCGGGCTGGAGACGCAGCTGCATGACATTCTTTGGGCCGTCCATGACGGAAAAAACCGTGGTAGAAGTGAGGAGGAGGAAAATTTTGGGGAGTTCCCGGTTACGGTGGGAGGTCGGGGGCCAAGCGGTGTGCGTTTCTCTCATACACGTACGCACGTGTGTGCAAGGCGTTGGCTCTAACTGAACCCGAGCGAGGCGTTGGGCTCTAACTGAACCTGAGCGATTGCACTGCAGGCTACGCGTTACTGAACCCAAGCGATCGATCGATGGCTGTTAACTGAACCCGATCGAGCGATTCCTTGGCTACTGCTGCTAACTGAAGCCGATCGATGGGATGAACAGTGAGCGTTGCGGGGGGGGGGGGGGGGGGGGGTTGGATGAACAGTGAGCGGTGGTGTTGCCTCTGGATGAACAGGACCCCGTGGTGTGGTGGAGGGCTGGATGAACAGTGAGCGGGGGTAAATGGTACAAAGACACCGAGCATGCGGCCAGACGGACGGTGCTGAGTAGGTCCATACGACTACAGATATGCTCCAAGAGAACATCGGGGAGGGAATTCCAATCGCGGCTCTGCGTGTCAGTCGGTTCTGCCATTGGGGTTTTCGGTGCCTGCGAGCCAGAGGGGAAGTGGATTCGGGCGGGCGAGCGAAGAAGCTTCTCCTCGTGTGGCCGAGCAGTGAGCGGGGGGATATGGTACGCGCGAGCTACCAAGGAAGATGGCGCGGGCGGGCAAGCAGTGAGCGGGGGTAAATGGTGTGCGGCCGACGATGTGGAAGAGAGGAGGAAGAAGAAGAGAGGAGGAAGAAGAGTGGAAGACGGGGAAGAAAGTGCATTCAATCTCAATTCTACTAGTACTACTACCAGGATATACCGTCCTTCACAGTGTAAATAGTTACACCGATGACATGTGGGTCTACCACAACAGGGCCCATATGTCCGTTAATGGAGGACAGAGGTGCGTAGGCGTATTTGCGGAAGCGTGCTCTACTGGCAAACATGATGGCAGTACTGGGTAAGGCTGATTTAGTAACACCAACACGCTGGTTCAGCTTATTAATTACATGTCCCATCTGTTGCAGTGTGTATTGTCACTTCAATGCGAAGACTAGTTGAATAGTTCTCTCTGACCGAGATGGGGAATAAATGGATCGCGAGGACTTCCTTTCTACAGTATCCCTATGCCTCTACGCTCACTTCACTCATTTTGCTCCGTACCTAGTCACTTGTTGAAATCTGTAGAAAGACAAATACTTCATATTTGAGAATAGAGGGAGGCTTTTACTCCATACTACTCCCTCCATTCCAAAATAGATGAATCAACTTTGTACTATATTTGGGAACAGAGGGAGTATCACCAGATGGAGGGAACAGAGGAAGCTTGAAATATGAACATGTCAATGGGAGGGAGTAAGCCCCATGCATGCATGCATGCAACATGCAACACTCACACGTACACATGGACGCACGCAACACTCACGCACCCATGCGGCACACAGCACACGACGCAACACACACGCTCACGCTCAAGTGCTCAACCTACTCCCTACGTCCGTGAAAGACTGTACATTTAGAGATTTACACATTGACCAGGGCATAATTAACGCCCAAAAGTAGCAGACTTATGTGTCCATGCGACCATTAAGATAAGAAGATTAAATGAAGGCCGTTGCATGCTGTAATTAAGGATATACATGTAGCCTATACCTACAGCACGAGTTGGTGCATTAGTCAATCAATATTGATTTAGTAGATTAAAGGCTAAATGCATTGGAAGTGTAGATTTACATCATGTAGTACACTCTTTGTTGGAAGACCGAGGGAGGACATGTGCATGCACTCACATACACAGCGAGGGTGGTTCACGCGCAAGGGTTGGACTTGTGTCGCTCCTGCATAAAGTTTTGTTTAACTGATTTCTTTGCTTTGTCAACTGACAGGTGGGACCCAGAAACCAGGTGACAATTTAACCAGTCAACAAAGTGCCACGTCGACTATGTGGTCGGTCAGTAGGGTGCAATACGGTGCTCTACGATGAGCTAGTGATCGCATAATCGCCGCAAAACTATATATAGTGACCGTAAAGAGTGTACTGTTACATACGTTGACCGCCAGTGTATTTTTCTCATTTCAAATTAAGCCATATTAATCGGAAAGGACGCAGTATGGACTACTACTACTAGTACTAGTACTGCTTTGATGTGTCCCATCAACTCGCCGAACGAGGAGAAGCTTGCTTACTACGCCTCTCCCTCGCCCACGCGCATGGTGGTTCGCAGGATGAGGAGAGGGTTTTGACTACAGCGCCCTCTCCCTCTCCCTCGCCCTCGCCCTCGTGGTGGACGTGCAGCAGTTCAATCGGTGTCAGATTGCCAGAAGCATATTGTACTGTAGTATCATCATTGTTGGACCTTCCGAAGAGGCGAAGAGCCAAGTGCAAGGTTCACACGAGTACGAACTGTTGAACCTCCCGAAGAGGCAAAGAGCCAAGCGCAAGGTTTTATAGGAGTTGTCATCCTAGTAGGAGTGTACTAGTACAACTATAGCGAACGATGCTACTGTATGATGTCGCCACGTCACGTATATCCAAAGCTGTGCCACCTTTTTTTTTTCTCAAAGAGCATGTTGGAGCCCGTGCAACAACCACACAAGTTGCACGTAGACATAACACATTTACTAGTAATAAATTCTAAAGGACAAATGCAAGTATGCCACACAAGTTCATCTCCAACTCATGTGATAAATTTGTGCACGACTAGTCTACATATATTCACAGCGCTGCCGTTCACAATTACCGTACTCCACTTACACGTTATAGATGGGCTACATGTCCTCCTCCAGGTTCCAGTCCCAGGTGTTCTTCATGGATGGCACAATCCATAGCGGTGGGCAACAGGAATCATTGTCGCAGCTTTCTAGTCCGGTTCCACACGATGGAGACTCATCCAAGCTGAAGCGGCATAAATCAGGGATAGCGTGTCCCAGCATGTCGTTCATCCGGCGGTGCGCACTGAAGACACAACCATGCTTCATGAATGGCAGACCTTCCGTGTCGTGCACGGAAGGTGGCATCCGCTTCACAATGGGGTAGCTGTCCCCGATGAAAAGCGAGTACTCTCCAAGAGTGTTCCTCGGCACCCACGTAGCATCACGGGGGTCGAACTCGGCGCCGTTCATCTGGTAAACGCGGCATCCCAGATCTGGACACATGGTGACGTACATAGTCAAGCTCCATGCATAATAATGTTGTGCTCAAATATGGCGGTCAGTAATACTGTGCAGCAAATAGTACTACTCCGGTATAGAGGAAGTAAAATAACCGGCTTATTATATATAGCCACTCTTGGCTACATGGATGAGATAGTAAGACATGGAAAAACAAAAATGGTGGCAGCTAGTGGGTTCAAGTCTTCAAGGGCCTAGCTAGCTATACGCGTCCTCCAAGGTAAAAAGTACTCCTACTAGTACTACAAAGTATACTACTAGTACAACAATGAAAGAGAAGGAGAGAGGGTTAAAAAATGGAATACCTGGGTAGATGGTGACGGTCCGATCGTGGTAGATTATGTGACCATGTTGCACATCAGTGGTACCATGGGTAACGACTGCTAAGATAGTTGATCCCAATATGCCAAAGTCAGCTACAAGGTTCCAGGTTAGACCAAATGCAGATGCAAATGCACATCCAGGATCGGCAATCTTATTTTGATCGGGGGATGACTGGTCCCTGCAAAATAATGGAGTACCATTAGGGATGCGAATGATGGTTTGTGCATTCCGTTTGTAATCTCCCGTACCGTAGGATGTCAACCAGATGAAACAAGTCCCCTGGCTTGTCACCGCGAAGATGCAGCCTAGATGGCGCACGGTGTCTTCGAACGTGTAGGGGTACAAATCTGCCGCCGCCAACATGTGCCAGCCTCTGCCGTTACCGCCTCTTGCATTGATGGCAATCCTTATGTCGAACACCGCGATGAGATAGTAATCGTCGTAGCCGCGTCGCTTTGTCGGCGGGTCCGCAATTGCTATCTTCTTCAATCTCATGTAGGCATCATCATACGTATTCTTGCCCAACCAGTCCGGAAGGCCGATCCCAATGGTGGAGAAGGGGTCTACCGTAACGGCCTCACTGCTATGGATGTTGTGCAAAATCATGGTGGTATCCGGCCGGAGGTATGCGAGCCAATCTTCGTTGGCACCGACCCAGACCTATATATAAGACGGTGGGCAGCGGAGAAATTACGGGATGGAAATGGAATAACTAAGTAGTACATGATCAAACTCCATTACTGACCTGCTCATCAGACAAAATCCGACTACCTCTCAACGTCGTCAACTCTAGCGGAGTCAACGTGCAACCATGGCCAGGGAGCGGTGGACTGTTCGAACAATTGTCCCATAGAAGAACCTTCTCCTCGAGGACGCATGGAAGACCAACAAGCATGGCCTTTTCCCAAGCCTGTTTAAGAAGCCTCTTGAAAAAGTTGGTGCAGGAAGCACCGAGTCTTGCGGCGGTGAGGACGTCGGAGCGGCGTGTGATTTCTCCCAGAGAATCGTCGTCCAAGGTCTCCCAGCCCCGACGAGGAGGAGAACCGCCTGGCGAATCCATGGGAGCAGCGACGAACTACCTTCTCTTCGGGGGGAGGGGAACTGGCGAGGAGGAGATAAGAGCATAGTAACCACAGGGCCTCGTCCCTTCCAACTGTAGATCGTTCCTCAGCGAAGGGGTGAGGCTATTATTTACTACTCTAAATAATAGCACTAGTAAGAAATTTTTGGCACTAGGTAGTAGTTTTTGGTACCATGGAGTACTAGTACTAGCATTATGGAACGTTATGGGATTGCATTATACTGTAAATAATAGCACTAGTAAGAAATTTTTGGCACTAGGTAGTAGTTTTTGGCGTGGATTAAGAAATTTTGGGTATGTTTTTGCCATTTTTTGTACACGCCAACTAGTGTCAAAAACGTCGTATATTATGTGACGGAGGAGTACGTACTCATACTGTAGCAGTACTAGTACTACTTTTCTCAACTACTCCTCAAAAAAGCACCCCAATTAATGCTCTTGTTTTCCTCAAAAAGTATGTTTACCAATGCATTAATTGCAATGCATGCATGCTTAAATTACATTCATTGGTCAATTTTCTCTTAATACTTGCATGCAATGATTTAATGCACCTTGGAATCTGAACATGTGATGGGAAACAACCAAATTGAGCCTTATAAAATGGAAAAACTAAAATTTTGAGATGAGCCCTATAAACCAGAAAGGAGGGAGTATTGTACTTCTAGTCTAGTCTTGTATAGTGCACCAGTTTTGAACTCTTGAATCTCAGGGCCAAGGAGCTACAGTTGGAAGTGGAGGATACTACTGTTCTCTAAAACCATCATTGTACTATCAATGCAGGGGAAGTACACCTGCGTAGTGGCCTAGTGGGTATTCTCGGTGCTCTATTCAGCCGCTCCTCTCACATAGCTGGCCTACTCAGCCGCTCCTCTCATGCACACACTAGTAGCCTGTTTATCGGCGACGGTTACTGTAGGGGCATAACATTTGAGTTATTTGATACAGCGAGACTAGGCTTTCCGCTTCCATTTGTGGAGGTGTAATGGATCTCGTCGAACTTTGTTAGTAGTTCCTTCTTTATAAATGAGATGAAGCAAAGCTTTTGCCTCCGTTTCAAAAAAACACGTCAAGAGGAATTTCTTTTATAGTAGAGCCGATAATGGAGTGAAGTCCATGCATGCAACGCCACAAGCTACAGAGTAGTAGCAGAGCACTTTACGTACAGAGCCATATTTCACAGTTCCCAATGCCCCGCCAGGCTTTTCCGGCTCCTCGGGCTTAATTGGGAGGCGCTAGTTTAAATATGCTACTAGCTGGAAGCTGCAAGCAAGGTGCGGCTAGGGCGACATGCGAGCCACGGGATGCTGGGAAGGAAAACTCGTTCACGTGGCTAGGCTGTCCAGACTCCAGTGCACCCAGATTGTGGGGTCGCATGTCCGTTTGACTTCAAAACTCAAACTACCCGTGTAAAATATTGGCTCGCGGCGAAGTGTAGTACTCCCTCCGTTCCGAATTACTTGTCGCAGGTATGGATGTATCTAGATGTATTTTAGTTCTAGATACATCCATTTCTGTGATGTATCTAGATAGTATACTATTTAAAAAAAGGCCCCCGTGCGTTCGGCCAGGATCGAACCCACAAAACGAGGTATACACTCCCGCAACCACTAGTAGTACTCGTTGGAGTACAACGCAACCTAGAATCGCCTTTTGTCGCTAGTAGTACGTACATTGTTCCTTACAAGAAACCCCTAAGAGCATGGTTAATAGTATAGCCAGCTGCTGGCTATAAGCCAGTGCCATGTCATCTACAGCCCATCTTATAGCCAACATGTAGTAGTAGTTTATTTCTTATAGCCCGCTGACTCAGCTCTATTGTACTTGCTCTAATAATGCAAGAGACCACTAAAATGCCAAGAAACTACCTAAGATAAGACTACCTTATCAACCATTGTACTCCTCTTACCAACAAAAATCCTCGAGTGACCTCCTACCTCCGGCCCGTCCACCTAGTCATCCTCGGCCATGGGACGCAGCTACCGCTGCCGGCAGAAGGCGAGGTCAAAACCGCTGGCGGTGTGGAGCCCATGTTGCGGCAGCCCGGATGCCAGCTCCGTCCGGCGCTCGCGGCCGCTAGCTAGCCAAGATAGCTCCGTCCAGCTGCTTGTCTGCAAGGTTTGCTAGCTAGATTGGCACGGCAGCACGGCGGCTAGCTCGTGCGCGCCGCGCTAAGGCCAGCCATCTGGCGCGAGCGAAGGCCAGCGCGGCGGCTTGCTCGCTCGTGAGTCACGCTCGGGCCAGCCTACCAACCCGTGCGGAGGCTAGCGCGGCGTCCGGCCCGTCCGGCGGAGCGGCGGCCAACTCGCTCATCACCGGCACCACCGACGAACACGCATCAGTAGTAATGTTCAGGAAAAATAATGATTTGAGGGGGAATAACAAGATAGAAGGTCAGATGTGGGTCCCTCGTGTCAACGGTCAAACAAAATGTGTTGGTTTAAGCTGCCTCGTCAGCACGGACATGTGGGCCAACCCTGTCATAAATGGGTTAAAACGAACCTAATCGGTAGGAGTACTAGGTAGTTTCTGGCGTGGATTAAGAAATTTTGGGTATATTTTTGCTATTTTTGTACAATAGATTCCTCCTAGGGCTGGTTGAAAGTGGTAGTTTTTTGTTAAATACTCTACATATTCTAAGTAGGAGTGAAAGTTAAGCTTTGGAAGCCAATAAGCAAGGCTAGTTACATAGTGCATATGTGTACATGATTGAATGTAAATATCAACCATGAGTGACTAATATCTTGATGGAAAACTCGAAACTATGGAATACTAGGAAAAGAAATGCATGGTTGGAAATACTAGCAATGTTCATATCCGTTGCAACGAATCACAATTAGAATAATACTTATTCACAAACTTGGTACAAAACACTCTAATTTTGATATACATATGTCACTAGAGATATATTATGTTTCAATTAGAATATATTCCTTGGGCTGTTTTGGTGAGGTCAGTGAGGGATGTGGTTGGTTTTAAGATACTAATTATGGGTTTTTCTGCAAATTGGTAGACAAGTGGGATGTTGGTGAGAAAAGCCAACAACTTACCTCACAATCGTTAGATGTAGATCTAATGGTCAGAAACGACGGATGGCAGACACACCAGCATCACCAACTTAGTCTTGTGTCGGAGTACTAGCAAGATCCATGCATTGCACGGAACATCAAAATGCATTTTTTATAAAACACTTGTTGTGATTGACCCTTGCGGGAGTAATCCCATGTGCAAAAACTAATGATATCTTGAGAAAGATGAGATAAGGTGAAGAGGAGTGGGGTGTGGTGGTGGTTGGTGGTCGGACTGAGCGGAGGCATGGGGATTGACGACGCCGGCAGCGGCCACCAGGCCAGTTTGTTCCAGAGGCTTCCTTTATTAATTGCTCAACAATGAGGTTTGTTGGAGATAAGGATGAATGAGGGAAGGCCTTGTCTGCAAATATGGAGAGGGGTGCGGGTATCTTTTAGTTTAATTTCCATCCGTCAGATATAGATTGGACGGTCTATATTGCAATATGGCACACATACCATCATCACCAACTCGGTTTTTTATAAGAGAAGAAATATAAGTATGGAGATACAAATGTATTATCGATACTTGCTTTCGTAAACTAGCATCTACATTCTATTCAACGCCTTGACATGTGGGGCCTTATCACAATGACTTATCGACTGTGTAAAACGAAGATTTTCCCGTCGCCGACAAGGAGGGGGTGATGGCGGCGCGCTTTTTGGCTTGCTCTAGTCCTAGTAGTCATACTAGATGGTCTAAGCACGTGTAGATTTATTCTTTTTCACGTCTCGTGTTCGCCGTACTGCCATGATTGTTCATGAATAGATGGTAAGTTATTGACGGGGAAACCCTTGTTGAGCGTGTTTGCGAGAGGGAGAGAGAGAGTGCGTGTGTGATATGTTAGAGACTGAGGCAATGATAACAGATTCTTTGTGTCTATGTGTGTGGAGGATAGAGAGAGACATGTACATGGGGATTTGTGTTGTGTAACATGGAGACACATATACATAATTAGAGAGTGAGTGTGTGAGATACACATGCGGACATGAGGAGAGATGAGGATCCAGGTAAATGGGTGTTTGTGCGTGTCTGTGTGTGTTTGTGCACGCGTTTGTGTGTGAGAGGCAGAGAGTGTATGTGGAGTAGAGAGACCACTGATGATGTAAACCTAGTATAAGGGAAGGGGGGATGGTGTGACATGTGTAGTAGCGAGATAGCATGGGTGTGGGCGGGGGGAGCAGACTATTTGGAAGAGACATCGAGTATGTGTGCGGGAGAGGGGTGTGAGAGCGAGAGAAAGAGAGAGCTAGCGACGGAGAGAGAGAGTGAGAGGAAGAGAGGGCGAGAGGGGTCATTTGTGTCCATAAATGGCGTATAGATAGGGAGACAATGTTGATGTTGTCCGAAATTGGCCTATGAACGGAGACGCAAGGGAAGCAAGTCATCGTGTGTGTGATAGGGACTTCATGAGAGATCTAGAATAGATGGTGTAGAGAACAATGTGAGAAATCGAGAACGATTATACATTAGGGAGCTATGCAAATAGTCACGACATATATGTATACGGGGAAAGAGCTTGGGCGGGTCCGCATGTGGGAGAGATAGAAAGAGGAGAGTGGTGCACAAGGAGACAAAGTGTGCTTGTTTGCAGTGGGGGTGGTGTGTGAGGTGAGTGCGCGAGAACCACATAATTGGGGAGATAGACGTTTGGGGGTGACGTTTTGTGTGTATGGGAAATATACACTCTACATAGTGCGTGTGCTTGGGTAAGAGAGATAGCGGGAGACCTAGAGAGTGAGGGAAGAGATGTGTGCATGCCCAAGAGACAAAGTGATAGAGACCTATGTTGGGGTCTGGACTTTACAAGAGAGAGGGGTGTTAATGTGCTCATGTGTTGGTGTTTGGGGGAGAGAACGACTTATCTCTATGTGTGTGTGTGTGGTGGGGGGGGGGGGTTGACTTCAGATAAAGAGTGAGGTGTCTATATTTGAGGGACTTTAGCATAATTGAGATATTGTGCACTCATGGTTGGTCAATTTGTTTCACAGTTTGTACTATGAGATAACGATACTTTTGAACATGCGTGATATACCTTGATGTACCAGAATTACAAACCTAAGATTGGAATTTTGGAATTCGACTCCATCATTAGCTTTTGTAATTCATTTAAACGGAGGTACATTTTTAAGCCGGGATTTCGTGATTTCAAATTCATATATCAAACCTAGAGATATACACATACGGGCATGTTCAAACTTTATAATCATCCACTTTATTCATACACATACACATTTTTGCTTTTGTCATCATATTTAGGATAAACACATTTGGAATTTCATTTGGATTGGATCGTATGATGGTATTTGCTTGTAGTAGCTCAATGATCCATATTTGAATTGAATGGACAATCTAAGTTTCGAGTTGGAGACATTGATTTTCAAAACTTGCACATTTTTTTGCGTGCAAAACAAACAAATTGTCGGCCATGATATCATAGTCGGCCGTACGAGAGCAGAATACTTATAATTTTAGGCGCCAAAAGCTTTCAAACTTCCCGCTCACATCGAAATATCACGCGCCCGAAAGTTTAGCCCTGCGATATTCCTGTTTTACCCCTGCCACATGAACGGAAAAGGGCTGCTTTGGTAACTCCATTGTTTTCCCCTCTTTGCCCCCAACATTCTTCCCCAGAGCCCCTCCCCGACCCCCCCAACCACGGCAAGCCGCTGAATCTAGTCCTCCGCCGCAGCGGTGGACCTCACACCCCGCCGGATCTACCTTCCGCACCTTGGAACCCCCAACTGCCAACTCACCACTTCACCGGAGCCGCTTCAGTGACTGGCTTGTCCACCGCTCCAGATCTCCTTGACCGCCATCATGGTCCACTACACCGGATCTGCTTAACCGGCGCCCTCGTCCACCACAGCATAGGCCCTTCACTGACTCCCTCGTCTGCCCCTTCGCTGGCCCTTCATACAAGCTCTCGTCCGCCGCAACAGATCCGCCTCACCGAAAGCACTATACAACGCGCCCGCCGAAGCCTTCATCCACTGCACCGGACCTGCTCCACGGATGCCATATTCAACTCCACCGGCCCTGCTTTACCGACGCCGCAGCCTCATCAGGTTATTTCAATTTGTACTCCTTTCGGTTTTTCTCTTTATCGTGCAACTATTCACTTACCACAGATGAGCTTTCTTGTATGTTGACAGGCGCCGCAACCGTAGCACCAGAGCCGCTTCAGCGATGGCAATAGCCGGCCCAAACTCAACCGCAACACGAGCACCATCGACGATCCTTAGCTATCAAGTGTGACAAGGATACCCATACGCCGCCGAGAATCAGGTACTATTATCCAACGGCCGGCGCGTACGTTCACTTTTCTAGCATAAGCAGCGCACCTTTGAATTTCTTCAGGGCATCATTCAGTTTTTCATGAGACACGTTATTCTGCTTGCACCTGTAGGGCCATACTTCTGGCAGTGAACATGTTACATGTGCTAAATTACATACCAGTGCACATATAGTTAATATGCTTTAGTTTTGTTCTGATGCCACCTGTTGGTTCCATCAGACTGCTTAATGTTCTCTATGCTTAATTACACATCAGCAAACTAGCATGTGGTTCCGCTGCTTTTTGTTCGTTTTACCCTACATTTTCTGGTGCTAGCTATTACATGACTGATCCGAGCCTCTATTCATTACTTGTTTGTGTGTTCTTGATCTTCCCAAGTTGCATGACTAATTTGATGCTTCTATTAATTATGGAGCTGCCAACCCCATCAAGCAAAATATTTGTTCTTTTGGGGCTGGCACCTCGAACAAGCATAAAAATATAGGGAAGCAGATATACTCCCTCCAATTCTATTTACTCTGCGCATAAGTCTTGACCCGCATACCAAGGAGGGCACTGGTTTAATTTTTCTGGACTAATTTTCCAATTAATTAGGGCAGAGGCGGATGGGGCGGGGCACAAAAGGAAACCAGCGCTAGGAATCGGCAACGCGCAGACTAATACGAGAAAACTGAGAAAAAGTTATACACAAAGTAAAAAGAATCGGAGGGAGTATTGTCGTGTATGCACACACCCTTCTTTCATTAGTTTAGATGAACCATTGATGATCAATTTGGACCAGTGCATGCGATTAAAATTAATTTTACCTAAATAGATGGTGCAGAATAAACTACAACAACTAGATTTGCAACCACGGGATGCTGACGATATCTTCAAAGAACATTGCAACAGCAGCTAGGCTTCACAGCAACATATGGTAAGCAAGTGTGTTTTAGTAAATGTGAAATGTAATGCGAGTGGGCTGCTTTCTTGGCTTGTGCCCTCAATGTGTAATCCTACCGAATTACAAATAGTTCAGTTGTTTGCTTTGCTGTATTGCTTGATTCGAATGCTTATTTGTTGTTACGCTATACCTGAGTTGGACAATATGTCAGCACTGCCTGCTGTACTATCGTAAAGAAATGCATGCCTATTTCATTTGGGTCCTTAACTTTTCCTCTCAACTTCATCACAAGACTGTCTTCGTAGTTTATATGAGGCCACACTGTTAAGTGCTTTCTCTGATTATTTCAACTGCTTAGATGCCTTGGCAACTTAAATATAGCGGCTGTACACTCCCTTTCAACTAGGGATGTCAACTGGGTCCGGTTTAATCCCGATTAAAGTCCACTAGTGGTATAATAGTTCAAAAGAGTTTTTGTTTTTTTGAGGAAAATGAACTAGGGAGGTAGAAAAAACTAACTAGATGGGACTGGCGGATTTCGTTTATTTGCCACTTACATCCCTAGTTTGATCTTACCATTTTAATTTCTTTTCAGCTAATGCTGCTTCGAACCATTTAAATATAGTTTGCCATACTCGGCAATAATTCGTCCGTCGTTTACCATGTAAGCTTACTACCTGGATCATACGATAACTATCTCTTACTGATGTCTAGCGGAAACCTTTCAGGATGCCGTTCACACTAGGACACAATGTACAACCCCAGAATCTATTTGTGCAAGCAGTGCGCCATCCATGTTACCAGATGGTAGCAGTTCAGAGGCAACACCGCCCGAGAGCAGTCTGAGTACAGATATTATAGTGCTTGAGGCTCTACTAGAGGCAGAAAGAGATGGTGTGGCTGCCATGAATGAGGTAATCTTTATCTTGAGGCTGGAAATTACGGAATTAGCGCCACGCATTATGCAAGCAACCCAAGAATTGTAGGAAGTAAGAATGTTGCATTTGAAGATGGAGGAGGTCCTGCTGTTTCTGCTATCTGAAGCCCAAGATAATCCCGGTTCTTCTTTAGATACCAGTTGAAATTTTCATTAGATTATTGTACTTGCATGTTGTGTCATGTCTCTGAATGGATTATGTTGCAAGACCCCCTATGTTGTCGATGTGTTGTAATGATCTGAATTTTTTAGGCGAGGTAATCCTCAGTACTTGTATGATTGACATAAGGTGAACTGTTTTTCGTGTGAGCATATTGTATTGGATGAAATAACTGTTTGATTCAGAGTGTATCCAACCTACTGAATTCGAAGATCACGACATTTCTAAATCATAATCATATATAAAGGTGGAATAAATCTTTGTTGTGGTTTTGAAGAAATAAATAACAAAACGTATAATTATCTGTGGATATTTGTAATCGAATACAAATTGGATTTGAATTTAGTTTGCCAGGTCGCAGGGCAAATGTGAATGCTAATTCTCCCAAGTTTTGAACGAAGCAGCTAAACACCCACTATAATTTGTGGGCTGCCCGAAGCAAGTGTTTGCGAGATGGAAATTACTGTCTACCCCTGACACTTGACATCCTTATCAACAGGATTTACAATGCTATCAATAGGGGTAGACTAGTAACTTCAATCAGACGTGACACGACGTCCTCTGAGCCCATTCAGACACGGTGGGCGCCAAACGTGGGCCGCAAAACACATTTGATTCAAGCTCGTCTGAAAGACATGTGTCTCTTCCTCCATTTCCCCATTCATACACGGTGGGCGCCAAAACAAACTCTCCTCGTCCGAAATCGATGTAGGCTTATATTTTAAATAGGGGCAGATGTGTAACTTCCATCAGATGTGACACAACCGCCCTACCTGTTAGCCCCGTTCATACACCGTCGGCGCCAACCGTGGGCGGCAAAACACCCTCTCCTCGCCCGAAATAGTTACCGGCAAATATTTGGGAGATGCGAGATTACCGTCCTATCCCCAACCGACGCGATGTCCGAAATTTTAAACGGGGGATAAGTTCGTAACTTTCCCCCATTTCAGAGAAGCGCGTCCCAAAGTTTGAGATCCCCCTCTCCCCTCCATTTCCCCATCCATACACCGTCGGCGGCACGACAACCTCCGCACTGCGGCCAGCCTCCTCCGTCCGCCACCCCATCCTCCACCTTGCCGGAGCCGCTACCCCTACCCCGTCGTCCACTTCAAGAGATGGACATCTCTCACCCATGGCGCTGGACCAGGATCCTTTCATTGCCTCCTCTCGCTTCATCGGCGCCGTCGTCCACCTTGCCGTTGCCGCTCCTACGACCACCTTGTCCACGGCAACAGGATATATCCCCCGACCCGGCCGTCTGCCGTCTAAAGTCTTCTTCCCCACCGCCGACAGCCATCGCACCTGCAACACCCTCAACGTATCAGCATAGACCTACACGGTGTCGCAAGAGAGTTAGTACTCTTCCATATGTGCTTAAGTAATTGATCTCACCCGGAAAATAGATCGTAATTTGTTTACTGTACTTTTCTTGTCCGTACCAAATCGTAGTCGCTAGTTGAAAGCAAACATTGGTTGCGAAGTAGCTTTGTCCGGTTTGCACCTTTAGATCCGCCATGGCACGCGCACTATACTCGTAAAGCTTATGGTTTCCCCCCTTCATATTCACTACCATCATCGTAGGTGCTTCGTGTCGTGCTAGCACTGCTCCTCAAGACCTCAACCCAAAGCTTACGTGTTGAAATACGAATATGATATGATGCTAATATCACTAAAACAGAGAACGTTTAATTGGTCACCTAATGTTTCTATATTCGTTTCGAAAAGCATGTGCGCCACCCACTGGTCCATCTAGTTCCACTTTCTCGATTTTTCTCTTGATGCTTAGGGTTTTCCCCTTTTATATACTCTACTATGATCTGCGTAGGTGCTTTCTGTCGTACTAGCATTACTCCACCCTTGAATCTAAACAACACAACACTCAGAATTCGAAAGCTTAGTTGTTCAAATATGATGGTGATATGATACTGATATTAGTTAACCGACACATTTAATTGGTTAGCTAAAGGTCCCACTTGAGTTTCCAAATGCATGTCGCGACATATAGAGAGACAGCATAGTTTCATTTCTTTGTCACTTGTTGACCGTACTTTCTTGTCCATACCAAATCTTAGTTGTTATTTCAAAGCAAACATCGGTTGCTAACTACCTTTTGCACGGTTTGCAGCTTCAGATCTGCCATCCCACTGCCACGGTCAACACTGTACTCATCATGCTTATGTTTTCCCCATTTTATGATGACCACAATCAGCCTACGTGGTTCGTGTCGTAATAGCAATGCTCCACCCATCGAGCTAAACAAGCTTAGTTGTACAAATTCATACCTGATATTATTGCTGATATTAGTAAAACTGAGAGATGTTTAATTGGTTAGCTAAATGTTCCTACTTTAGTTTCGAAATGCATGTGAGCCACATATGGAGAGACCGGAAAGAATAGTATTTCTCTGTGCGCTTTGGTTCATCATGGGTGGCCAACCGACATTGTATTAAAAGACTTGTAATATCTTCAATCTGCTTGCTCTTCTGCTCTTCTTTAAGATGATACTCTTCTCTTGCGGTCGACTGGTCAGGTCGAGTTGTTCTCCCTTACTATATTTTGAATCTGTCAGGTCAGGTCGACTTGTTCTTCTTTACTATATGTTGAAGCTATCATCTGCGAAGTGTCATCACTTCTGGAGCTCTCATATTTTGAGTAGTAGCCCACATTATATTAATGCACACAACAAATTACAGCATGCATGCCATCTTTTAAAAGAATTGCAGAGATAGCACAAAGGGTTTTACAGGGAGGCAGTATTGGATTAGAATCACTTCTGCATTACAAAGAAAATCTCACTTGTTTTTATGTTTTCATGCATGTCAGATATTGAACATTATCAAAATGAATATGAGAATGGGCGCATGAGAGGAATATTGCGGAACGATCCACTGGCTATCAAACTTGGCATGGTGGAGGATGGCCTATCTTATTCACCCATCAAGGTGCTTGCTCTAACTTTGCAAAGTTGTATTGGTCGCACATATTTTGCATCTGACCTCTTGCATTACTTCTACTTTATTACACCATCTGCTTAGTTTAAGCGTCATATATGAGTATATGCCATACCTATCCATTTTCTGTACCTATTCCATGTGTCGTCACACTATGTTTTTCTAGTCTGATGTTGTTCTTTCGTAATAGGTGTCCAAAAGGAAGAGGGTGAGTGCAGGTCGTCAAGGAGTACAAACTAGGTATTTGGAAAAGGCAGTGATACCTGTTAAATCAGATAGATCAGCAGCCACAGAAAACACAGGCCCAACTGTACCACACTTTACCCCTACTCCAGTGGCCAAACCCCTATTAGAACTGCTGGGAGCCCAGCGTCAGGTACTGTCTATGATATCAATTCAAAATTTGAACTCCTAAATTTTTGCTTGTGCCTTACCTCCTCTCTTGTATGAAAACTAATTTCAGATGAATCTCCTTGCTCCAAGGATCATACGATCTCAAAACAATAATGGGCTCTGCATTGCTCTTGTCAGTACCTCTCTCCCTTTTGCCTTGTGACGCTGTACTTAATTAATTGCTATTTGATTATGTATCATCAGTCTGCACCTGAGCTTCATTATCCTCTGTTTCTTCCAATATTATTTGATCTATATTTACTCTTTGCAAAATGTAGAATAATGGCAACGCTTATAAAGAATTTTCTTTGGGGAATTTATTGAATTATCCTTCCATCAACATGGAGAAGGGCTTTGTCCGGCCCGTGTTAACATGTAATGTAAGTTCATCCTTCTCAAGCCTTCAAACTTTGTTCTAGTATAGATTAGGATAGGCATCATTTCCTCCACTTCTGTTTGCTTTGCAGTTTACATCTGATTGGATGTTTGCAACAACTGCCAGTTTCAAATTGTAGTTGTAAAAACATGTTCCTTATGCAGAACAGATCCATTTATTTGCTTATATAATTGTGAAACCTGTTACATGTCTCCTTGTTTCTCTTTCAGACTCGTATCTCTTACGCCAGGCAGAACTTTAGGGAAGATAGTGAGCCAAACCATTTTGAGGACAGCGAGATGACCCCAAGGTCCTGTCTTGATGAAGACAATGAGTTGAAGCTACTCACCAGCAGGTGTGAGACAACCTCTGTGCTGTCGCTGCCTCAATCAGTTCGACTTCTTCAGTCTCAACTTAAAGCGGAAAGGCTTGCTTCAGCTCAGCTCCGACTTGAAGTCAAAGATGCAATGAAGATGTTAGAGGACTGCCATGTGCACCATCATGCCTTAAATCTAGTGTTGATGCATCTATTGTTGACACAACTGAGGTCTACTCAGTTTCTTCAGTTGTTTGGGGGGGCGACCTGGCCAGGCCTAGTGCCTTCTGAAGTGCTCTCAGTTTTGTATATTCTTTTGTCGGCGCGTTTATTTGCATTGGTGGAGAACTTTGATGCCCAGTGGATGTAATATGTGTGATAGCCGTGATAGCCTAGCGTAAGTTGCTTGCTTATTTATTTCCTTGTTGTCTTGTTTATTTGTTTACTTCTAGTCATTGCAGTTCTTTTTCCGCGGTTTGCTAGTGGCTGCATTAACCTATTTTTTAAAACTACGCCACAATAACCATGGGCTAATATTTACTATAGTGACACTAGGCCTCCTACGGGCCGTAGAAACAGTGGGCCTTCTACGAGCTGTAGAAACAATGGGCCTTCTACGGGCCGTATCATCAATGGGCCTTATACGGGCAGTATGATCGATGGCCAAACATGGGCCAATAATAGGCCGCATTATGGCCGTAAATGGGCTAGAGTTGGAATCGTCCGTTCATGGGCCGACCATAACGGGCCATCGTTAATAGGCCGTATTTGAAGACGCTATGAAAACTGCCCAACGTATTAACAGACCACAAACGGGCCGACTGTAACCACGGGCTGAATTTGGCCCACAAGCAGAAAATGACAGTAACGGGCCGTAAGTAAACGAATGCTGGAAATGAGCCCAAGCATAAATGGGCTCTGAGAAGGCTAAAAGATAACATGGGCTGGAAACGGCCCAACGGAATAACGGTCCGTTAATGGGTATAAAGTGATACACTGTTCATCACGGGCCAGTTTCACCATGGGCCGTTAATGGGTGTAAAGTGATACACTGTTCATTACGGGCCAATTTCACCATGGGCCGTTAGTAGGCCAAGATTTACATAGGGCCTCATATGGGCCGAAAGACGTCATGGGCCATACATGGGCTAGAAGTGAAAACGGGCTGGAATCATATTGGATGGCCCAGATGACGCTACTGGGCCTAATTCGGATAGGGCGTAATGGGCCTTGTGTTAGCGGGCTGTAAATGGGCTATATTCGAACAGGCCATTAACAGGCTTTCCATGGGCCGGCCCGCCAGCTTTTGACCAAGTCAAACGGGCCGGCCTATACATAGGAATGGGCCTCTATTCGGCCGTGCCACGTGTCGACGTATCATAGGCGCCTATCTGACCTACTAACGAGCTGACACGTGTTTTGTCCGGCCAATAAGAATTTTACACGTGGAAATTTCCCATTGGTCGGGGCTGTTACCGGGTTATCGGATCCAAAACCCGACCCGATAGCTTAACGGCGTTCCGTTATGGTGGATGCCACGTGTCGGTCACCCTTGACGAAAGCACTTCTGTGATGCGCGATTTATCGTCATGGAAGTGGACACTTCCGTGAAGATAATTTTGGTAATGTCATGGAACACTTCAACGACAGCACAGGTATGACTATCTTGATTCTGTCATAAATTTGTCATGGATGTACATGCATGACAAAAAAAGCGACCTACTGTGACAAACACGTATCATCACGGAAGTGTATTTTTTGTAGTGATTATTCAAGATATACATGGGTGCATATAATCCTCTACAAGACTGAAGTGCAGGATGTCTTCAGACGCTTCGCCAATCGAGCCATGAACAACTATGGCGTCAAGATCAAGCACATCCGAAGTGACAATGGCACTGAATTCAAGAACACCGGCCTCGACACCAATCTTGATACATTGGGCATCACTCATGAGTTCTCAGATCCGTACACGCCGCAGCAGAATGGCATCATGGAAAGCAAGAACAGAACACTCATTGAGATGGCTCGGACGATGCTCGATGAATACAAGACTCCAAGGAAGTTCTAGCCTGAAGCTATTGATACTGCATGCCATGTCATCAACCGTGTTTATCTTCACAAGCTTTTGAAGAAAACATCCTATGAACTCCTCATTGGTAAGAAGGCAAACGTCAGTTACTTCAGAGTATTTGGTGCCAGGTGCTGGATCAACGATCCACATCACACTTCAAAATTTGCACCGAAAGCACATGAAGGTTTTATGCTTGGTTACGAAAAGGATTCGCACTCCTACAGAGTCTTCAACCTCTTTCACTATAAAGTGGTTGAAACTGTGGATGTGCGGTTCGATGAGACTAACGGCTCGCAAAGAGAGCACCTGCCAAATGTGCTAGATGAAATTCCACCTAGTGAATCCATCAAGCTTATGGGAACTGGAGAAATCATACCGTCTGAAGTACATCCTGAAGAGGAACTTATCATCTCTGCACTTGATCAACCTGAATACAATGCTCAGCCTGAAGACGATCCTTCAAACGATGATAATGATCAGCAAGAGCAAAATCTTCGTCCAGTTCATCCTCGTGTTGCAAATGAAGTACAGATTGAGAAGATAATCGATAGCATCAATGCACCTGGTCCACTCACTCATTCAAGGGCAACACAACTAGCAAATTTCTGTGGGCACTTTGCATTCGTCTCAATATCTGAACCCAAGAAAGTTGATGAAGCCTTCATGGAACTTGAATGGATTCAAGCTATGCAAGAAGAGCTTCAACAGTTTGAGCTGAATAATGTATGGGAACTGGTCAAGCGTCCTGATCCTCGTAAACACAATATCATAGGCACTAAATGGATATATCGCAACAAGCAAGATGAGCATGGTCAAGTTGTCAGAAACAAGGCTTGTCTCGTTGCTCAAGGATACACTCAAGTTGAAGGAATTGACTTCGATGAAACATTTGCTCCTGTGGCTAGGCTTGAAGCTATACGCATACTGCTAGCCTATGCAAATCATCATAACATCCTTCTGTATCAAATGGATGTGAAGAGTGCCTTTCTCAATGGCAAGATTGAAGAAGAAGTGTATGTTGCACAACCGCCTGGCTTTGAAGATCCAAAACATCCTGACATGGTTTACAAGCTCAACAAGGCACGGTATGGCCTCAAACAAGCCCCTCATGCTTGGTATGACACACTCAAAGACTTCCTGAAGAGCAAAGGCTTCAAACCTGGTTCCCTGGATCCCACACTCTTCATGATGTAACATCCCAAATCTTCAATTTGGTATGTTATACACTAGATCATCATTGCATATCATATTTATTGCATTTTTGCTGATCCTAGAAATTTTTCGCAACTCAAGGACCCTCGGAGAGAGTTGGGGATTTCGTTATTTTTCATATTTGAGTTGTCTCAAATTTTGAAAATAGGATCTTTTGATTTTATTTATTTTATCTTCAATTATTTCGATTACAAAAATATGAGAGAGGGAATAAAATGACTTTCCCAAAATAAAGAAATATTGAGGATTTAATAAAAAATCAAATAAGATTTTATTTGGTTTTATTTGCTATTTTATTTGAATTTAGGAAAAATTGTGCGTTTTTCAAAATTGCATTTAGGCCCCAAATAAATGTTCACTTCGTCCGGCTTGATTTTAGAAGTCGGGAAAAATTTATTTCGGGATTTTTGGAGTCCGTTTAGTATTTGTTTCGTTAGTTTTTCTGCGCGGAATTAATTTAAAAAAAACCGAACCGACTCCGGGCCGTACCCGAGCGGGACTCCGCCCGGGGGGCCTTTATAAGCCGCCCGCTCGAGCCGCCGAAGCCCACCAGTGCCTCAGCCCCGCAGCCCGCCCGCGCGCCCCAAACACTAGCGCCGCCCCGCCGCCTCGCCGCCGACCCCGCCGTCCCGCCGCCTGAGGTAGCCGCCGGTCGCGGTTTTTTTAGATCCGTTTTTTATTATTAGAATGGTTTTTTTACGGTTTAGTTATTTAGCGACCATTCGCTCGTTCATTCGTTTTAACGAACGTGTTCGTCGTTTAGATCCAGATAACGAACGTTCGTTCGTTAATCTATTCGTCGTTTTTCTTTTTCTCGGATTTTCCGCGATTATTTCTGATCGCGATTTCTGATCCGGTTTTCGTTTTAGTATATCTTTTCGCTCGTTTATCGGAATCAGGCGATTCAAGCGCCTGGAGTTTCGTCTCGAAACCCTCTTTCCGTTTAACCAACTTAAACAAGTTTTTGCTACTGTAAAAATTGCCTTAGATCCAGAATAGTAAATGAAGCCTGTTTCTTTTGCCGTTTGTCTTCCATTGCTTCGTTCGATTTGATTCTTTTTGCCAACAGGAGTTCTTAAGTTGAACCTTCTGGTTATATCTCTTATTTGAGTTTTACCTGTGCATCAGTTGAGTACTTATTGTGTGCTGGTTGTTTGCGATAGAGTACCCGGAGTGCGCCGCTTGTTACTTCGAATCGCTAGGTTTTCTGGATCATCAGCAAGGCAAGTAACACTTTGATCATACCTCCTACTACCCAGTTTTATTGCATTAGATCAATCCTTACACATTGCATGATTAGGATCTAATTAAATTGTGGGTTTGGGAAGTAGTTGAGGTAGTACCTATTACCTGTTTATTATCAAACCTTTGGGAGTTACTTCTATGTTGCTTATTATGCCATGCTATGCTAGTAGACGTGGATTGGGTGAGTGTATCCATGAAATATGTGAGTTTGTTAATTAATGGTTTATTTAAGGTGGCAACTTAAAGACACATCTGGGTGGATTGAGGTACCTGGGTATTCCAGGATTGCCTGTTTTCTTTTGGACCACCACCCAGGTTCAAAGGGATCATGAGATTATTCATACTAGAAACTTCTGTGTGCAGCCACAAGCTATTATGGGCTCTAGCATAGTTTACTAAGTCATGCGAACTCTTACAGTGGTAGACTAGAAGATGTAGGGGATGTAGGTGGTACGGTCTACCCATCGTAAGGTGCTAGCGCTTCTGAAAGACTATGTCTCGGTCATTCGTTTCTCAAACACCCTGTAGTGCGAGAAATCCAACGGAGGAGATCGAGTCTTGTGGGGAAAAGTGCGCAAACTTCTGCAGAGTGTATAAACTAATCATGGTTAGCCGTGTCCCCGGTTATGGACATCTTGAGTATCTAGTACCTGGATTATCATGTGAATCTCAACATGTTACTATAAAATTTAATTTTGATGGGTTTGTTTAATGATGATGTTTAATTGGGATTGAGGATGCTGTCAACCATTCTCAATGTTTAACAACCACCATGATAGTTAAATAAATTTATTCCTTTACAGTAGGGAAAAATTAGCTTTTCGCAAAACTGTAACCATAGAGCTTTCCATCAGCCAAATATGCAACGTTAATGTTGCAGACTTTTCAGACGATGATTAAGGTGTTTTAGGTCGTGGTTCTATACTCAGTGATGCCGTTGGAGTTGATGGACTCACTTATCTTCCAAGCCTTCCGATGTTATCGTTATTAGATGGCCTTAAGCCATGTTTATTGTAATAAGTTCTCTATTGAGACACTCGATGTAATAAGTGTATGATTGCTACTTAGTTATAAATCCTTCAAGTACTGTGTGGTGTCAGCATTACTGATCCAGGGATGACACCGGAGCACAGAGATTGGACCATTTGAGGTCTGGTCGCTACACACGAAGACATATGATGGTGAAATGTTTGTGTACCAAATATATGTGGATGACATTATCTTCGGCTGCACCAATCAGAAATACAATGATGAGTTTGGATACATGATGCAAGAGCAATATCAGATGTCCATGATGGGTGAGCTGAAGTTCTTCATTGGTCTTCAAATACGGTAGCAACGCAACGGCATCTTCATATCTCAAGAGAAATACCTCAAAGATTGCCTGAAGAAGTTTGGAATGCAAGACTGCAAGGGTTATACGACGCCAATGCCTACCAAGAGTCATGTGGATTCTGACGCCAATGGTTAAGAGTTCGATCAAAAGGTATACCGCTCCATGATTGGTTCTTTGCTTTATTTATGTGCATCTAGGCCAGATATCATGCTTAGTGTTTGCATGTGTGCCTGATTCCAAGCGGCACCAAAGGAATCGCATCACTTAGCTGT